>NW_024081009.1:112768-290360 GCF_003009895.1 Hyaena hyaena
CCACACTGAGATACCACCTCACGCCAGTCAGAGTGGCTAAAACGAGCAACTCAGAGGACTCTAGATGCTGGCGAGGATGTGGAGAAATGGGTACCCTCCTACACTGTTGGTGGGTATGTACACTGGTGCAGCCCCTCTGGGAAACAGTGTGGAGGTTCCTCAGGAACCCAACAATAGAACTCCCCTATGACCCAGCAATAGCACTGCTAGGAATTTACCCAAAGGATATAGGAATGCTGATGCATTGGAGCACATGTACCCCAAGGTTCATAGCAGCACTCTCAACAATAGCTAAAACATGGAAAGAACCTAAGTGTCCATCAACGGACGAATGGATCAAGAAGATGTGGTTTAACTATACCATGGAATACTACATGGCAATGAGAAACAATGAAATCTGGCCATGTGTAGCAACATGGATGGACCTTGAGGGTGTTATGCTGAGCGAAATAAGTCAGGCAGAGAAGGACAAATATCATATGTTTGCACATACTAGAGGATTAGGAGGAACTTAACTAAGGACCATGGGGGAGAAGACGGGGGGAAATGGTGGGGGAAATGGTGGGGGAAAGGGAGAGAGGCAAACCATGAGAGACTCTTGAATGCTGAGAAACAAACTGAGAACTGAGGGATGTGGGGGGTAGGGGGAAGATGGGCATGGAGGAGGGCACTTGTGGGGATGAGCACTGGGTGTTATATGGAAACAAACTTGACAATAAACTATTTGTAAGAAAAAAAAAGAGTGAAAACATCTACTAAGTGACAAGTGCATTAATGGAGAAAAACACAGTGGACTGACTTCAAGAACAAAAAGACACCATACAATTATCTCAATAGATACAGAAAAAGCATCTAGCACTCTTTCATGGTAAAGACATTCAACAGACTCAGAATAGAAAGATACTTTTTGTTTCTTTCTTTTTTTTACGTTTTTGTTTATTTCTTTTGAGAGAGAAAGAGCAAGTGGGGAAGGGGCAGAGAGAGGCAGAAAGAATCCCAAGCAGGCTCTGCACTGCCAGTGCAGAGCCCAATGTGGGGCTTAAACCCACAAATCACAAGATCATGACCTGAGCCTAAGTTGGACACTTAACCAAGTGAGCCCCCCAGGCGCCTAAGAAGGGCAGTTTTTCAACCCCAAAAAAGGCATCTCTGAAAAAACATATAGCTAACATAATACTGTCAAAGATCACATGCTTTACCCCTTAAGATCAGGAACAAGACAGGATATCCACTTAAACCACCTTTTTTATTTTTTAAATTTATTTATTTATTTTGAGAGAGAGAGAGAGAGACAGAAAGAGAGAGAGAGAGAAAATGAACACACACACGCAAGTGGAGTAAAGAGAGAGGGGGGGAGAGGGAATCCCAAGCAGACTCCGTGCCATCAGCACAGAGTCTGATGTGGGGCTCAAACCCAAGAAATGGAGATCATGACCTGGGGTGAAATCAAGAGGTGGACGCTTAACTGACTGAGCCACCCAGGCATCCCCGACTTGAACCATTTCTATTCTACATTTTAGTAGAGTTTCCAGACAGGGCAATTAGGCAAGAAAAGAAAAGAAAAGGCATTCTTCAGATTGGAAAAGAAGTAAAACCATCTTTATTTGTAGATGACAGGATGCTACACACAGAAAATCCTACATAAGAACTATTAGGACTAAAACACAAGCTCAACAAAATCGCAGAAGATTAATATGTAAAAATCATGAGCAAACTGAAAATAAAATAAATAAAATTAAGAAAACTTTCATTCACAATAGACCAAAAAATAAACACTTAGACATAATTTTAACAAAAGGGCAAAATCCACACACTGAAAATTGCAAACATTAAAAGAAAATAAAGAGACCTAAATAAATGGAAAGTTATCTCATGTTAATGGAAGATTTAGTATTTTTAAGAGGACAATACTCCACAAACTGACCAACAGACACAGCACAAATGCTATAAATCCTAGGTGGTTTGTTTACATAAACTGAAGAGCTAATTCTAAAATTCTTATGGAAATGCATGGGATCCCACAGCCAAAACAATCCTGAAAAAGAACAAAGATTATGGAATCACACTGCCTGATTTCAAAACTTAATTACTAAAAAGCTATGGTCATTAAGACTGTGGTACTGACATAAAGGCATACAGATCAATGGAGTAGAATTTCAGAATCCAGAAATAAACCCTTTACATTTATGGCCAACTGATTTTTGACAAGGTGCCAAGACAATTCAATGGAGAAAGAATAGTCTTTTCTTTTCACACAAATGGTGTGGGGCAAATGGATATCCAGATGCAAAAGAATAAAGCCGGACCCCCTCCCCCCCCCACTCCCGGCCCCAGCTTCCTGACATCATACACAAAAAATAACATAAAACAGATAATGGACCTTAATGTAAGAGCTAAAAGGACACTGAGAAGAAAATATAGAATCAGTTTCCTGAATTTATGTTAGGTAAAGCCTTCTGGCTATACTAAAAGCATAGACAACAAAAGAAAAAAGATAAACTGAACTTTTTCTAAATTAAAACCTTTTGTGCTTCAAAGAGTTTCTTGAAAGTAAAACAACAACCCACAAGAGAAGATACGTGCAAACATGTAGTTCATAAGGGTCCCTTCCAACTCAACAATAACAACAAAAAAAATAGTTCAATTTACAAATGGACAAAGGATTTATACATTTCTTCAAAGAATATATACAAATGGCCATAAGAAAAGTTTAAAAACGCTCAGTATCATTAGTAATCAGGAAATGCAAATCAAAACCACAATGAGATATTACTTCACATCCACTAGGATGGTTATAATCAAAACAACAGACAATGATAAGTGCTGACGAGGATGTGTACAGGACCCTCATATAATGCCTGCTGTAAAATGGTACATCTGCTTTGGAAAGGAGTTTGGCAGTTCCTAAGAAATAGTTACAATAAAACCCAACAATTCCACTCTTTAGCACATACCTAAAACAATGATAACACACACCTATACAAAAACTTGGACATGAATGTTCATAGCAGTTATTATTCAAAATAACCAAAAAGTGGAAACAGCCCAAATGTTCATCAAATGATGAAAGGATAGGGGTGCCGGGGTGGCTCAGTCGATTGAGCGTCTGGCTTCTGCTCAGGTCACGATCTCGCAGTTTGTGGGTTCAAGCCCCACACTGGCCTCTGTGCTGACAGCTCAGAGACTGGAGCCTGCTTCAGATTCTGTATCTCTCTCTCTGTGACCCTCCCCTGCTCACGCTGTCTCTGTGACTCTCAAAAATAACAAAATATAAAACATTTTAAAAAAAATAAAAAACAATTTCCTACAAAAAATTAAAATTTTATTTAAAAAATTAAAATTGGTAATTAAAAGGTAAGAACTAAGCTTTTAACCTGTTTTTCTGAAGAACTGTAAGTCAAAGTAGCCAAAGAGGCCCAGATGCTGACAGGAAAGTTCTATTTTACGTAAAACAGACAGCAATAAAAGGTAAGTGTCATAATGTTACTTATGCTATCTAGGAAAATATTAGTATTTCTTAGAAAATGCCTGTTAAGTTATTCAGAGACAGGAGGTCAGGATTTCTGAAATGTACTTTAAAATACTTCAGCATAAAACAATATGAAGATACATTTTTAAAACTCCAAGCTTTTAGGATTATCTTGTATAATGTTAAAAGATGCAGCTTTCAAGGAATAATAAATCTGACATTTAAAAAAAAAAATCCTGAAGACCCTGACAACTAGAATTGTCTCATTCAATCAAAATTAATCAATGACTAGGATAGTTTTCTTAGTGAATTCGATACAATTACTGGGTTTTGCAATGCCTAATAATGAAACCATCATAATACTGTAAATGTTACTTAAGTGTTTCCAAGTTTTAGAATAATTTATAAAACAGAAAAGACTAAATTATAGTTAAAATAAAAAACTAAATATCACACACTTATAATGTAACATTAACTAAAAAAAACCTGAAAGATGAGAAAGCAGCTGGGTGACAATTTGAGTATGTTAAGTTCATCTCTTATAATGGAGAGTAGACAGGGGAGCCTGAGTGGCTCATTAAGTGTCCTACTTTGGCTCAGGTCATGATCTCTGTCCACGAGTTAGACCCCCACATCGGGGCCTGGGGGCCAGCTTCAGATTCTGTGTCTCCCTCTCTCTCTGCCCCTCCCCCACTCGTATTCTATCAGTCTCTCTTTTTCAAAAATAAACTTCTAAAAAAAACTTTTTTTAAATAATAGACGATAGATCTTGTTTAAAGTTAATTAAATGAGAGCTACATTATTTGAAATTAAAATAGTAAATCAGTAGAAAATCTAAAAAACTGTGGACAGTGATTACATTTCAGAGGGTTGCAAAGGAAAGACTTCTCCACCACTTTAATTTTGTGTAGACCATGTACCTTATACTAGTTTTGCAATTTAGAAAATTATCTTATAATTTAAAAAAATCAACTTTTTGTATGTTATACTTCAATTTAAAAAAAGGAAAAAAATGGAATTTCCTATGTTAAAACATGTAAAAATTATGTTAACAATATAATTTTAGACATTTATAGGATCAAACTCAGGGTGCCTGGATGGCTCATTTCAATTGAGCGTCCAACTCTGGATTTCGGCTCAAGTCATGATCCCAGGGCCCTGTGATCTAGCCCTGCTGCAGGGAGATTATCTCTCTCCCTCTCCCTCAGCCCCCCTCCACCACTCTCGTGCACATGTGCATGCTTTCTCTCAAAAATAAATAAAAAGGATCAAACTCATAATATCCTGCCACCTGCTATTTTTATTTATCAACACATATCTAGACATCTTTCGTTGTTAGCCTTTATAGTTAAGCTTGGAACAACAGGGATTAGAACTGCAGAGGCCCAGTTATATGAAGATGTTTTCAGTTAAGTACAGTATAGTATAGGACTCTAAGCGTATTTTTTCTCTTATGAGTTTTTCTTTTTTATTAAAAAAAATTTTTTTTACATTTATTTATTTTTGAGAGACAGAGTAAGACAGAGTATGAACAGAGGAGGGGCAGAGAGAGAAGGAGACACAGAATTCGAAGCAGGCTCTGGGCTCTGAGCAAACATTCAGCACAGAACCTGATGCAAGGCTCGAACCCGAAAACCAGATCATGACCTGAGCCGAAATCGGACGCTTAACAGAATGAGCCACCCAGGCACCCTGTTTTCTTTTTTAAAAAGCGTTTATTTATTCTGAGAGAGAGAACATGAGCACAAGAGGGGCAGAGAGACAGGGAGAGAGAATCCTAAGCAGGCTCCACGCTCAGCAGGGAGCTCGATGTGGGGCTTGGTCTTGTGACAAGATCATGACCTAAGCTGACAGCAAAAGTGAGATGCTCAACCAAATGAGACACCGAGGCGCCCCTCATATGATTTTCTTAATAACATTTTTCCTCTAGCTTACTTTGTTCTAAGAATACAGTATATAATACAAATAACATACAAAATATGTGTTGACCAGCTGTTTATGTTATCAGTAAGATTTCTGGTCAACAACAGGCTGTTAGTAGTTAAGATGGGGGGGTGTCAAAAGTTATACTGCATGATTTTTGACTGCATGAGGGATGCTGGGGGTCCCAGCCCTCAATGTTGTTCAAGGGTCAACTGTATATATACCTTTCTCACTTCTGTCAATTGTGTGGCATTCCACTAGACTCTATATGAAGGATACCTTTATCAATTCACACACATATAATTGCCCTGAGCGTGTGTTAGCATAGATCTTGTTCTGGCATTGGAGATACAAAGTGAAAAAAGCAAGGGCTCCTGGGTGGCTCAGTTGGTTGAATGTCCCACTTTGGCTTAGGTATGATCTCAGAGTTCGTGAGATCGAGCCACACACTGGGCTTGCTGCTTTCAGCATGGAGCCTGCTTTACATCCTCTGTCCCCCATTCTCTCTGACTCTCCCCCACTTATGCTCTATCACTCAAGAAAAAAATAAACATTAAAAAAGAAAAGTGAACAAAGCAAAGTCCCTGACCTGATGGAGTTTATATTCCAGTGAGGGGAAGGGAGGAGTCAGACAAGTAAATCACAGCAGGTCAGCTGGTGATAAGACTAAGGAATAAAAACAAAGTAGGGCATGGGGCACCTGGGTGGCTTAGTCGGTTAAGCATCCGACTTTCACTTAGGTCATGATCTCGCGGTTCGTGGGTTCGAGCCCCGCATTGGGCCCTGTGCTGACTGCCAGCTCAGAGCCTGGAGCCTGTTTCAGTCTGTGACTCCCTCTCTCTCTGACCCTCCCCTGCTCACGCTGTCTCTCTCTCTCTATTAGAAATAAATAAAATATTAAAAAAAAAAAACAACAAAGTAGGGCACAGGAGCTAGACACTGTGTGGGGTGGGCAGGAAGGAATTACTATTTAATACAGAGTGATCGGGACAGGCCTCTGTAATAGGGTAAATTCAAGCCGAGACTAGAGACCTGAGGGAGCATGGCAGACTTACTATCTGGGGGAAGAATGTTAAGACAAAGGCAACACCAAGTATAAAGTAAGTCCCTGAGGTGAGAACATGCCAGGTAGTATTTGAGGAGGCAAGGTGGCCAGTGTGGATGGAACCTGGTAAGGAAGGGAGATGGCAGTAAGAGTTGGCCAAGTGGTAAGAAACAGACCACGCAGGCCTTTATGTGCCATTTTAATTACCACTGAGCAGACATGACTAAATCACTGTCATCTGTTGAGAACAGATTAAAAGGCAAAAAAGGTAGGAGCAAAGAATCCAGTTAGGGGGTTACTACCATAACCTCACTGGGGGACAATGGTTTAGTTCAAGTAGTAGTAGGAGTGAAGAGGTTAGAAGTGGTAGGAATCTGAACATATCTTTAACAGTAAGATTTACTAATGGATTTGTAATTGGGATATAAAATAAAGACACAAGAATGGCTCCATGGTTTTTAAACAATTAGAAGGAGAGAGTGGACAGTTACTGAGATGTGGAAGACTGTTGAAGAAATGGGTTTGGAACAGGGAGACAAAATGAACTCAGTTTTGGACATGTTAGATTTGATACACTTATCAAACATAAAGAGAAGTCTAGAAGCAACTGACTACATAGGTTTGGAATTTGGGGCAGGGCTCTGGGCTAGAGATAAAAACTTGGAAGTGCTCTGCATATGGGTGATAACTAAAGCAAAGAAACTCAATGAGATTATGTAGAGAATAAAAGTAGACAGATGTGGGGCGCATGGGTGGCTTAGTCAGTTAAGCGTCCGACTTTCGCTTGGGTCATGATCTCGCGGTTCTTGGGTTCGAGCCCCGTGTCGGGCTCTGTGCTGACTGCCAGCTCAGAGCCTGGAGCCTGTTTCAGTTTGTGACTCCCTCTCTCTGACCCTCCCCTGCTCATGCTGTCTCTCTCTCTCTCTCCTAGAAATAAATAAAACATTAAAAAAAATAAAAAATAAAAATAAAAAAAGTAGACAAATGTCTGAAGACTGAGCCCAGGGACACTCCACTGTTTAGAGGTCTGGGAAATGAGAACCAAAAGAGTGCAAGCTGAGAAAAGCACTGCTTGGAGAAGGGAGTAATCAACTGTGGCTAATGAATCATTCTGGACAATTCCGTTCTGAGGACTGAACGCTGGGGACAACAGTGTGGAGGCCAAAGACACCCTCGATACAAGTTCCTGTAAAACACTGGTAAAGGGAAACTGCTTCCGGATTTCTGCAATTATAAACAATGAAATAAACATCTTCGTATAGTTTTATGGGAATGGAATTTCTGGATCCCAGGATATGTAAATTTATTACTCACATATAAACCAACTTGTCCAAGAAACTGCACCAATTTAGAGTCAGTATAAAACTTGGATGTCTAAACTATAACCTATACTGAGAATTACCAAACGTATCAATCCTTAACACTTTGATAGGCCAAAAAAGTGTTACCTTGTTTTATTTTGCATCTCTCCATGGCTGAAGTTAGGCATTTTTCATGTTATTAGTCATTTGTCTCCCCCCATCCTCCCCGGTAAAACTGCCTGCTCATAGCTTTTGCCTATTTGTTAGAAAACTGGTCTTTATTAAAAAACATTTTTAAAATATATATTAACATTAATTCTTTTGCTTTCTTCTTTCTTTAGATTACTAAGCTTATATCCTAGCTGGAACTGCAGAGAAGCAAACAGATCCAGAACTGTACCAAACCATTTAAGTCTTTGGTTTTCATACTTATCTCCCTGTTCATGCTTTGGACACGATCATTTTCTTACTCTTCTCTGCCATCTCTCCTCTCCATGAGAACAATCTGGCTATAGCATCTGCACTCCTCTGACAACCTGAGTGCACTAGCTGATAGGACTGAGGAAGTGATTATCCATGTGTACCCATCCCAATATCCTTAATGGAAAGCTCACATTAGGGAACTGAGTTTTGCTGATCGAAATCTTGAGTACTTAACTACATGCCTGTCACATAGTAGGCATTCAGGAAGTATCTGTGCAATAAACAAAGGGAACTCCCTCAAACGAAATGGAGATAGCTTTTAAAAAGGCAATAAAAGGTTTTTTGTGCAATTGTGAATGGGATCAGTTTCTTGATTTCTCTTTCTGTTGCTTCATTGTTGGTGTATAAAAATGCAACCGATTTCTGTACGTTAATTTTGTACCCTGCAACTTGGCTGAATTCTTGGATCAGTTCTAGTAGGCTTCTGGTGGAGTCTGTCGGGTTTATCTATACCATGGAATACTACATGGCAATGAGAAACAATGAAATCTGGCCATGTGTAGCAACATGGATGGACCTTGAGGGTGTTATGCTGAGCGAAATAAGTCAGGCAGAGAAGGACAAATATCATATGTTTGCACGTACAGGAGGATTAGGAGGAACTTGATGGAGGAACAAGGGGGAGAAGAAGGGCGGAAATGGTGGGGGAAAGGGAGAGAGGCAAACCATGAGAGTCTCTTGAATGCTGACAAAAACTGAGGACTGATGGATGTGGGGAGGAGGAGGGATGGGCATGGAGGAGGGCACTTGAGGGGATGAGCACTGAGTGTTATGTGGAAACTTATTTGACAATAAACTATTTGTAAAAAAAAAAAAAACAAAACAAAAACAATAAAAGGGGCGCCTGGGTGGCTCAGTCGGTTAAGCATCCGACTTTCACTTAGGTCATGATCTCGCGGTTCGTTCGTGGGTTCGAGCCCCGCGTCGGGCTCTGTGCTGACTGCCAGCTCAGAGTCTGGAGCCTGTTTCAGTCTGTGACTCCCTCTCTTTCTGACCCTCCCCTGCTCACGCTGTTTCTCTCTCTCTCTTAGAAATAAATAAAACATTAAAAATAAATAAATTTAAATAAATAAATTTAAAAAAAGGCAATAAAAGAACATAAGGACAAATTAACTTCTGACTATCCAAGGTTTTGCCTGGGAAAGTTAGCTCTAAGATGAAGATTTAATAGTCAGTGAATAGTAAACAATGTAATTTATACATACTGCAAAGAAACACATTCTCTGTAAGAATGCTATAGAGAACCACAACATTCTCATACAAACTGTGCCACACCACTGTCAGGCCCACCCACAGAATTTTATTGGTCAATTCTCCGATTTTGTGTTGTGTTTCTTTTGCCACCGACAGAAAAAAAAATATTACTGTCTTCATACAAGAAGTCTCTTGATTCCTTTGATGCTTAAAAAATTCTTTAAGTTTATGGGGCGCCTGGGTGGCTTAGTCGGTTAAGCGTCCGACTTTCGCTTAGGTCATGATCTCGCGGTTCATGGGTTCGAGCCCCGCGTCGGGCTCTGTGCTGACTGCCAGCTCAGAGCCTGGAGCCTGTTTCAGTCTGTGACTCCCTCTCTCTCTGACCCTCCCCTGCTCACGCTGTCTCTCTCTCTCTCTCCTAGAAATAAATTAAAAAAAAAAATTCTTTAAGTTTAAAAGTTGTAACATCTAAGTAAAAACGATAATAACTGTAAGAAAGTATTCCAAATTGTGCAAAATGGTTCCCTAATTATTTCATAATTTTTATTCCCTTTCTTTAAGGCACCCACCCTTTTCATGGCACCCTTTTTGAATACAACTGCATGTGGATTAATGACTTAGAATCCACAAAACAAATAAAGAGAAAACTTAGGTTATAAGTAGAGCGAATGAACCAGGAGAAGAGAAAGAAATGTGGATCAGTGATGACTTAAGCTCTGAAAGAGGCCCCAGAAATGGAAGAATAGGGCAATGGAGCTTACTCTTGCTCTGTATCATCTGTGGTAGGGCAAAGAAACCAAGAAAATAACAACTCTGGAGTCAAACTGCACTATAATTTGGCAAGTAAAAATGGGGTCAAACCTTCTTGTTCAAGGAAACAGAAAGAAGCAAGCTGAAAGCAGCAAACAGGGAGCCAAAGATCCTGGAAAAAGCATTGGTACCAATACTGTGAAGAGGTTGCAAGAGAAAGCAAGCATACAGGTCACCCAAACACCACAGAAGGGAAACTGGCTGGCAAACACACTACAGAATGCCCGCCTACATGCCAACATTTTACTGACCTGAGTATTGCTTCAAATAAGTGACGCCTGGAGTTTGGCAATCTTATTTGTAATCAGACAAGTACTCTGGCTGTACTGGGATTTGATCTGTATCTTTGTTACTTGTCAACCTAAAATCTTATTTTCTTTCCCATGATGTGGTCAGACTTTAACAAAGCAGTCTCTCTCAGCCCCCTGACCCAAGGGAGACTGAATGAAACCACGCTACCTTTAGAAGTCAAACAGTTAGCAATGGCAGCATCTCTACGCTAAAACAGTTACGCAAACTTCATCAAGGAGCTCAAGGGCAACAAGGATCTCATCACGTCAGCCTTGGTACTCACTGAAACAAAGGTGAAGCAGAGGCCAGCTCCCCTCTGCGCCAGCTGCTCCGTATCCAGCCGAGGCTTTGCCAGCATCACCGACATGAGGGTTGGCAGAGCGGACTGCTCCTCCGACACCTCCTTCGCAGCGCTGCCATCTAAGCCATAGAGAGGCTGCTCTACTCGTCGCTGCAAAACATTAAAGAAAACCCACGATCACATGAGAAAGAAAACGAGACACTGCCAAAACATATCATGGATTAAAACACAGTTATCAACTAGAAGAGTATTTTTGAAAAACCCCTTCTCTGAAACCAAACACGGACAGCATAATCACAGTATCGCTGGATTATAACCTATCTATAAATCTGAGTTAATACCTTACTTAATTCTGGAAAATTACATTTTAATTGTTCTGTATTTCTACAACTGAATCTATAATTTACTTTGGAGAGTTCAACAAATCAACTTCATAATACCTTCAAACCTACAAAGCAAATGTTATTCCTATCCTGTAGGTAAATGAAAATGAAGACATTTGTCCCCTAATTTACAGGTAGCTTATTTCACTCCCAATTCTATCCTTACCATGCTATACCTTAGTTGCAAAAATCAAAAAATAAATACAAGCAAAACAATTTCCAAAGAACACTAAAAGAATAATATGACACAATTATGTATGGTTTTTTCCCATAAATGTAAGGATGATTCATTACTAGTAAATCCGATATAATTCATTACAGAAGTATTGGGGGAGGGGAGGATATCAAGATTCTTCTCTTTAGATGCCAAAAAGGATTTGCACATTGTTGGGTAAATCTTAAAAACAAAACAAAAAACACTGGAAGTATCCATCTTTAATACAACAGAGTACTTTTTCAGAAATCGACATAAATTAATGGTGCCATACCAAAGACAATTTCATTAAAGACACCTAGACAGAGGTTAACACATTAATATCACAATCATTCAACATTATTACAGAAGTTTTAGCAATGTGATAATGGGGGAAAAGGAGGTATAAACACTGGAAAATATTAAAGATTAAAAAGTGTCATTTTTGGATGATATAACTATTCACAAAGGAAACTCAGCAAATCAACTGAAAAACAACAAATAAGAGCTCAGTAAGATGGTTGAATATAAAATAAATATACAAAAAACAACAGCTTCCCCATATGCCAATAATTGATTATCATCAGAATACGTAATGAAAGAAAAAGCAGATTCAACATTTCAAAAAAACTATACAAAAGAAATAAGTTTAGAAATAAACTTAAGAAATATGGAGATTATGTATGAAGAAAAACTCCAGCTTCACTGGTAGATGTAAAAGACGATCTACACAGTGATACCATGAGCCTGCATTCAAATTTTATAAATGTCAAATTTCTTCAAAAACCGATGGGTAGGGCTTTTTATTTACTTTTGTTTTTCTTTTTTCTTTCTCTCTCTTGCTGCAAGAGAGAGTGTTGTAGTGGTATAGAGATCAGAGTGTCACTCTTGCTCTCTTTTGAGGAGCCGATTGGGTGGAATTTCACACATTAATTCTGAGGTTCATTTAGAAAAATAATCAAAACTAGCCACATAACTTTGATAAAGAATAGCAGGGAAACTTGACTAGTTATTAAAACATACCACAAAACAGCATGACTACATCAGTATAATACTGGAACATGAGCAGACAGATCAATCAGTGGCACAGAACAGAAAACTGAGAAACTGACCCCTGAAATATGGATATATAATCTGTTATTAAACTGTTATTTCAGACTGGTGGGAACTTATTTAAAAGATGGTAGGATATTTGTATAGGTATTAGAAAAAAAGCAGAAAAGCACATTGCTTCTTATCTCATATATAACAATTACAAGGGAATACAAACAAGTACTTTTAGGACTTTCTAGCAGTGAAGGACTTTTGAAACAGGACATTAAAAATACAAACCATACAGGAATTATCTTAGAATAACACAAAACCAGTAAGACATAAAAGAAAAAGGTCATAAATTTGACTCCAAACTTTTTTTTACTCCTGAATAGCAAAAGTCAACATGAAATCAAAAGATAAAATTACAAACAGGCAAAAATGGTTACCATACAAATGACAATGAGTTAACAATCTAAATAATGTGCTCCTACTCGTCAGGGAGAAAAAAACAAATACTCCAATAAATAAATAGGCAAAGAACTTAAAGAAGCATTAAAAGAAAAATCCAAAGGGTCATTAAACATATGAAAAGATGTTTAATGTCACTAATGAAGAAATGCAAGATAAAATAAGGTATTCTTCGCACTGACAAAATTATAGTGATAAACTTCAGTATTAGAAGGGTACACAGAAACTGGGACCTGCAAATTGCTGATAATCTGTGAGCAATTATGTGATGACATATTAAACTAAACATAATCTTTGACTAGGGAATTACAGTTTGGAAATTTACCCAAAGGAAAAGAAATGCTTAAGTACAGATTTATGTGTGTATGTGTGTGTGTACATATACACACACATATACATACAAGGACACTCATTACAGTATTATTTAGAGGACAAAGAAATGTTTACAGTATACTGGTTAAACAAATAAAACAAAGGAACTGGGGAAATCTACTATACGAACACACGTGTATACATATATGCCCAGTAAACTCTTCAATAATAGTTCTTCTGGAGGAGACCTTCTGTATTGTTGGACTTTCATAATCAGCATGTATCCCTTCATCAGGAAAAACTACTTGACATTTTCATTTTAGAAAATAAAAGTAAAATAAACTAACCAAAATGATCCCAACAAAAGAATTTAGGTTTTCAATCTGTGAGCGGATTGTGGGCCTGTTTAAGTTCAGGCCCCAAAGTGCTGTGACACCCATTCACAGCAGTATCTGCCCTACTTGGGACACTGTATCTCTGAAACCCCCGTACTAAAATTAATCATTCTGTTATGTACTCAATACATGTTTGCCAAGGGCTAAAAGATTTTATAGAATGTTTCTGGAAATACAGCAGGCTAGGATGTCTGAACTAACCTTCCCTTAGAAAATGATTATAAAGAAAGAGGACAAAATGTGGGGAAAAAAATATATTAAAAGCACTGAAGAGTTGATAAAATAAGGGATCTGCCAGGACAAAATCTAAGGGAAATTAGCAACAGAAGACACATAAATGAAGCACCAAAGTCACACTTGTCCTAAGGGTACCTGCAGACCTTGAATTTCCATTTACAGGGCACAAGACACCAAGTGGACAGTCACAGTCCAAAGTCCACTGCGGGCTGGGGGTTCAATAAGGAAACCCTTCGCACTTCAAGCTTCAAGGGCTTCCAAAGTGTTATACTCTAAGAGAAAATATAAACCAGGAGAAAAATTTCCTCCACCCTCAGGGAACTACAAGGAAGTTGCCTTGGTAATGCAGGGAGCAGGGGCTCCCCTGAGAAATGTTAACACAATTTAGATCAATAACGAATGGCTAGATGAAGCAAACAAACAAAATAAACCAATCAAACAAAATGCAAGCCATGAATTCAGTG
Organism: Hyaena hyaena; assembly: GCF_003009895.1. Classification (NCBI taxonomy): domain Eukaryota; kingdom Metazoa; phylum Chordata; class Mammalia; order Carnivora; family Hyaenidae; genus Hyaena; species Hyaena hyaena. Next base: position 127,073 of record NW_024081009.1, read on the forward strand.
GTTTAAAGTAGTACTGGATGGGTAAAATCTCTAGGCATTTGGAAGAAGCAAACAAAATTCTCCCTGGAGGAACACATCCTTTAGATCTCAAATTTCACAAATAATTTTTCAGGAAAAATGAGCAGCACAGTCAAAAACCAAAGAAGCGTAAAAGAAATAAAGCCCTGAGCAACAGCTAGGAAAACAAGAGACAACAAATAGATTCACAAACATGTCAAATGCCAGAATTATCAAATACAGATTATAAAACAAGGTCTATTAGGAAAAAAATAAATACATAAAAGACAAACTTGAAAATATCAGCAGGGAACACAGTAATAAAAATTAACAATTCAGTGTGGTTGGAGAGCCTGGGTGGCTCAGTCCGTTGAGCATCCAACTTTGGCTTAGGTAGTGATCTCACCATTTGAGTTCAAGTCCCACACCAGGCTGACTGCTGTCAGCACAGAATGCAGTTCGGATCCTCGGATCCTCTGTCCCCCTCTCTCTCTGCCTGTCCCCCTTCCTCTATCCCTGCTTCCCTGCTCGTGCTTATTTAAAAATCATAATAATAATAATAATTCAGTGAGGTTAACAGAAAATTAGATACAACAAAATAAGAGAACCTGGGACCGGAAAGGCAAGAAACTATCCAGAATGGAGCACATGGACACTAAAAGAAAATAGAAAAAAGCCAAAAGACAAAGTGATAAGGTGAGATGGTCTAACATACAATTAATTGGAATTTCATAGGAAAAAGAAAACGAGAACAGGGCAGAGATAATATCTGAAGAGACAATGGCTAATAATTATCCAGAACCGGTACAAGACCTAACAAAAAAGCCCAACACATCAAAAGCAAGAGAAATAACAGGATGCATCATAGTGAAACTGCAGACCACCACAGATGAAGATTTTTAAAGCAGCCAGGGGAAAACAAGAGCGGATAATGTCAAAGAAATGAGAGATATATGAAAGTTGTTTTCTTACCAGTAACAATGGGAGTCAAAAGATAGTTATAATACATTCAAATATTAAGAAAAAAAAATGCCAATGTAAATATATACAGAGCAAAAGTATCTTTCAGGAATAAAAGCAAAATAAGTTATTTAAGCAAACAACAACAACAACAAAAACCTAGACAATTAACTCCCCAGCAGATACATATAAAAGAATACTTAAAGGAGTACTTCAGGTAGAAAGAAAGGGACCCTACATGGAAGGTGTAAGATGAAAGTATGAAGAAAGAAGTGAACACTGACAGTATAAAATAGATGAATAGTGACAATATAAACTAATAATGTTTTATGAGGCCAAAAAAAAAAAAAAATACAAACATATACCACCACGACCAAGTTAGTAGTAAATAAATGGAGTTAATATTTTGAGGTATTGTTTATTTGGCAGGATGATAAAGATACTTTTAACATCAAACTTTGGCCAATTGAGGGTATATGTGGTAATTTCTATGAGAAACACCAAAAAGACCCAGCTACTAGTGGAGGGTGAGGATATGAAATGATTACCCTTCCCACTCTCCCCCCAAAAACCCAAATAAAAGCAAGAAATGAAAGAAAGGAGAACATGCAGGATTGATAGAAAACACATTAAAAAATGGGAGATAAAATAAATGCTAAAGTTAAAAAAAAAAAACTTTAGACAGAATAAAAATTCAACTATATATCTGTCAGGTATACTGAACACATAACGAAAGGCTGGGAGTATTAAAAAAACACATAAAAAAAAGCTGGAAATATCTATACCATATAATGGTTTGGATATATTAAATGTTGAATAAAATGCATTTAGAGCAAAAAGTATCACAAGAGATGAAGGTTCTCTTACTAATACACAAAGCAAAACTATAAATACACGAAGAGACAAACAACTCGCACAATCCTGAGAGATAATGAATACACCTCTCTAGGACAAACAGCCAAAAGTCAGAATGCAGAAAATTTAAAAACTATGATTAAACTCCACGATTAACAAAACTGACTTAATGACAGAACAAAACTGTTTAGGGATACATACAGGGTCAAACTATCAGGAATAGTACATTATAATCATGAAAGTTAGAACAGTGGCTGTTTCTAGGGTAGAGAGAGTTGTAATAAGAGAGGAGCACACAAGTCTCCAGAGTGCTGCAAATATTTCACTTCTTGACCTAAGTAATGATTATATGGAGTCAACTTTATAAGGATTTCCTTTTTGTGAAGGGCCATACAGATATTTGAGGCTTTATAGGCCATATATCATCTCTGCAATACACTATTCTGTCTCTAGAGCTCTTTAAAAATCTAAAAATCGGGGCGCCTGGGTGGCTTAGTCGGTTAAGCGTCCAACTTTCGCTTAGGTCATGATCTCGCGGTTCGTGGGTTCGAGCCCCGCATCGGGCTCTGTGCTGACTGCCAGCTCAGAGCCTGGAGCCTATTTCAGAGTCTGTGTCTCCCTCTCTCTGACCCTCCCCTGCTCACACTGTCTCTCTCTCTCTCTCCTAGAAATAAAAATATTTTTTTAAAAATAAATAAATAAATAAAAATCTAAAAATCATTCTTAGTTTGGTAGCTGTGAGTTGTAGTTTTTAACCAAACTCCTGCATTAAAAGGCTCATGTTTGTTCATAGCAGCACTCTCCACAATAGCTAAAACATGGAAAGAGCCTAAGTGTCCATCAACAGATGAATGAATGAAGAAGATGTGGTTTATCTATACCATGGAATACTACATGGCAATGAGAAACGATGAATTCTGGCCATGGGTAGCAACATGGATGGACCTTGAGGGTGTTATGCTGAGCGAAATAAGTCAGGCAGAGAAGGACAAATATCATATGTTTGCACGTATAGGAGGATGAGGAGGAACTTGACGGGGGAACAAGGGGGAGAAGAAGGGCGGAAATGGTGGGGGAAAGGGAGAGAGGCAAACCATGAGAGTCTCTTGAATGCTGACAAAAACTGAGGACTGATGGATGTGGGGGGGAGGGGGGGATGGGCATGGAGGAGGACACTTGTGGGGATGAGCACTGGGTGTTATGTGGAAACTAATTTGACAATAAACTATTTGTAAAAAAATAAATAAATAAATAAAAGGCTCATGTTTTAGGTACTTTTGTGTTTTCAACAAAAAATACAAAAGAACCACTTAGGGGGGGAAAAAACTAAAATAATTCTTTATCCATTGATTCTTTAACAGTTTTGAGCACCTACCACGCGTGCCAAGCATGGTTTTGGGTGTAACTGAACAAGGTATTATCTCTTCATGTCAAGTTGAGGAAATAGTAAAAATAATTATACCTTTATGTAATAGGTATTGAGAGACAGAAACAAAGCAAAGTCCCTGCTGTCATGAGTTTAACATTCTAGTGGAAGAAGATGTGCAATAGATTAACCAGATAGTTAAAAATTAAAATACAGGAGCTCCTGGATGGCTCAAACACCTGGGTGGCTCAGTTGGTTGAGTGTCCAGTCCAACTCTTGATTTTAACTTAGGTCATGATACCACAGTTCATGAGTGTGAGCCCCACGTTGGGCTCTGTGCTGATGACGTGGAGTCTGCTTAGGATTCTCTCTTCCTCTCTCTCTGCCCCTGCCCTGCTTGCTCAGTCACGCTCTCTCTCTCAAAATAAACTTAAAAAAATTTTTAGTTGTTATTAATTAAAATCATACCACACATCAGTGAGAGGGAGTAATCAACAACACACAACAATATGGGTACATATCACAGAAGTAATGTTAAACAAAAGCAGACATAGGAGTATGCACTGTATGATTCTCTCATACAAAATACAAAAACAGAAAAAAACCCATCTCTGCTGTTAATAATCAGGACAGTGACTATCTCCAGTGGCAGGGAGGGGGCTAATAACTGGAAGGGAGTATAAGGGGGTTTGGGGAGGGAGGCTAATAATATTTCTTTCTTGTGTTGGAATATTTTAAAGACTTAAATTGGTTTAAAGTTAAGAAAAATAGGGGTGCCTGGCCGGCTCAGTCAGTGGAGCATGTACCTCTTGATCTTGGAGTTGTGAGTTTGATCATCACACTGGGTATAGAGATTACTTAAAAAACTCCAAAAAAAACTTCTTTAATGAATAAACAAATAAATGTTAAGAAAAACAGGGACGCCTGGGTGGGTGGCTCAGTCAGTTAAGCGTCCGACTTCGGCTCAGGCCATGATCTCACAGTTCCTGAGTTTGAGCCCCACCCCCGTCGGGCTCTGTGCTGACAGCTCAGAGCCTGGAGCCTGCTTTGGATAATCTTCCTCTCTCTGCCCCTCCCCTGCTGACACTGTCTCTCTCCCTCTCAAAAATAAGCAAACATTAAAAAAAATTTTTTTGGCGGGGTGCCTGGGTGGCTCGGTTGATTAAGCGTCCCACTCTGGCTCAGGTCATGATCTCACCGCTTGTAGGTTCGAACCCTGCATCGGGCTCTGTGCTGACAGCTCAGAGCCTGAAGCCTGCTTCGGATTCTGTCTCCTCTCTATTTGCCCCTCCCCCACTTGCATTCTCACACGCGCTCTCTCTCTCTCTCTCTCAAAAAATGAATGTTAAAAAAAATTTTTTTTAAATAAAAAAGAAAAAGAAAGACACAAGCCTCCTCAAAGGTTACCTAAAAACCCTCAACCTAACCAAATAGATCTACACATCAAACATTTCTAACATCTTTTTTTAACGTCTGTTTTGAGAGAGAGTTCACACGCACAGGCAGGAGGGGCAGAGAGAGAGAGAGAGAGAGAGAGAGAGAGAGAGAGAGAGACTCTAGCCAGTTCTGTGCAGTCATCAAAGACCCTGACGTGGAGCTTGATCTCATGTACTATGAGATCATGACCTGAGCTGAGATCAAGAGTCCGATGCTTCCAATTGAGTCACCCAGGCACCCCTTAACATTTCTACCATTTTTAAACATAGCAAGGATGACAAAATAATAGCCCAATTTTCAGGTTGAATACATTTTACTAAGTGCTTTAATAACTGCAGTCACCTCAACAAACGCATGTCTTTATGAGGTAGAAGAGGGAAAGAGATGCATTCTAAAGACTTTAACACAGAAAACTAAATCACTTAGGAAAAGATCGGTATTACCCAACTCTGCGGAAGCAGCAGAATCAAAAAACTTTCCTAAAAAGAGACTTAGCACAAAAACTGAGCATAGGGAGACCCCTCTTCCCCTAAATCCTGAAGCAATACCTGAGGCCTCAGCGGAAAGAACACACTCCTGAGTACAAAGATCTTGTATGGTTGTCAACAAACTATCCACAGGCACTTCTGAGTCAATTACCACAAAATCCCCCGTTAGGTGCCAGCACACAGAGTCTCAATCTCGGCACCAGTGTGACGTTTGCAGCAGGTAACTCTTTACTGTGGGGGCCTATTCTGTACGTTGCAGGATGTTTACTAGCATCTGGCCTCTGCCTATTAGATGCCTACAGCTCCCTACAGCTCCCCTCCTCTCACCCTCCAGTTGTGATCAAAAATTACCCAAACAGTGTCAAATGTCCCCTGAGAGGCAAAACTACCCCCAGTTGAGAACCACTAATTTGGCTATGTTTTTAAGATCTTCAGTTCTCACTTGAAGGAAGGAAATAGGTGGGCCTGGCTGGCTTCGTTGGTAGAGCCTGCGACTCTTGATCTCAGGGGTTGTGAGTTTGAGCCCCACACTGCGCGTAGAGATCATTTAAAAATAAAAATCTTATTATTTTTTTTTTTAAAAAAGGAAGGTAACAAACCCATCTCAAATTTGAGTAACATTAGTTTCTCTACTGCATCACTAAGAAAGCCTAGAAAATAAATCAAATGCCAAAATCAAATGCTAGGAGCTGACCAATTTTTTTTTAATAATTAGAATCCAGTTATAGGAACATGTAAGTTGGCAAGGATAAAAAGTTTACGTTTGAATTGGAAATCATTTCCTTGACAGAACACGGACCTGTAGGCTTAGAGGTAACTTATGATACTGCGAAGCAGGGTCAGATCTTGTACAACATAAATTTACAGAGACAGACTTGAGTCTAAGCGACTCACAGGTAACACTGTGAAGGTTTCTGCTTCGGGCCTCATTCCCCTGGGTAGTTAATGTTAGAGAAACGGCTTGAGTGTTCCTGGGTTCTTGCCTCCTACAACAGGTGTCAAATTTCTCCAGGTGAATGCTTACCGGTAAGGGATTGGATAAGGAATGTTGCGGTGAGGATCGTGCAACTGGCGGAACACTTCTGCCAGGGCTGGTTCCCGGCCCGCTTCCCCCGGCAAACTGACCAACAGGGAAAAACGGAGATGAATAATTCAAAACAGTACTGTGCTTCAGATAAGGAGAGTAAAAGATTAACACACAAACAGGTCTTAATTATATGGCCCCTTTAAGTCAATACATCTCATGCTAAAGAAAAAATACCATGTAAGTCAAATTTTGCTATCTTTTCAGTGAGATTTTAAGAAGGAGCTCCAGCAGAAATGTATCAAGATACAAAGGAAACATGGCTAGAAAGCTGAAGGTACACATGGTTTTGAAAGGACATCAGAGAAGAATGTTTTCCCTTCTTGTTTCAAATAACCCGAAGCAGGAATACAGTGGTGCAGTGGATGCAGTGCAGTGGGTGCACTGTCTTCTTTAGGAACCACTAACGATGGGTCAGTGAGCTCGCTACATGTCCCACCAAACTACAGGGAAGAGGGCAAAAGAAGAGTCCAAGTCACTCCATTTCAATCTTTGTAAGACCCGAAACCTAGTCTGGCCAAGAGAAACATCACCTCATTTGTGAATTTTTATATCATCACAGACAAGACACATCATAAACCAATTTAAATTTAGGACGTCAGCAGCAGTTTCCTCCTAACAGAGAGAGATGGGGCAGCACCAGATTGATGAAGACGGGGAGGAATGGGAGGAGAACACAGTAAAGGCAAAACATTGCTTTCTAATGTCTTAACTGAAGGCAAGGATTTAGATTTTAACAAATCACTATAAATTTTTTTTCCAAAAATTTAACTTACCTCAAAGTAATCACTAATTTTATGTCCCCTAGGAGTGCCTTTCCCTGAAAATGAAACCAAAGTAAGTATAGTTCTTCCAATAACATACATAAACCATCATTCACTAAATGTACTATGCATTCACTAACTGCATGTATGTCATCATCAATTCAAGTACTGGCTTTACTTTTAACAGATAAGCCAAATTACCTGTACCCTGAGAACAGAGACAGTTTCTTTCATTGAATAAAAGCCTTAATAAGCAGTGAAAGGAAGAAAGCTTTCTCTCAGCTTGCTTTCCTTTAAGATTTGTAAATCTTTTCTTTTTATATACTAACAAAACCTAGGCCACAGCTATGAATCAAAATAAAACAAATTTATAATCCATGCCCTCAATCAAGAGAACAAAAAAATTCAAAACAAACTCATCAGAACTAAAGGGCTTATGCTAGGCCACAAAAAACTTTATATGACCATGTCACTTTGGGACAATTCCCCCCCTCCCCGCCAAAAGTAAAAAATAATTTGTAGATAAAAAATAAGAAAAATGTAAAAAAGACTATGACTTCTATTCCTTGGGGGGGGGGGGTGATGAAGCAAACCATTTATTCCCTCTTTAATTACACAAAGATATTTGGCATCATAACCCATCATATTTATAGATTTAGCCCACTGGGTGCCAATGCTCAACTAAACTGCCACAGGAGAGTAAGTACAAAGGACAGCCATGTAAATAAAACCATTTCTGGTTACCAATTATTACCAAATCACTGAGCTATTGCAGGACATAGTTACACCACCAATGTAACTTCTTTTCTGTATAATACATGCTTAGTCTAAAGAAAAACCTGTGGCGAGATCGTTTACTTACAACAGGGAAAACAAGGGTCCCCAAAGAACTGACACTTTTGTCAAGTGTGACAAGTCTGATCAAATGGCAAGTCTATAATAAACAGCCTGATATTCCCTTAAGGTACACAAATCTCCTTTGTTAGGAATCCCTGTGTATGAGTTGGAAAATTCTAAGTACCTAAATTCCAAGAATTTAGTATTTTTATTGGTATGAAATTATTACTACCTTGGCTAGTTTCATACGGTTCAGCTTTTCTTTTCCGGTTTCGCTGGTCATTCTGTTTTTTCTCAGGAGTCTGTTAAATACCATATATATCACAATTAGCATTTTGTTAAATTTTTCACATTATGAGAGTAAGTACAAAATTTCAAACTTATAAGAAAATAGAAGGCAAGTCCTAAATCAGAGTACTGGAGTTGTGCAGTGCTACCTTTCAACCCAGACTGAAAGTGTGGGAATGTGTAGTCTCACAACGAATATGGCCTCTTACCTCTACTTCTTTATCACTCAAGGACCCCACGCTGCACAAGCTCTGATTGGAAGACTCACTATTGAGTGGCCCCTGGAAAGAGAGAGAGAAAAAAAAAGGAATCAAAAGAAACTCATTTAAGATGACAGCAACACTAATTTAAGATGACAGCAACACTGAAGAAGCCTGCCAGTTTTGATGTCTGAAGTCAAAGAAGTCAAGAATTAATTAGAGTACCCAAAAAGTCAACTTGAAAAGGATTCCATCAACTATACATACAATGGTGCCCTCACATTAAAACTCTCTAGGCTCAGTCAGTAAAACCTGCAACTCTTAATCCTGGGGTTGTAGGCTTAAGCCCCATGATGGGTGTAGAGATTACTTAAAAATAAAATCTTTAAGTGGCCGACTCTTTTTTTCTTTTTAACGTTTGTTTTTGAGAGAGAGAGAATGAGCATGGGAGGGGCAGAGAGAGAGGGAGACACAGAACCTGAAGCATTTCCTGGCTCTGAGCTGTCAGTACAGAGCCCAGTGCGGGGCTCGAACAAGCCACAAAATCATGACCTGAGCCAAAGTCACATGCTCAACCCGACTGAGCCACTCAGGCACCCCAAGTGTCCGACTCTTGATGTGGCTCAGGTCATGATCCCAATTCAGGAGTTCAAGCCCTGCGACAGGCTGTGCACTAACAGCTCAGAGCCTGCTTGGGATTCTCTCTCTCCCTCACTTTCTGCCCCTGCCCCACCCCTGCTCACTCTCACTTGCTCTGTCAAAAATAAACAAACATTTAAAAATACCAACTCTGTAATCATCTGCAAATTTTCCCTTCTAGAGTAGTTGCACATGCAGTGAATTCAATTTTTAAGGAAAATAAGCCAGGGAAATCAATTCTCTTGGCCTTCTGTATCAGACAGGCATCATATGAAAGTTGATATGGTAAGGAGAATGTTAAGGATATGTTAAAGGTTGATATGTTAAGGAGTTTCCTATGAAGAATGGTCAGGGACTAGAATATGAAGGAAATGCTTTCCTGAGTCAGACTTTAAGGTGGCATTACCACTGGCTCAAAAAACAAAGTTACAAGAGACTGACTTCCCGAAAGACCTGACTTCATTCTCATGGGCTAGTTTAAGTCTTAAGAGTTTTCTCAGGAACAGTGGAAGCTGTGGTAAAGGGCAAATGGAAGAGCTGTGGGTGTAACGAAGATACAGCTTAGACTGTAGGCCAGCTAGTTGGCAGAAGGGAACCTGGGAATGAGACATCTGGGAGAACTCCTCCTGGGCTCAGAACAAACAGCGAACACTGACCTCAGAAACTCTTCCTTCCACAGAGCCCCAATTTGATCTGATTAGTTTGTAGAGGAATTTAAGCCTCAGGGCACTGTTGAGAACAAGAGAGCAATCCGGCAATCAGTGGAGTTTAACAGCTGGGTTGGTCAGGGAAAGAAAGCTCTATTAGTACCAGTCATCCCAGAGTGACTGTAAGCAAACTTAAAGCTGGGTCTCCCCAAAGCCACCACCAGAGGCTTGGCGCTGGAAGAACGGGACATAGAAGAAACTTCACTAAAATAATCCAGCAAGTCACTAAACAAATAAACAAGCAAACAACAATAACAAGTCCACTGGGATGCCTGGGTGGGTCTGTCGGTTAAGCATCATCGTTCATAAGTTCAAGCCCTGCATCTCTACTTTCAGCACGAGCCCACTTGGATCCTCTGTCCTCTCTCTCCCTGACTCTCCCCTACTCACTCTGTCTCTCTCTTTCAAAAATAAATAAACTTAAAAAAAGAACAAGAGCTTCTCTGTAAAAACAAAACAAAGCAATAACAAGTTCAAGACTGGGATGAGAAATCAGTACCCAGAGTTGGTACAATACGTCATCTAAAATGACCAGTTTCCAACAAAAACTCTTGAGGCATGCAAAGAAATAGAAAAATATGACCCATATACCAGCGGGGAGAAATGGGAGACAAAAGAAATTGCCTGTGAGAGTGACCAGATGTTGGATTTAACAGAAAAATATTTCAAAATAGCCATAAATATGTTCACAGAGCCAAAGGAAACCACAATTAAAGAAGAAAAGTGTGAATGACAATGTTGTACCAAACAGAGAATATCAATAGAAACACAGAAATTATATATACCTTTTAAAAAGGGAATTATGGAGTTGAAAACGACAATAACAGAAATAAAAAATGCACTAGAGAGGCTCAAGAGTAGAAATTAAGTGACAGAAGAAATCATTGGCAAATGTGTAGATCAGTAGAAATTATGCAAGCTGAAAACCAGAGAGAAAACAGAACAAAAATAAACAACTTCAGAGAAACGTGGGAAACTGTTAAGTATGCCACAATGCACATAATTGGGGTACAAGAGAGAAAGGTGAGCAGGAAAGGAGCAGAAAAATATATCCAAAGAAATAATGGCTGAAATTTTCTCAAATTTACTGAAAAGCAATAACCTACTCATCCAGGAAGCTTAATGAATTCCAAGGAGGATAAACACAGATATCCACAAACAGGCACATCATAGGAAAAATGCTCAAAGGCAAAGACGGGAGAATATCTTTTGAAAAAAAAAAATGTTTATAGTTTATTGGAGAGCCTGTGTAGTTCAGTCAGTTAAGTGTCCAACTCTTGGTTTCAGTTCAGGTCATGATCTCACAGGTTTGTGGATTCAAGCCCTGCAGAGGGCTCTGCACTGGCAGTGCAAAGCCTACTTGGGATTCTCTCTCCATCCCCTGCTAACGCTGTCTCTGCCTCTCAACAGGAAGGAAGGAAGGAAGGAAGGAAGGGAGGGAGGGAGGGAAGGAGGGAGGGAGGAAGAAAGGAAGGGCAAAAAAGAGAAAGAAGAATCTTAAAAATAAATAAGTAAATAAATAAAGTTTACTTATTTATTTTAGACGGTGAGAGAGAGAGAGGGAGAGAACGTGTGCATGTGGGGCAGAGAGAGAGGGAAACAGAGAATCCCAAGCAGGCTCCATGCTGCCAGTGCAGAGACTGACTTGTGGCTCAAACCCAGGAAGTGTGAGATCATTACCTGAGACAAAAATCAAGAGTGGGTTTTTTTGTTGTTTTTTTTTTAATTTACTTCTGGGAGAGAAAGACAGCATGAGCAGGGGAAGGTCAGAGAGAGAGAGGGAGGTACAAAATCTGAAACAGGCTCCAGGCTCTGAGCTAGCCGTCAGCACAGAGCCCGACGCAGGGCTTGAACCCATGAACCGTGAGATCATAACCTGAGCCGAAGTCGGTCGCTTAACCGACTGAGCCACCCAGGTGCCCCAAGAGTTGGATGTTTAACCAACGGAGCCAATCAGGCACTCTCCCCCACACCTCTCTCTCTCTCTCTCTCTTTTTTTTTTTTGATGTGTATTAATTTTTTAGAGAGAGACAGCCCAACATGGGCCTTGAACTCACAAACTGTGAGATCATGACCTGAGCTGAAGTCAAACTCTAAGCCATCCAGGTACCCCCTCTTTTTTTAAGGTTTATTTATTTTTGAGAGAGACAGACAGAGATTATACGTGTGAGTGGGGTAGGGGCAGGAAGAAAGGGAGCAAAAGAATACCAAGCAGGGCTCGACCCCATGAACAACCCCACAAACAACGACCTGAACCAAAATCAAGAGTCAGATGCTTAACCTACTAAGCTACCCAGGAACCCCACCCAGGAGAATATCTTAAAGGCAGAAATATAATGCATCACTTACAAGGGAATCCCAATAAGATTAACAGCTGACTTCTGAGCAAAAACAATTTAAAAAGGGGCAAAAGATCTAAACAGACATTTCTCCAAAGACTATATACAAATGGTCAATAAACACATGAAAAGAAGTTCAACATCATTAGTTGATGGGGAAATACAAATCAGAACCAAAATGAGACACCACTTCACACCTACTAGAATGGCTAGACTAAAAAAGACAGTAAGAGGGGCGCCTGGGTGGCTCAGTTGGTTAAATGTCCTACTTTGGCTCAGGTCATGATCTTACAGTTCATAAGTTCAAGCCCTGTGCCAGGCTCTGTGTCTCCCTCTCTCTCTCTACCCCTCCCCAGCTTGCTCAATCACTCTCTCTCTCTCAAAAACAAGCATTAAAAAAACAAAAACGGTAAGAAAGTGCCGGCAATGAGCACTGAAATATGCATAGAATTGTTGAATCATTGTATTATACATGTGAAACTAATATAATACTGTATACTAATTATACTTGATTTACAAAAAAAGTGCTGGCAAGAAAGAATGTGAAGAAACTATGTTCCAACCAGAAATATACTGCTGGTGGTAAAAAATGGTGCAGTTGCTTTCAAAAACAGGCAGCTCCTCAAACATAATTACTGTATGACCCAGAATGCTACTCCTAGGTATATACAGAAATGAATATACACAAAAATGTGGACACAAATGTACAGCAGCATTATTCACAAAAGACAATTAATGTACAATTGATGAATGGATAAACAAAATTCTATACAATGAAATATTATGTGGTCATAAAAAAAACTGTACTGATACACGCTACAGTATTTGATGAACCTTGAAAATATATGGTTAGTAAAAAAAAGTCACAACAGAGCACTATCAAATGATTCCATTCATATGAAAACCCAGAATAGGGTAAGCTAAGACAAAGTAGATTAGTGGTTGCTTGGGTTGGGGTGAGGGTAGGGGCCATGGGAGTGACAGCTAAAGAACATGGAGGTTTTTTCTGAGGTGATAAAAATGTTCTACATCTGTGCTGATGGTTGTATGTATCTGTGAATATACTAAAAAAAAGGATTGGCCTGCGTATTTTAAAAGGGGTAAATTGTACAGTATATGAATTATATCTCAATAAAGCTGTTAAAAAACAATAGTTAGGGCGCCTGGGTAGCTCAGTCAGTTAAGCGTCCGGCTTCGGCTCAAGTCATGATCTCACGGTTCATGGGTTCGAGCCCCGCGTTCGGCTCTGTGCTGACAGCTCAGAGCCTGGAGCCTGTTTCAGAATCTGTGTCTCCCTCTCTCTCTGCCCCTTCCCTCTCAGGCTCTGTCTCTGTCTCAATAATAAAATAAAAACATGGGAAAAAAAAAACCCACAAGAGTTATTAGGCTTAGTGTCAGAAACAATTTGCATTCCTACTAGGATGTATTAAGTATTTCTTTCACCATTTTATTAACACACTACTTTTTAAGTATAATAAATACACTACAACAAAATGCTTCATAGTGAGATATTTGGAAAGCTACAAAAATAATAAAGTGAAACTAGGGAGCAGAAACAAAATCAAGTCATGTATTCCCAGTGACATAACTCAGCAAAAGACTTATTCCTACAATGGTATAAAGTTGCATGATGTTTTGAATGAGAAAGAAAGGAGTTTTATTACACAAGAATTCTACATAATTTTTTAAAATGTTTGTTTATTTTTGAGAGAGTGGGAGGGGGGAAGGAATAGAGAGAGAGGGACACACAGAATCCGAAGCAGGCTCTAGCCTCCAAGCTATCAGTACAGAGCCCAATGCAGGGCTCAAACTCATGAACCATGAGATCATGACCTGATGTGAAGTCAGATACTTAACCAACTGGGCCACCCAGGTGTCCCTAATTTTTTTTTAACACGTATTTGTTTTTGAAAGACAGAGACAGAGCACGAGTGGGGAGAAGGGGCAGAGAGAGAGAGAAAAAGAGAGAGGAAGAATCTGAAACAGACTCCAGGCTCCAAGCTGTCAGCACAGAGCCCGACACAGGGCTCAAACCCACGAACCCTGAGATAATGACCTGAGCAGAAGTCAAGATGCTTAACCAACTGAGCCACCCAAGCACCCCAAGATTTCTACAATGATTTAAACTGAACATTCCTATGCCCAAATATTCAAAATATTCTGTTCATGAATTACCTTTATCGTAACCATAATGAAGCATTTTCCCCCCTTGGATAGTAATACAACCATACATTATATTTTAACTATACATTTTACTCACCAAATATCCCTTTCTCTCAAGAGGAAATGGCAAATGTGATACAGACAAGAGAGAACTGAAGAGTCTACTTTTGGGGCGCCTGGGTGGCTTAGTCGGTTAAGCGTCCGACTTTTGCTCAGGTCAAGATCTCGCGGCTCGGGTTCGAGCCCCGCGTCGGGCTCTGTGCTGACTCTCAGCTCAGAGCCTGGAGCCTGTTTCAGTCTGTGACTCCCTCTCTCTCTGACCCTCCCCTGCTCACATTGTCTCTCTCTCTCTCTCCTAGAAATAAATAAAACATAAAAAATTAAAAAAAAAATTTAAAAAAAAAAAAAAAAAGAGTCTACTTTTTACTCGGAATTGCTGATACTGAAATACACTGTGAAATGTACCGAACAGTGAGTGATGTACTCCACTGTGTGTGAAACGCTGTGCGGGAGGCACAAGGATTCTTGTGGTTCTCTGTGTCTAACCAGAAGAAAAAAAGGATTAAGAATTACTTAATCCTCCCTTTTACTGTCCTTTTCTGAAGCACAGCATCCCAAATTATAAAATCATTCGATTAAATTTAATTAGCAGGGATAAATGACATATGTTCCCTGTTCTAAAACAGCTTACTGTCTAGTAAAAGAGCTAACTAAAAGCTTTTAGGCAAACTGAATGTTATCTTTCAAAAATGCCACTATCACTAAAAAACAAACAAAAATGGCAGGAAAAACTCGACTAAATTAAAAGAGGATAAGAAGGTATGAGTAAATTAAATGTCTGATCCTTGATCTGACCCTGAGTATCAAAACAAATAAAAACCAAACAGCTATAAAGGGCATTACAGAGAGAAAGGCAGAAACTGAATATGGACTATATAGTAAATAATGAAGTGTTTTTACAAACTCATCTATTATTATCAGTTCCTCAATTGAAAATTTTCCATTTGATGGTTCTTTTCAATATAGTGCTTCGTAAGTTTTGTACGAGTTCATCTTCAGCTTTCCGAGAGTCTTCCACATTTCAGGGGTTAAGGGGCAGCAGTTCCAGAAGTAGTTTAATGTCTGCCTCTGCCAATGCCCCTTATAATATTCATCAGTTCCAAACACACTTATTTGTACATTAATCATCCTGACCAAGATTTCCACACAAGGGTGAAGTTTCCAGTTCTTGCAGGTGGCTTTTAAATTTTTTTTTTAACATAACCTCTACACCCAACATGGGGCTCAAACTGAGAGTCAGGTGTTCTACCAACTGAGCCAGCCAGGAGCCCCATTTCTTCAAGGTGGCTTTTAAAAGCCACAATCCAAATAGAAGTAGCTCACTTCTGTCCTATGTCTTGGACAATGGGCAGTTTTACCAGTCCTAGTTCATAGAAAAGCTTCCCAATTCCCAGCATTATACAGTTCCAGTTCAGACCTTTGGCCTCAATTACCATCCCCAGGGGTAAATTAAACCCCAAAGCAAAAAAGCTTATGGGCCATCAAGTTGAACTCCCATTCACCACTGTGACATTGTCATATATTTGAAGCCATAACAACTGGGACTTAATTTTTCCCATTTCTCTTATACTGCTGACATTCAGGAATTATATAATTTTCAAGTATTTCATTAAATCAGTAACTTTCAAGTATTTCATTAAATCACTAACTTTACTGACTTGTTACTCTTACCATCTGTTAGTTTGTTCCTTTGGTTTATTTGTCTAGATATAAAATCATGGCATTTGTAAATAATAAGTTTATATCTTCCTTTCCACAATTTATCTCTCTTTTTTGTTTCACATTTTACTCTACTGAATAAAACAATAGAAATAATAAGCATAAAGAACACAGTTCTGTTCTTTTTCAAGGTAACTCCTCTAGTGCTTTACCATTAAAAGCTGTATTAAGACCTCAGATAGCACTTGCCAGCCAGGGCCTGGCAGAAAGGGAGAAGAAGGGCTGTTCTGCCATCAAGATAGTGACCATGGGATGTAAACTTGTGCAACCACTCTGGAAAACAGTATGGAGGTTCCTCAAAATATTAAAAATAGAACTACACTATGACCCAGCAATCGCACTACTAGGTATTTATCCAAGGGATACAAGTGTGCTGTTTCGAAGGGGCACATGCACCCAATGTTTATAGCAGCACTATCAACAATAGCCAAAGTATGGAAGGAGTCCTAACAATCACCGATAGATGAATGGATAAAAAAAATGTGGTATGTATGTGTGTATGTACATACATACACACAAAGGAGTATTACTCGGCAATCAAAAAGAATGAAATCTTGCCGTTTGCAACTACGTGGATAGAACTAGAGGGTATTAATGCTAAATGAAATTAGAGAAAGACAAATATATGAATTCACTCATATGAGGGCTTTAAGATACAAAACAGATGAACATAAGGGAAGGGAAGCAAAAATAATATTAAAAACAGGGAGGGGGACAAAAACATAAGAGACTCTTAAATATGGAGAACAACAGAGGGTTGCTAGAGGGGCTGTGGGAGGGGGGATGGGCTAAATGGGTAAGAGGCATTAAGGAATCTACTCCTGAAATCATTGTTGCACTATATGCTAACATGGATGCAAATTTTAAAAAATAAATTAAAAACAAACAAAACAAGGTAGTGATCAGAGAACGTACCATCAACATTCACAAGTGCGCCCATGGAGTGGCCTTCAAGAGGCGTGCCCCTTGCACGCTCAAAGACACCTAGAACTTTCCCATGAAGGAGACAGGGGCTCCATATGTGCACATTGACGCCAGGCCCAACAAAGCTGTCTAGGCCAAAGTAATAAAGAAATATTCCACCCTATATCCGTGTGCGGGTGTCCAGAAAACATAACAAGGATGAAGATTTACCAAACAAGCTCTATACGCTGGCTACCTATGTATCTAACACTGTCACCACTTTCAAAAATGTACAGTTAATGTGGATGAGAACTAATCACTGATTGTCAAATAAAGGTATAAAACTGGGGAAAAAATAACCCTCTCAAAGAGCCAAAACAATTCTGTAAAAAAACAAAGTTGGAGGTCTCCCACTTTCTGATTTCAAAACTTACTATAACACTATAGTAATCAAAACAGTATGGCACTGGCATAAACACAACTTAAAGACAAAATGGAATAAAACAAAACTGGAAACAAAGTTTCATATATATGGTCAAATTGGTTTTTTATTCCAATTTTTTCTTTGATTTTTTTTTTCAGATTTATGGAGATTTAATTGACACACAGTTCTGTATGCATTTAAGATGTACTGCATAAAGATGATTTGATACAGGGGCACCTGGGTGACTTAGGTTAACAGCTCAGAGCCTGGAGCCTGCTTTGGATTCTGTGTCTCGGTCGTTCGGTCACTCCCACACTCATACTCTGTCTCTGTCTGTCTCTCTCTCTCTCTCTCTCTCAAAAATGATAAACATTTTTAGAAAATTAAAAACAACAACAGCAACATTATCAACAGAGTGAAAAGGGAACCCACGGGAGAAAATATTTGTGAACCGTATTGTCTATGGTAAGGGGTTAATAACCAAAATATACAAAGAATTCCCACAAATCAACAAAACCACAATAATCTGATTAAAACTGGGCAGGGGCACCTGGCTGGCTCAGCTGGTAGACAATGGAACTCATGATCTCAGGGTCATGAGTTCAAGCCCAATGTTGAGGGTAGAGTTTACTTAAAAAAAGGGGGGGGGGCGGGGCAAAGGACTGGAATAGACATTTCCTCAAAGATATACAAGAGGGCCAACACTCAAATGGAGAGATGCAGCATCACTAATCATTAGGGAAATGCAAATCGAAATTACATGAGATACCATACCACCTCGTACCCATTAGGATGGCTACTATCCAAAACAAAGAAGTAGTGAGTGCTAGCAAGGATGTGGAGAAATTGGAACCCTTATGCACTGTTAGCTGGAAATGTAAAATGGTAAATTTTATATGTATTTTACCACAATCAAAGCTTTAAAAAAAAAACTATATTGCTTTTTAAATTAGGAAGTTTGGATGGCTACTAAGTTCATCCAAATACTTTTTTAAACGCTATTACTTATTTGCTATTGTAATAGTAATAACAACCAACACTTACGTAGCACTTCTGTAGGCTAGCTGGGCATTCTATATTAGCATACTTCATTCTCACAACTTAAAAACAGACCACACAAATATGTCCACCTAATTTTTTAACAAGTCGCAGTAACAATTTGATAGCCTTTGCAACAAATTGGTGCTGGAGCAATTAGACTTCCACAGGCAAAAATATGAAACCTTGACTTAAACTTTATATCCTATTTAAAAAATTAACTCAGGCACCTAGGTGGCTCAGGTGGTCAAGCATCTCTTGACTTCCGCTCAGGTCATGATTTCACAGTTTGTGAATGTGACCCCCACATGGGGCTCTATGCTGACAGCACAGAACCTGCTTGGGATTCTGTCTCCCTGACTCTCTGGCCCTCCCCTGCTTGCTCTCCATCTCTCTCTCAAAATAAAAAATAGTAATAGTAAGTTTAAAAATTAAAAAAATAAAAAATTAACTCAAACAGGGACACCTGGGTGGCTTACTCAGTTAAGCATCTCTTGATTTCGCCTCAGGTCATGATCTCTTGGTTCCTGAGTTCAAGCCCTATGCCAGGCTCTGTGCTGTCAACATAAAGACTGCTTGGGATTCTCTCTCTCCCTACCCCTGCCTTGCGCTCCCGTTTGATCACACACTCTCTCTCTCTCAAAATAAATAAATAAACTTAAAAAAAATTAACTCAAATAGAATCAAGAACCTTAAAACAAAACCATAAAATGTTTAGGGGGGAAAAAGGGAGAAAATCTTCACAACACAGGAGTAGGTAAAGAGGTCTTAGATGTGATACCAAAATCTTGATCTATAAAAGGAAAAATTAATAAATGGAACCTCATCAAAATTAAAAACTTGTACTCCGCAAAAGACCGTGTAGGAGGAAGACATAGACACAGATTAAAAGAAAATATGTGCAAACCACATATCTGGCACAGAACTTAAAATTAGACTGTACAAAAAACTCAAAACTCAATAAATTTTTTAATCCAATTAGTAAACCGGCAAAAGACATGAACAGACATTTCACTGACAAGAATATAAAGATAGACTAATAAGTGTGAGAAAGATGTTCAACATCATTAGCTATTAGGGAAATACAAATTCAAACCACAATAATTTCCTTATATACATACCTTTCAGAATGCCAGAATAAAATATAGTGACAAACTAAATGTTGGCAAATATAGAGAAAAACTGAATCACTCCTACATTGCTGATGAGAATGTAAAAAGGTACAACCAATTTGGAAAATTGTTTGGCAATTTCTTTTAAAAGCTAAAAATGTACATAACACAAATCATAACCCAGCAATAGTACTACTGGACATTTGTTACAGAGAAATAAGGTTCATGTAAAAAATCTGTATACAAATGTTCATAGTGATTTTATTCATATTAGCCAAAATGTGGAAACAAACCAAACGTCCTTCAGTGGGTAAAGAGGTAAACAAACTGGGACATCCACACCATGGAATACTACTCAGTAAAAGAAAGTAATAAACTATTTATATATGCAACAATCTGGATGGACTTCAAGGAAATTATGCCAAGTAAAAACAGTCAATCTCAAAAGGAGATTCCATTTTTATATTATACATATAATATGTATGTATGTCTTGAAATAATCTATAGAAATGGAAACATTAGGGGCGCCTAGGTGGCTTAGTCGGTAAAGTGTCCGACTTTCGCTTAGGTCATGATCTCACGGTTCGTGGGTTTGAGCCCCGCGTCGGGCTCTGTGCTGACAGCTCAGAGCCTGGAGCCTGTTTCGGATTCTGTGTCTCCCTCTCTCTCTGACCCTCCCCTGCTCACGCTGTCTCTCTCTCTCTCTCTCCTAGAAATAAATAAAAATATTAAAAAAAAAAAAAAAAGAAATGGAAACATTAGTGGTCATCAGGAATTAGGGTTTCAAGGAAGAGGTGCGGGTGGCTATAAAAGGAACAGCAGGAGAGTCTTGTGGTGATAGGCAGTTCTGCACCTTCATTGTGGGTACAAGATCACACAAGTGATGAAAGTGCACAGATGCACACACACACGTACACAAATGGTACATATATAATGTGAAATCTGAATGAGTTGTGTGGATTTTACCAATGTCAATTTCCTGATTTTAATACTGGACTATAATTACACGAGGTGGTTACATTAGGGGAGGAATAGTGCATGAAACTTCCCTATACCGTTTTTGCAATTCCTTTTGAATCTGTAATTATTTCGAAATAAAAAGATTTTTTATGTTTTATGTATTATTTGCTTGCTGTAGTTAAGTAATAAACAATACTTAGTTAGCAATTGCTACATAGGCAAAGTATTCTATATTAGCACCTTTAACCCTCATAACAACCTGTTATGGGCTCAACTGTGTCCTTACTAAATTTATGTTGAAGCCCTAACCGTCAGTACATAAGAATGCATTTTTTAAAAAAACATATATATTTTTAAATGTTTATTTATTTTTGAGAGAGAGAGAGAGATGGAGCATGAGCAGGGGAGGGGCAGAGAGAGGGAGACACAGAATCTGAAGCAGCCTCCAGGCTCCGAGGCGTCAGCACAGAGCTGGTCGCCGGGATCGAACTCATGAACCATGAGACCATGAATTAAGCCACCCAGGCGCTCCCATCAGAATGTATTTGGAGAGGGGCGCCTGGGTGGCTCAGTCGGTTGGGCGTCCGACTTTCGCTTAGGTCATGATCTCGCAGTTCGTGAGTTCAAGCCCCGCGTCAGGCTCTGTGCTGACTGCCAGCTCAGGGCCTGGACCCTGCTTCAGATTCTGTGTCTCCCTCTCTCTCTGACCCTCCCCTGCTCGCGCTGTCTCTCTCTCTCTCCTAGAAATAAAAAAATAAAAAAAAAATTAAAAAAAAAAAGAATGTATTTGGAGATAGGGCCTTTAAAGGAAGTAATTAAGTTAAAATGGGATTGTTACGGTGGACCCTAATCCAATAATATGATGGATGGCCTTATAAAGAGGAAAGAAATTAGGACACAGAGACACCACATGCACACAGAGGAAAGATCACTTGAGGACACAGCAAGAAGGTGGCCATCTGCAAGCCAAGGAGGAAAAGCCTCAGGAAAAAAAAAACCCAACCCAGCTAACACCTTGATCTTGGACTTCCAGCCTCCAGAAGAATGAGAAAATAAATTTTTTTTAAACCACGCAGTCTGTTATTTCTAGGAGAGAAAAAGAGACAGCATTAGCAGGGGAGGGTCAGAGAGAGAGGGAGACACAGAATCTGAAATAGGCTCCAGGCTCTGAGCTGGCAGTCAGCACAGAGCCCGACACGGGGCTCGAACCCACAAAGCGCGAGATCATGACCCAAGCGAAAGTCGGACGCTTAACCGACTAAGCCACCCAGGCGCCCCAATCATTTTATAATCCTGATTTTTCCATCTTATTTTGTCAAGATGAATTCCTACTCTGAGTAAAATTATTTACTTCACTGAGACTTTTATATTAATAGCCAAAAGCATCCATTTCCAGTTGTTTGTTTTTTTTTACTTTGTAGGTCCTCAGTATCTTTCATTATAACTAATTTACTCCCTCAATTTTTCTTGTTGTTTCCCAATTTTCCAACTCTGGATTAATTGCTAGTCTCCTGTTTTGCTGTGTATTTATTTCTTCTTGTATTTTTATTATTTTGTTCTCTTTCTTATCTTTTTAAAACCTTAAATTGTAATGGTAAATTCATACTCTTGTATGTACGCCTTCATTTATATGAATTAAATTTAATAACTACATTGTATTTTTTCATTAATTTTTTTTAAGTAAAATAGTCTGTCACTTGATATTTGATACACAATAGCTATTTAGAAGAATGCTTACCAACATCCAAGTCACTGGGCAGGGGAAACTGTCCCTTCAAAGAGTCATCTCAGGCTCAAAAAGAAGCTAGAAAGAATTTTTTTTAACAATGTATGATAGTAAGACTCCTTAGCAAAAGCCTTATTTTCTATGCCAACATTTCAACTATTTATCCTGTCTCCTGCTACTATTCATTTTTTCGTAAGTAGAAAACCAAATGGGCAGTTTAAGAAATAGACACAAAGTCAATTTTCTTGTTTAAAAAAAAAAAAAGTATGGTTTCCAAAACAAAAAACAAAATAAAACATTTCTAATATACTTAAAATGCACAGGGGGGTAGGGTGGCTTAAAAAAATATTTCAGTTACAAGCCAAAAAAAACCCCAAAACTGGATAAATTATAAACCCATGAAATTTGAGGTTAAGATACAAACGTTGACAGCCAGCCTTCATAGCACATGAATGAAGCCCGTAAGAACAGAAGAAAAACTTGTAGAAGTAGGGGCCAAGGGTTAATCTTTTCACTCCTGTAAAAGTTTAAAATGTCAACATTCGTTGAATTTCTGAAGTTTTCATTTCCTCCTTAGACTAAATTGGCATCTTAAAAGGAATTGAGACCGGCAGACGAAACTTGATTAAGTATAGAGGAGCACAGCTGACGACAGGGTCAAACTACCTGCTGCAGTAAAGATACTCCATTAAAGTCTCTACCTAATAGAAAGTAAAACTATGGGTCTCCATACTTTGAGTAGCACCACCTGTTCACACCATAGCAAAGTCAAGTCAGCAATCGAGGAGTCTGACTCCCAGAGACCTCCCATTGGCTAACTGATCAGTGTTCCCAGCAGTGAAATAGATGGGAAGTCCACTAATTCTTCCTGATCTGTATAAGCAGAAGAGTCTAGGTCAAGTGAACAAAAGCATAAACCTCAATCATTAAAAACACTGAGCCACAACCCCTCAATCAATCCCAAGACTTGAGTCAGTTTATAGACCCAGAACCAATGAATGAGGGAGGTCTCCTTGAGGAAGGATCCTGCTACACCACCCAAAATTTACACTGTTAATCTTTCTCCCCCAGGCTTTCCCCAAAAGGACTGACCTTTTACCAAGGTGTCTGCATGGGGGAAAATGAAATCATCAAAGACATTTTGAGGATTATTAGACACTGGCTCTGAACAGATACTAATTCCAGAAAACTCAAAACATCACTGTGGTCCACCAGTCAGAAGAGGGGCTTATGCAGGTCAGGTGATCACATTGGAGTTTGAGTACAGGTCCATCTAACAGTGGCTAATGAACACTGATGTGGTTATTTCCCCAGTTTCAGGATGCATAATTAGAATGAACATATTCAGAAACTAGCAGAATCCAGAACATTCTGGAAGTAGTTTAGCAGGGAGTACTGTATGTTTAAACTTGTAAAATCATTTTCAGCAACACTCTCCTAAAGAAAAAAAATTTGTAAAGAACAAAAACAATCTTCTACCACTTCAATCCATTCCAATATAACCTTTATTGGTAACTGAGGTAGCTCTTCTACTACAATAACCATGATTCCAAGTGAAGCTATCTACTTACTCTAGAAAAACAGAATAAATGGTCAAGTGAATCAAGTGATTTAACTCTAATAATAACAGTAGCAAAAATACTTGGGTGGCACAGGTATAAGGAAGTTCATTTCTTACTTCCATTTAATTTTGACCAAAGTGGGGTGATTTTACTGTCTATCTGAAATATAATGTTACATGACAATTACACTTCACTTAAAAAAAAAGTCTTCATTAATTATGATGAGCACTGAGTAACACAGAATTGATAAATCACTATATTGTACACCTGAAACTAATAACACTATATGTTAACTATATTGGAATTAAAATTAAAAATTTAATTTAAAAAAACTTCTCCACAAACAAAAAATCAGAATAACTGAAATTTACAGTGAATATACCAGACCAAAATAACAAAAAACATGGCCTCCACCAAAAAAAACCCCAAAAAACGGATTTTAAATTGTTTTAGTAAGTAAACAAAAATGTTATATTACACTGTCAAAAAAAATCTTTAATTGATATTAATGACTTTTAGTAACATTTCAGTCATGCCAAACCCTAACCATACTATTTAATAATACCGATTTCCAGACAACAAGCCCAACAATAAGAAAAACAAGAAATCCTTTAACTGTCTTCTCTCCTAGAAATCTGCCTATAAAGTTTACATAATTCACTCAAGATCTGATGCATATAATCAAAACAGATAATAACGTGTCAGCAAGTATATGGAGAAAGTTTAACCCTCAGGCACTGCAGTTAGGGATCTAAAACAGGGCAGCCATACTGGAAAAGTCTGGCAGCTCTTATTTAACTCAAATGGTTAGACTAAGAACTAAAAAAGAGATCAGATCATTAGGCGCGCCTGGGTGGCTCAGTCATCTCGTGGTTACTGAGACTGAGCCTCGCGTCAGACTCTGAGCTAATAGTACAGAGCGTGCTTGAGATTCTCTCTCTCCTCTCTCTGCCCCATCCCCACTAATACACAGGTGTACTCTGTCTCTCCGCCCCCAAAATAAACTTTAAAAACTTTTTTTTTTTTTTTTTTTACAAAAGAGATCTTAAGAGTTTTATGTTAGTTCCAGCCTTTAACAGGGAATCTCTTGACCATAAGATCCAAGAATCCACCACTAGGAATACAGCCAAGAGAAATGAAAACATGTGCACACAGAAATACGTACATGAATATTCACAACACCATCATTCATAAAAGCCAAAAAATGGGGAAAAAAACCAAATGTCCATCAACTGAAAAATGGATAAACAAAATGTGGCATATCCATACAGTGGAATATTATATGGCAATAAAATAAATGAAGTTCTGATACATGCTATAACATAAATGAACCTTGTAAATATGATGCTAAATTAAAGCCACTCACAAAGGGCCACATATTGTATGATTCCATTATATGAAATGTTCAGAATATGCAAATCTCTAGAAACAAAAAGTGGACTGGTAGCAGTTGCCTAAAAGTGAGAGGGAAGGAGGTTTTGAGGGTCACCTATCAGCTGTCAGAGAGGAGCCTGCTGTGAATCTTCTGTCTCCCTCTCTCTGTTCCTTCCCTGTTCCTCCTGCATGTGCACAGGTACAAGTTCTCTCTTTCTCTCTCTCTCCGGAAGGAAGGAAGGAAGGAAGGAAGGAAGGAAGGAAGGAAGGAAGGAAGGAAGGGACGGAAGAACAATAATCCAAACTAGGTCTACGTAGCAATATCTAAATGGTAGATCTCGAAACAAGTTTCAGAAGAGTAATGATAGTAGGATTCGAATTCTGTAAAAATCACAAAAATCAGTAATGTGTTTTCTATGCAAAAATATATATGCAAGTAGATAAGTACAGTACTTTAAATATGTAGGGGCACCCGGGTGGCTCAGTCAGTTAAGCATCCAACTTCAGCTCAGGTCATGATCTCACAGTTCGTTGGTTTGAGCCCCACATCAGGCTCTGTGCTGACAGCTCAGCCTGGAGCCTGCTTTAGACTGTATCTCCCTCTTTCTCTCTCTGTCCCTCTCCTGTTCACCTTCTGTCTCTCTCTCAAAAATAAACAAACATTAAATAAAAATTTTTTAATCTAGATGGATACATCTCTAACTTTTCAGAGCAATTACAGTTTACATTATTATGAAAGTATGCATGCACTCCTTATATAATTAAAAATCATTAAAAACTAATTGTAAGGGAAAGGAGTATGACTTCAATATATGTAGAAGCAAGTCATACAGATGACTACTATGTATTTCACTAGAAAGATTACTATGTAGCTTCAGCCTTTCTCCTTATGCTTAGAAACTCCTTTTTAATCTTAAAAACTACAAATTCAATATTTATAAATAGAAAAGAGGAGTTCTGTACAAAATCCTGGGGGCATATTCACAGTAAAGACAACACAGAAGAAATGGTCATAAGAAAAACAAAGATCAACATAATCTAGATTTAAAATATCCAAGAAGTACATAACCCTGAAGAAAGTTTGATGATCAGTAAGTTTAAGTTCCTGGCTTTTACTGCTTTGAAGAGATCATTAACTAATCTGTAAGAAACAAACCAACTGCCAACTCTTACAGGAAACTGTAACAAAATTTCTATTGCAGAGCCTAATATAATGGTATAATCCTAGGAGTCAGGAGACTAACTTCCAGTTCTGCCACTTAAAGATTGTGGTACAACCTTTATCAAGTCAACTGCTCTGAGCCTCAATTTACTCATCTGTAAAAAGCCATATCATCAAGGACGTGGGGCGCCTGGGTGGCTCAGTCAGTTAAGCATCAGACTGGCTCAGGGCATGATCTCGAGGTCCATGAGTTCGGACCCCGGGTCCAGTAGGTTCTGTGCTGACAGCTCAGAGCCTGGAGCTTGGTTCGGATTCTGTGTCTCCCTCTCTCTCTGCCCCTCCCCCCACTCACTCGCTTGCTCTCTCTCAAAAATGAACAAACATTAAAATAAAGAATAGGGGTGTCTGGATGGCTCAGTTGGTTAAGTGTCTGACTTCGGCTCAGGACAGGATTTCACAGTTTGTGAGTTTGACAGCTCTCAGCTGTTAGCAAAGAACCTACTTAGGATCCTCTGTCCCTCACCCTCTCTCTCCCTCACCCTCTCTCTCCCTCTTCCCTCCCTCCCTCCCTCTCTCTGTCTCTCTCTCTCTCTCAGCCCCTACCCCGCTTGCACACTCTCCTTCAAATATGAATACTTTTTTAAAAATCATAAAATAAAGAAGAGATTCATACTTAGAACTGTTAAGTGCATTTCCTGAATGAGAAAGAATGAGATGGCCTAGGTGTGACCAATAGAAAAATTAGTGAGACCAGCTGATACCAACAGTTTAAAATCAGACAAGTGTGGGAAATCAGTGAACCAGCATATGAAACTGAGCAAATCACCTAAACTATAGGAGCTCTGGTCTTTTCATCTATGATAAAAGAGGGGAAAAACACCCACCTTAGGGGTAGTATAAGGATTAACTAAAATAATACTATATATTAGGAAGGAAGAAAACAATGCCACGTCTATGACGTGGTATTCAGTGAAGATTAGGTATTTCTTTCCCCTTGGGAATAGAGAGGCTATTCAAGGACCATCTTCAACATGAAACTTTAACCAACCAAACATATCCGTTTTGTTTTGTTTTTTTCTACATGGCTATCAGTTTTGCACAACTTAATATTTATCCCAAAAGCATAGCAGAAAAGGACCCATTGCTAGAAGGACAAAGATGAACATCTTTTTATTTTTAAAAATCATTTTCCTTTTTTTAAAAATCAATGTAAGTGTACTCTTTAATTCCCATCCTCTATTGACCCCATCCCTCATCCACCTCCCCTCTGGTAACCATCAGTTTGGTCTATTAAGTTAAGAGTCTATTTCTTGGTTTATCTCTCCCTCCTTTTGCTCATTTGTCTTTTCTTAAATTCTACAGAGGAGTGAGATCGTATAGTATTTTTCTTTCTCTGACTGATTTCACTTAGCATTATATTATATACTATTATACTAACTCCTATGTTACAATAAACATAGGAGTGCATGTATCCCTTTGAATTCGTGTTTTTGTATTTTTTGGGTAAATATCCAGTAGTCCGATTCCTGGATCACAGAGTAGTTCTATTTTTAATTTCTTGAGGAACCTCCATACTGTTTTCCACAATGCCTGCACCAGTTTGCATTCCCACCAACAGTTCAAGAGGCCAAGCCAACCAGTTTTACTTACCCTATAAACTGTCAAGCATGTATTACAATAAAACAGTTTGCCCCACAGAGACTAGATTATTCAACTAGCTACAATATTTCAGATACAGCTAAAAGGTAAAGCTTTGAACCATTCACCTAAATTAAAAATGCAGCTCCCCTCTCCCCCGCCTGGCTCAGCTGGCTCAGTTGGCAGAGCATGGGTCTTGGGGTTGTTAAATTCAAGCCCCGTGTGTTGGGCGTACTTTTAAGTTAACTTAAAAAATAGAAGGAATGGCAAAAAAAAAAAAAAAAAAAAAGATAGGTATAATTTAACAATGCTAACCCAAACCTGGAAATTCAGTGACCTAAATCTAGTTCTCCCTTCAATCTTCACTCGATTATAAACTTCATGAGGGCAGGGATTATCTTCTTTATTCACTACAATATACTACTATCCCCAGCACAGTATCTATTATGTAATAGGTGTTTAATAAAGGCATACTCATAAACAAATGAACTTTCTATGATCCTGTCTCTCTTTTTTTAAATTTTTTATGTATATTTTTTTAATTTTTTTAATGTTTTATTTATTTCTGAGAGAGAGAGAGAGAGAGCACGTGAGCAAGGGAGGGTCAGAGAGAGATGGAGACACAGAATCTGAAGCAGGCTCCAGGCTCTGAGCTAGCTGTCAGCACAGAGGCCGACGCGGGGCTCAAACCCACGAACTGTGAGATCATGACCTGAAGTCGGACACCCAATCGACTGAGCCACTCAGGCGCCCCAATCATCCTTTGTATTTCAATGCCCTCATCAATGAAATGAGAAAACAAGGTAACTTCTATTACAAGGAACTCCAACAAATATTCTCACTCTTCTGTTCTTGGGGAATGTTTTTATATTTCTATTACTTGATGCTATTGTAAATAGTATTGTTTTTCAAATTTCAATTGCCAACTGTACACTGCTAGTATGCAGAAATACAACTAATTTTCAAAAAGTGATCGTGTATCCATTTTTTTAAATAAATTTAGGCTTATTCAGATTTGCCTTCTGTTTCATTTATTTCAGCTCTTTATTTCTTTCCTTCCACTTAGCTTTACTCTTTTCCTAGCTTCTGAAGGCAGAAGCGTGGGCCGCTGATTTTGGACCGTTTTTTTTGAACCTTTAAGTTTTCTCCTAAAGCACCACTTTAGCTGCATTCCACAAATTTAGATATACTGTGTTTTCATTTACATTTAGTTCAAAATAGATTCTAATGTCCCTTGTGAACTCAAACTTAAAGTTTATTTATAAGTGTTATTTAACTTTCGAATATTTGGCAATTTTCCAGGCAACTTTTTCTGTTTGATTTCTTATTTAATTTCATTGTAGTCAGAGTATTCCTTATAATTTAAATCCTTTTAAATTTGTTGAAACATGTTTCATAGCCCAGCATAAGGTCTATTTTCATAAATGTGCCTTGTGCACTTGAAAAGAATGTGGACATGGTGTTCTTTAACTGTCAATTAGGTACAGTCCATTGATAGACATGTCCAAATCTTTTATATCCTTGATTTTTTTTGCCTGCTTATTCTATCAATTATCGAGAGAATGTTGTAATTTCCAACTACAATTATAGATTTGTCAATTGCTGCTTTCAGTTGTCAGTTTTTGCTTTGCTCTATTACTGGATGCAGACATTTAGGACTGCTGGGTCTTCCCAATGAATTGATCCTTTTTTCATTATGAAATGTGCTTCATTTGCCCTTATAATATTTTCTTTGTTCTGAAGACTCCTTTGTCTAATACAAATATGGCCACTCCAACCTCCTTAGTGTTTACACAGTATCTTTTTCATCCCTCTAATTATAAAGATACAGATTAAAAATAAAGTGGGTTTCTTTGTAGATAGCATACAGATGGGTCATATAACAGTGACCTAAGCTGACATTTCCTTTTAACTGGAGTGCTAGACCTTTAACAATTTATTTAATATCAATACATTTGGATTTAAATCTGCCATATTCCTTAATTTTTTCTTATTTGTTACATTTTCTTGGGTTCCCCCCCCCCTCTTTTCCTTCCTTAAGATTGAGGCGGGGGCACCTAGGCGGCTCAGACAGTTAGGCATCTGACTTCGGCTCAGGTCACAATCTCATGGTTCACAGGTTTGAGCCCTACGTCAGGCTCTGTGTTGACAGCTCAGAGCCTGGAGCCGGCTTCAGATTCTGTCTCCCTCTCTCTCTGCCCCTCCCCCACTCATGCTCTCCCTCTCTCTCAAAAATAAACATTTAAATAAACAAACAAACAAACAAACAAAACAAAACATGGCTTCCCAAGGGAGTGAAGGAAGAATAACAAATACTGGGAAGTAGAGTCAAGTCTCCTGCTTAGTAACTCTCCATACAACATCTCTAATAACTACTTACATGTTCAAATACTTCTTGTAAAAGACAGTATGTGTTCTAATTTGAGGTAACCAACTGCTAGACAGTGTTTTTTAACCGTATTTTAAGTCACAAGACTGTTTAAGAATATATGAAAACTGCGGAACGCTTACCTCCCAAAAAAGACGCATCCACAAATTTTACCTAAGATACATCCATAAATATATATAAATTTTACCTACCATTCTACAAGGCTCAAGAACCCTTACACCTGTCCACGAACTCTCTTGCCATAACTATGGAGAAACCAATGGTTTCATTCAAAGATACATAACACTGCTTGACTTATAGGTAGGTATCAAACTATATTCCTCCTCTCCATGGAGAGCAATGTGGCTATAACTACCGAAATTACTAATGCTCATATTCTTTTACCCAGCAATTCCATTTCTAGGGATTTATCCTGTAAACACATATAAATATGTATGAAATGCCATTATGTACAAGGCTATTCACTATACCACTGCTTATATCAACAAAAGCCTGGGGTACCCGGGTGGTTGTCAGTTAAGCATCCAACTCTTGATTTCAGCTCAGGTCATGATCTTGCAGTTCTGAGTTCAAGCTCCGCGCCAGGAGCCTGCTTGGGATTCTCTCTCCTCCTCTCACAACTTACATGCTCTCTCTCTCTCAAAATAAATAAACTTAATTTTTTTTAATGTTTTATTTATTAAAATACATTTTAAAAATCTCGTCCATTTTAAGTGTCCATCAACAGGAAACTGGTTAAATTATGGTTCAGCTGGACACTGGAATATATATTAAGCAGCCTCTGGAAAAAGGACTAGGAAGCTCTATACATCCTACTATAAAACAATTTCTAAGATTTTAAGCACAAAAAATTGTATACAATAGTGTATATAATATACTTGTCACTGTATTTTTCAAAATTGGAGGGGCCTGGGGCATTTGGGTGGCTCAGCTGGTTAAGCATCCAACTCTTGATTTCAGCTCAGGTCATGATCTCACACGTTGTGGGTTTGAACTCCACAACAGGCTCTGAACTGGCAGTGCAGAGACTGCGTGGGATTCTCCCTCTCTCTCTCCCCTTTGCTGCTTATATGTGCTCTCTTTCAAAATAAATAAACTTAAAAAAAATAGAGAGGGCTAATATACTGGAGTATTTGTACCCATATATATATGTACATATAAAATATATTACATATAGAATATATATGATTTGTATCACACCTATCATATCACATATATAAATAAAAGTTGGTTGTCTAATAATGGTGGTCTCCAAGGAAGGAAACCAGATGGACATAGGAAAGGTGTCAAAGAGATGTTTCATTGTGTACCTCTGAAATCTTTTGAGTTTTGTACTAACTAATTATATCATACCTAATTGAAATTAAATCTTGAAAAAAGAACCTCTACCCTAGACGCCAAGCAGTTTTGTTAAGCTTCAAAACCAAGCTAATCTGTACTATCCTTCTGTAATAATATTTTATCAGAACTTTTCTTAGGTTGTTTATCCGCGGTGTATGTTACGGTGATCTTTCTGAGCAACACAGAAAAAGTGTCATCTTTTCCACACACAATCTGACTCCTGAGCAAACTACACTCTCTTCTGTTAGGCTCACAGTACCTTCACATCTATATTCACCCTCAGCTGTGTGCCACAGACATCTGGGTCCCTGTCTGCCTAAGTGCCTCAAGTATATACAGTGCATCGGACTTTTTTCTTAATCCTAACACCTAGATTTAGTACAGACTCAATAAAAGTTGGTTGAACTCTAATTGCTAAAAAATTTGAACATTACAAGTTCAATTTAGCTATTATGCCTCTTTTCCTTCATCTTATCCAGATTATCATACAAGCAGGTCAAATGGTTCTTAAGAAATTGATGGAATATTTTGTGTCTTGGTTCTAACTAGTCAATCATTAATATAACAGAGACTGGGTAAGTTAGTTTTGCTTTGATGCTAGGAGCTTCTCCTAAATTTTAGCATTAAATCTGTCTGTTAGAGTTCATTAACAGAAGATATCCTGAGCTGGAGGCACCATCTCCTGAGATCAGCCGGCCCTTCAGATTACATTTTAATTCCACAATTAATCCTTAGTATTCCTCTGGAGTCAGGCAAAACAGGAACCACATTAACACCATCTCTGGCAGCAGTTTATTTGACAAAAGTCATATATTTACTCTTTATAGAAGCAAAGTCATCAGTCATACAGGTCACATCCATTACAGCGATATTAACATCCTATTTTCTTTATGTGGGCAACATTAACAGTCTTTACAAGACTTAATATTTAAGACAATACTGGTTAAAATAAAATTCTAGGAAACCGAATTTGGATAGATTGCTATTATTATTCTAAAACTGGTTAAAAATAAAAGGCTATTTGGGGCGCCTGGGTGGCTTAGTCGGTTAAGTGTCCGACTTTCGCTTGGGTCATGATCTCGCGGTTCGTGGGTTCGAGCCCCGTGTCGGGCTCTGTGCTGACTGTCAGCTCAGAGCCTGGAGCCTGTTTCAGTCTGTGAATCCCTCTCTCTCTGACCCTCCCCTGCTCACGCTGTCTATCTCTCTCCTAGAAATAAAAAAAAAAAAATTAAAAAATAAATAAATAAATAAAATAAAAGGCTATCCTATGTAACTCACCAAATTATATGACGGCTTATTTCTTCAACTTCCTGGGCCAACTGTACTATTTGCAAAAACCGCAATGCGTATTATTATTAGTTCTACTATAGATGTTAATACAACTTCTAAGCTTAGGCTTTTTAAATTAAAAAAAAAAATTTTTTTTATTTATTTCTGAGAGAGAGGGACAGCATGAGCAGAGGAGGGTCAGAGAGAGTAGGAGACACAGAATCTGAAACAGGCTCCAGGCTCTGAGCTAGCTGTCAGCACAAAGCCCGACGCGGGGCTCGAACCCATGAACCATGAGATCATTACCTGAGCCAAAGTCTGACGCTTAACCGACTGAGCCACTCAGGCACCCCTAAGCTTAGGCTTTTGCTAGATGTGAACGAAAGGAAAAAGAATCGCCATTTTTGGCTGCCCTTTGTCCATTATAAGAGCTAAAGGGAGGTCAAACTCCAACAAAATAATGAAATTTAATATGACCCAGCCATTCCACTTCTGCATAGGTACCCAAAAGAAATAAAGGTACGGACTCAAATAGACATTTGCAAACCTATGTTCACAGCAGCAGTATTAACAGTAGCCAAAAGGAAAAAGCAACCCAATGTCCAATGACAGATAAATGGATAAATAAAATGTGGTATACATTAACGGAATATTATTCAGCTTTAAAAAGAAAGGAAATCCTGACACATGCTACAACACATGCTACAACCCTGAGCATATTATGCTAGGTGATTATTTCACCAGTCACAAAAAGAAAAATACTGTATGAAACCGTTTATATGAGATCTCTAAGGCAGTTAAGTTCATAGGAACAGAAAACAGAATGGTAGTTGCCATGGTCTGAGATGAGGAGTAAACTGTTATAATGAGCACAGAGTTTCATTTCTGCAAGACGAAGTTTCTTGAGATGGTGGTGATGGCTGAACAAAGAGTGAATGTACTTAATGTCACTATACACTCAAGAATGATTAGAATGGGGAGTACCTGGGTGGCTCAGTCAGTTAAGCATCCAATTCCAGCTCAGGTCAGGATCTCACGATTCATGGGTTCAAGCCCTGCGTCAGACTCTGCACTGACGGTACAGAGCCTGATTTGGATTCTGTCTCCCTCTATCTCTGCCCGTCCCCCACTTGCTGGTGCCCGCATGTACACTCTAAAAAAATGATTAGAGGGGTGCGTGGGTGTCTCAGTTGGTTTGCTGTCCAATTTTGGCTCCGGCCATGATCTCATGGTTGGTTGAGTTCGAGCCCCACATCGTGCTCTGTGCTGACAGCTCAGAGCCTGAAGCCTGCTTCAGATTCTGTGTCTCCCTCTCTCTCTCCCCTCCCCCACTCACACTCTGTCTCTCTCTTGAAACTAAACATTAAAAAAATAATAAAATTTTAAAAATAAAATTTAAAAAGGATTAGAATGGTAAATTTTATGTGTATTTACCGCAATAAAGAAAAGTTTAATGACCAGCCTCTTTATCTCCCTCAATTAGTTAAGATTAGGAAATAGATATCACCCTTTTTTTGATAGTATCTTCAGAAAACTGTTCCTCTTCTATTCTCTTCTCTGCCATCTTCATAGTATACTTAACAGGCAAAACAGGTACTTTTCTTGTTCCTACGGTATTTGCAACCCAAATTCCCAAAAGCCTATAGATACACAATGAAACGCTTAATGAAGAATTTTGGTAAGATTGTGTTCTAGCCTTTGTTCCTGAGGTTTTTATATTTCAGCACCACTACTCACTCTTTGATAATATTAATTCCTAAATGGAATATTTGAGTTTTATTCTCCCCATCTCAAATATGGCTCCCTCTTTTGTTGTAGTTCATGAAAAAAAATTTTTTTTCTGAGAGAGCACGAGTGGGAGAGGGAGAGAGAGAGGGAAAAAGAGAATCCCAAGCAGACTCCATGTTCAGTGGAGAGCCTGATATGAGGCTCAATCTCACAATCATGAGATCATGATCTGAGCTGAAATCAAGAGTCAGGGGCTTAACCGACTGAGCCACCCAGGTACCCCATCAAAAAAAAATTTTTTTAACTGGAAGTGCCCAGAGTTGAATGGACTTCCAAGTGACACAGCTAGTTAACTTCTTAGACACTATTAGAACCAAAGATAAATTATTCCTATTTTGAAAAACACAAGTTATGTTAAGAGATATGACTATAATGAAAATTCCATTCTTAGTCGTATCCCAAACTGCATAGGAAATTACCAATTAAATTGCTTAAAACATCAAAAATTCTCTCTTATTAAGCATTTGACTATGAGCATTCCTCAGCACAAAGTCTATTTGTGAGAGGAATGATACTTCTTATATCGGATAGCAAATTATTTCCACTGTTAAACAGTAAAGATAATGGGTGTCTGGCTGGCTTGGTTGATAGAGCGTGCAACTCCTGATCTCAGGGTTGTGAGTTCGAGACCCAAGCTGCATGTACAGCTTAGTTTAAAAGAAAAGGGGGAGGCCGCCTGGGTGGCTCAGTCAGTTTAGCGTCTGACTTCGGCTCAAGTCATGATATCATGGTTTGTGGGTTCGAGCCCTGCATCAGGCTCTGTGCTGACAGCTAGCTTAGAGCCTGAAGACTGCCTCGGATTCTGTGTCTCCCTCTCTCTCTGACCCTCCTCTGCTCACACTGTCTCTCTCTCTCTCTCTCTCTCAGAAATAAATAAAACATTAAAAAAAAAAAAAAAACAGTGAAGATAAGGTTCTAGAAAACTAGAGTACTGGGAGCAAGAAGAAAGCAAAAAGGCTGATTTTGTCATGAAAACCTTGGAAAACAGGCAAAACTAATAAACCAAACTGAGACCAACTCCCATGGGTACTCCAAATTCTCTAGACTGTTCCAACCTGCAAAGGAGTATTCCCTGGGTAAAACATAAGAACAGTCTACAAAGAGTAGACCTACTTGTGTGTGGGGCACCTGGATGGCTCAGTTGGTAAAGCATGCAACTCTGGATCTTGGAGGGTAGGGTTTACTTTAAAAAGTACACTGAACCCCTGGGTGGCTCAGTGGGTTGAACATCCAACATCAACTCAGGTCATAATCTCCTGATTCATGAGTTCAATCCCACATCAGGCTCTTTGCTGACAGCTCTAGAGCCTAGAGCCTGCTTCAGATTCTGTGTCTCCCTCTCTCTCATGTCCCCCCCCCCTCAAAAATAAACATTAAAAAATTTTAAGTATTTCTTTAAAAAAAGTACTCATTGTGATGAGCACTGAATGATGTACAGAATTTGAGTCATACACCTGAAACTAATATAACACTGTATGTTAACTATATTGGAATTAAAAACTAAAAAAAACAAAAACAAAACCAAAAAACAGGGGTGCCCAGGTGGCTCAATCAGTTAGGCGTCCAACTTTGGCTCAGGTCATGATTTCGTGACCATGAGTTCAAGCCCCACATCAGGCTCTGTGCTGCCAGCTAAGAGCCTGGAGCCCGCTTCAGATTCTGTGTCTCTCTCTCCCTCTGCACCTCCCTTGCTGTACTGTCTCTTTCTTTCTCTCCCTCAAAAATAAACAAACATCAAAAAAATTTAAAACAACAACAACAGGGGTGCCTAGGTGGCTCAATCGGTTGAGTGTCCATCTCTTGATTTCAGCTCAGGTCATGATTCCAGGGTTGTGGGGTCACATGGAGCCTACTTAAGATTCTCTCTCCCTCTGTGCCTTTCCCCTGTTCATATTCTCTCTCTCTCGCTCTCTAAAATAAAAATCAATAAATAAAAAGAACAATCCAAATTATAAAACCAGATTTCCCATGA
Source organism: Hyaena hyaena (assembly GCF_003009895.1). Lineage (NCBI taxonomy): Eukaryota > Metazoa > Chordata > Mammalia > Carnivora > Hyaenidae > Hyaena > Hyaena hyaena. The sequence goes on from NW_024081009.1 coordinate 163,634, forward strand.
AAGTTGCTCTAAGGGCAAAAAAAGCTGACCAAGGGGCAGGCAGGTGCAAAGACAAACCACCCTACAACAGAAGCTTTGTGCCACACACCAAGCCAAAAGACTACCCTCAAATGAACCAGAGAGAACAGAGAAACAAGAAGGTGAACCCCTCTGTAGGGCAAAGTCACTAAATACTCTAGAAATTATTTTTTTTAGTGTGTCTAAAGTCCAAGGAAGGAATATCTGGGACTAGAAAAAGTAAAATTGCCTTCCAGATTAGGGAAACTGGGCAAGTACACTGTAAAAACTCGAAGAGACTAGCCCAAGAAGCATTTAAGATGGCTAACGTACTAGGAAGCATATTGTAAACTAATCTAGTTCCATCATGTCTAGTAGTAGTTTAGGGCCAAGTGAAACCTACCACCAAGAGGGACCTAGCGATTTGAGACCCAGACAAGGCCAAGAAGAACAAGACCGACCCTAGACTCAGGGTTGAAATATGAAATCACTGATAATATACCTTATTTATTTTCCTTCTCCTTGCCTTTATAAATAGCGTTAAGGAATATTTCAATTCAATCTTTATTTAACTAAAAGTAAACAGATAATAATAACGCAAGTGACGCTAATGGCAAGGAGTAATGACAACACCACCCCTAGAGGAAGGAAGGAAGCAGATGAGAAGTGAAAAATCACAAGGGTGAAACCTAAGTGTGGATTCTTTACCTGCTATGGCACAGGAGTCCAGGCACACTTTGTTAAGTGTTAAATAGGTTTACAATATTACTACTGACTGTAAAAAGTTTGGGGCGCCTGAGTTGGCTGAGCAACCGACTCTTGATTCTGACTCGGGTCATGATCCCAAAGTGGGGGACTGAGCCCCATGTTGGGCTCCATGCTTGAAATATTCTTTCTTCTTCTCTTTCTCTCCCTCTCCCTCTCTCTCTCTTTCTCTGCCCTGTCTCTGTTCATGTGTACACACATGTGCGCTCTCACTCTCATTCTAAAATTAAGAATAGGGGATACCTGGGTGGCTCGGTTGGTTAAGCGACTGACTCTTGATTTCTCTCAGGTCACGATCTCACTGCACATCGAGCTCCGCACTGTGACAGTACTGAGTCTGCTTATAATTCTCTCTCTCTCCCTCCCTCTCTCTGTCCCTCCCATGTGTGCACACTCTCGAGCATGCGCGCTTTCTCTCTCCCTCTCCAAATAAACTAAAAGAAAAGGAAAGGAAGGTAAACTCAGCACTCAAAATTTATTTCTATTTGAATTTGCTAATTTAATTCCAAAGAAAAACTTTGAAACTGAGCTGTACTTTAGGAGGTCTGGAGGTGTGGGGAGAGAATAAAGTCGAAGTCTGGGACCTCCCCAATGAGGAAAGTCTGAGAAATCCACCCCATACTTTAAACAAGGAGCACAGGGCTACCTTTTCAGGACAAGAGTGACCCAGAAACAAAACAGCCCTCATGGAAACTCAATGGATAGGTTTACGCAGATTAGACAAATTTAAAAAGAAAATAAAGAAGTGGAATGCAGGTCAGAAGAAACTACACAATATTCATCCCTGGGAAATAATAAGGACCAGCCATACAGAAAACAGGGTAGGAGGCAGTGAAAATACAGTAAGAAGTTCTAACATGTCCAAACAGAGTGCAAGAAGACGGCAGAGGAGACATATGAGGAGACGATAGCTAGGAATATTCTAGAACTGATCAAAATCAGCAATCCATTGATTCAAGAAGCCCAATGAATCCCAAGAGAATAAATAAAAGTTATTTCAACCATTCACAAAAATCTGCACATAAATGTTTATAGTAGCTTTATTCATAACTGCTAAAACTTGAAAGCAAACAAGATGTCCTTCAGGAGGTGAATGGATAATAAATTGTGGTACATCTAGACAATGGAATATTATTCAGTGCTAAAAAGAAATGATCCAACAAGCCATGAAAAGCCACTGAGAAAACTTAAAGGAATATTACAAAGTGTAAGAAGCCAGTGTGAAAAGGCTACATCCTATGTGATCCAACTATATGACATTCCAGAAACAATGAAACTATGGAGACAGTAAAAAGATCAGTAGTTGCTAAGGGTTGGGGAGGGAGGGATACACAGCAGAAGCACAGAGGATTTTTAGGGCAACAGAATTACTATGTATGATACTACAATAGAGAAATATCATTATACATTTGACCAAACCCATAGAATGTACAACACCAAGAGGGAATCCTAATGTAAACTACAGACTACGGGCGATAATGATTTGTCAAAATCCAGGTGCCTAGGTGGCTCAGTCAGTTGAGTGTTAGGCTCACAGTTCGTGAGTTCAAGCCTCTCATCAGACTCTGCACTGACAGTGTGAAGCCTGCTTGGGATTCTCTCTCTGCCCCTTGCCCACTCATGTACATGCACACATGCACATACACTCATGAGAGCTCTCTCTTCCTCAAAATAAATAAATAATTTTTTTAAAAAATGATGGGGTGCCTGGGTGGCTCAGTCAGTTAAGCATCCAACTCCTGGTTTGGGCTCAGGTCACAATCTTATAGTTCATGAGTTCGAGCCCCACACCAAGCTCTCTGCTGTCAGCACAGAGCCCACTTCGGATCCTCTGTCCCTCCCTTGCATTCATGCTCATTCTTTCTCTCAAAAACATAAACATTTAATAATAATAACTGACAAAAACTTGAACGTAGGGGAAAGAAAAAGTATTAAGTCCTTATTTCTTTATCTTTCATAATAGAAAAGCAATAAATGAAAAAAATCATTTCAAAAGAAGGCAAAAGAGGCAGAAGAAAGATTTAAAAAGAAACACAAGGAAGATTTAAGACTAAACATATATCATTGCATTAAATATGAATGAACTAAATCTCCTAAATGAAAAAGAATTTTGAGACTGCAATAAAACCATAAGCTAGAGCAGATCATGCCTGTATGGATGACGACTAACTCTACTTTCATCTTCTCAATACTCTTTTCTAACTCAACAAAGACTTATTCAACGTGTATGAAGGGTTGAGCATTTCAACAGTCAGATAAAGATATCATATGTGTTCTCAAGGAGGCTAGTAGGGGAAACAAATAATACACATCATAATAAAAGTAGGTTATCAAATGCTAATAAAATAATGCAATGAGAATGGTGCAAATACCTGGAAAAGCTATAAAAACATGCTAGATTATGCTCTGAAGAGTAAGCTGAAAGTTCATCAGGCAAATAAAAAAGGAAAGGTAAAGGAGACAGCATGAGCCTGTTTGCTAACAGATCAGTCATGGTTTGAGCGAGCAGAGCACAGCACTGGGAGAGCAGACAACTAACCGTGACGATGAAAAATTAGGACAGGAGTTTTAGCTCGGTCCAACAGACAATGGGAATCTTTAAAACAGGGAATAAAACAATACTGGTATTTTTAGAAACATAACTGGAGATGGTTTACAGAACGATAAATGGGATAGGAGAGATTGGCTATTACAGTTGTGAATGAGGAAGGATTGAGAAAGTAGCAAGGAGGGCAGACAAATGCTTGAGAAATTTCAGAGAAAGAGACAGGAGTTGATACTTGACTAGATGTAAAATGAGAGAATTAAACAAATACTAAGTAAATGAAAGGGAGAAGACAACATAAAGACAAACATAATAATAAATTTAATAGTGCCTTAAAACTCAATGGTTTAAGTGTAGACTGTCTCTCAGAATTTACGCTTATTAAGCATTGTCTAACTATGTATTAAATGTAAAACAGCAAAACATATATTTTTTTAAATTACTGGGATTGGTATGTAAAACAGCTAACACTAGATATCCAAAACTGACACCTTCTAATTGATGCAACTAAGTAAATAACAGGAGAAAAGGGTATCAATCTTTTCAAAAGTCAAATTTGATCATTTAACCTGATCGTATCAGAAAAAAAATTTTTTTAATTTTAAATACAGCGATCACGTTACCGCTCACAAATCTGAGGTTAAAAAAATGATCATTTTCCTTTAAGATATCAAAAATCTATGTGATACTACTAAAAAATATATGGTCTTACATCAGGCTCCATAAAGTGAAGGTTCTTGTGTCAATACAGAAGGTTCATGCATTCTCATTTTGCTCTTCTTTTCAATACCATCCATCACAAACCATATTAACCCTTTTTATTCAACACAACTGAAACTAATGACATTAACGAAAACAGTAGGTTGCAGTGGGGAATCTGAAAAAAATAAATTACCCCTTCAACATTTTCTTTGAACTTGAAACCTATACATGTATATTCTGTTGCGAGTCTTCTGATGCAGGCCTTCTGAGTTACAGATCCACTGACTATAGTTGTGATCTCACATAAACCACACCCATAGTGCATCGGCCACAATTTCTAGTTTCAACTTCTTTAAAAGTGAAGCGAGACTTAAGTGATACTTGTCAAAGACCTAAATGAAGAATTCTTCCAGATTACAAAAACCAAAAATTTATAAACATTTATAGGTATCTCCTTATTGGCTCCCCTTATAGTTTTTCCAAGGCAGTTAACTTAGTTTTCACAAAATCAACAATTCTTATATTTTGCAATTATTATTGCAAAATTAATCATTATTGGCTTACAAATTTTTTTTATTAAATTATATAATTATAACACAAGTGCAAGTTGTAACAATGTGATCCTTGGTAAGTCTAGAATTCAACCAGCCAGGGCAATGCAGTGGGCATCAGCAGGTCTCGCAAAAAGAGAACAGAGGTTTATTAAGACTAGTATCCCTGTTACAAAAGATTTAAATTCACTTATCGCCTTTATTGTATTTGGAACAGTACCTAGCACTTAGTAAGTACTGTGTAAGTATTTATTACTATATTAACATTAAAACTAAACTAGCTACAAGGGTGCCTGGCTGGCTCAGTCAGAAGGGCATGCGACTGACTCTTGATCTCAAGGTCAGGAGTTTGAGCCCCACATTGGGTGTAAAGATTACTTAAATTAAAAAAGAAGTAAAACCTTAAAAACAAAAACAAAAACCTAAACTACCTACAGATAAAATGCCTGCAGGGGTACAATTCTACCTACTTCACATAGCCTCTGGAATCACAGAAACTCCCTGGACTTAAATTGTCAAAACGGGGTGCCAGGCTAGCTACAAAACGGTGGAGCATACGACTACCGATCTTGGGATTGTGAGTTTGAATACAGAGATTACTTAAAAGAATAAAATCTTAAAAGAAAAAAAGAGACAGAGAAAGCATAGTAGGGAATGAATACAAGCTACAATAGGTCCTCACTGAAAACACGTGAATATAGGGTAGAGTCAGTTTCACATAACTAGAAGTGGCTTATCCAGTGTAAGGGAAGAGATCCTAAAAAAAGAAGTAGGATAGCTCACCTACCAGGTCAGCAAGAAATGAAAAAGCAGGTTCACAAACCAATTTAACCTTATCACCTCAAAAATGCTAAAAAGATGGTTACATGTCCTCCAAAAAAAAAAAAAAGAAAAAAAAAAAAAGGCAGCTAGATACAGAAGAAAAACCAACTATATTTTCTCGGTACACATTAGGCTACTTTCCTCTATCATCATGACAGAAAACCCCAACCTCTTAAAAATCTACAAAGTGCATCCCAAGGCACAAAACAAACCCTTTTGGTTTACCAGTTATTATAAATTAAATATGCTAAAAGAAACAGAAACTGGGTGCATTTAAGTGCAAGAAAATTTTACACTTGTGGGTTAAAATCCTACACATAAAAGCAACATAGACATAAATAATAAGTATGGTGGCTTTTGACCATTTCGTTTTAGTCTACGTTTTGTGATGTAGATCTAATTTGCAGGTGTAAAACACCTGAAGCAACATGACAAAAGATCTATTAACAACCAGGAAGTTCAAAGACTGCAGCTACTTAAAACACCCTTGTCCACTAGGAAAGAATCCACAATGGCACTAACTTTCTTCCTTCTATGGACATCAAAAGTACTGAAAATGTTATGAATAGTTAGGAGAGACTCCAGAGACAGCCCCTGAGGCTGCAGCAGTGCCACTAGATGGCACTGTCACAGGAAAGTCACTCTGCTCTCCCATTTGAAGCAAGGGCTGAAACTGAAAACTATCGACTCGGTGACATCCTCATTGGGAAATGATGACCCATGATGAGGAATTCAAAGCTAGGAGGAGGAGCTTTTCTCAAAGCACCTTTTTGCCCAGGACATGGCCGCCGCCTCCTCAGTCCTATTTCAAATCAGTGGTCTGAGGGATACAATGTCTTACAGGCAAAAGAAGTTATACAAAATGGAGATTTCCTTTTCTTCTTCCTAACTCCAAACTACAGAATATTTACTTGCTTCCCCCCACCCCCGCCAAGTTTCTTTGCTATGGGAAAAAATAATAATAATAATAATAATAATCCCTTCCTAGTCCTTGGATAGTATTTATTAAAATCAATATACTATGACTAAAAACATCAAAATAACATACAATTAGTGGCATAAAAACATTTGGATTTAAATAAACTTCCTTATATATAGAACAGGAAGAACTTCCTATTAAAGAGATTAAGTTTTCCAAACCTTAATTACACAGTTTTAAGTTAGGCCTGGGCAGCAAGATTCACAATGTCAATTATCGCCATCACTTATGCTCCTCCACCCCATCAAAAGTATACTTGGATATAGCTATCATGACCTTAAAAACTGAAAAGAAAGACATAGAAAAACAAAACCCAATGAGTTTAACTACATACAATTTGAATACAAACTTACTTTTACACCATAGGTGACCACTTGAACAGGCAGTTTGGATACAAACCTTGTGCTGAATCCCCAAATTAAAAGACACATAATCAATTTAATCCAGAGATCAATTTAATACTCAAACATACTGCTCACTTCCAGTTGAAGCTACTTCTCCTAGATCAGAGAACTTACATTTACACTTGTATCTTCAATATGTATCAACAGTCAGTACGGTCTCTCCAAAGCACCCTAAGTGCCACGTTAATGAAAGCAGCTGAAGAAACCAAGAACTACAAAATGTGCAACAAATCCTGTGTTTCCATAGCACCTTGTCACGGCTCTAATCCAGATCTTACCAAGGAACCATCTCTCTCTCGCTTTCTCCATAGCAGAGGCTTAGAGGCATTGAGCTGAGATGTCATTCCTCACGCCCTGCACAATGTCTAGTATGCGGAAGGCACTCAGTATATGTTGAATGACCAAAAACTAACAACCTACTCCAGCTCACCAAAATTATAAGACCCCCTAAAAGCAGCCAGTTTTTCCAACTAAACCTCAACCAACACCTTCTCCTTTAAGAAGCTACTAACCAAAGCATGAAACTAACACTTAGGTCTCCAGGAGAAATACGATTTCTTGAAAAACACAGACAGAAATGGATCACGTGAAGTCAAAGATCAAAAATTCACAGGTCTCAAGCCCCATTAATGCAACGATCTTAGAACGGTGAAGCTTTTAAATAAAACATCATAAATATATTTTACATACTGTATTAATATCACAAGTATTTTGTACTAAAACAGTCCTATGAGAGCAGAGGAGTGAACTACATAAGGACGCAGAGAAAGCCATAACATCACTTAACATAACCACCTGGGGGCTTGATCTTACTTTATATTCCCAGAACAAAAGTAGTGAACGAGAAGGAAAAATAGGAAGAAAGAAAGCAGTCTGGGGGTGCAACCAGAAGGAATCTGCTGAGCGGCAGATTTGGAGAACTGACAAGCAGCAGAAGCAGATTTTTCAAAACTCTTATCATAGACCTATCCAAAAAATCTACTGTAATGAATCTATGCCAACACCTTTTCATTAAGTGTTTTTTTTTTTAATGACTGAGTTGTTTTGACAAAATATGGCACAAAATCTAGATACACATCCCATTAGTATCCTTGCAACAAGACCCATGGGAAACCTCTCCTATATTAAGAGGGGAAAGAGAAGCATATAGTTCCATTTAGAATCCCTTCAAACATACCCTTAAATTAGTGGAATGACTGGTAGGAGCTTAAAAGTTCACTGGAACCTGTGAGCCCGTCTCCCCTACAATCTACCAGTATGGCCCACCCAAATTGATCTTAACTGTTTTCTAAAAGTGTTTCAATTTGACTATGAACTGTGCTCATTATGGTCATTTTACTCACCTTACTAACGCCAACCCCTGTAAACCTGGCCTCTAATAATTCCTGCCGTCGAGGGTCCAGGCTATGCAATTCTTCCATCATTTCTACTGGAAAAGAAAAAGTAGGTTGTGAGACCATAAAAGCTAAAGCATGAGGCACTAATTTTTACTTAACAACAAAACGTAGTCATTATTTCATTAAACGGTCACATACAGGTAAATGTCAAGTAAATACAGCATACAAGCGATAAACTACAATGCACTGCATCAAACAGTAATACATTTAAAGGTAAAAGTAGCTCAGAAGTTCTCTTCTGAGGGCTACTATATCCCGGGCTAGTTCTGATTTTTAGGAGCAAACAACCTCAAACCCCTCATATAATCTCAGTAAAAGTTGAACAAGGACTAACTTGCAAAACAACAACAGCAAAAATTCCTTCCATCAACCTTTGAATTTAACGAGGTACTTTCGGGTATTTGTTTCCCAAACCCACCGGAACTAGTTCTTGAACTAAAAATATGAATCATTAATAATCACTTAAAAATAATGCAGCATGAATCAGAAGCTACAAATAACTTCAAATAATGCTATTCTACAGCTCCTTTCTCTGAAGAGCTCACAGTAGCTCCTGAAAAAAAAAGGAATTAATTATTTCAAATTTGAGAGAGAACCCATGGTAAAACCATCAAGCAGCATTCACTCAGGAAATGAGCAGAGCTCCACAACCATCCCTTTACAAAATCTTTTTCTGACCACTCCCTGGAGCAGTAGGTGCCTCTAGACATCTGCTTTTAGCACTCCTTCCAAGCAGGGAAGGGCAGGAGGACACCATTTTTAAACTCCTTCCACAACCAATAAATGCACAGGCTACTTTCAGCAAATACGTCCATCCATCGCAAGAGATGAACTCTTGCAGAACCCACTGGAAACCTAACATTAAAAGTGGACTAGGAACATAGCCCATTACACTGAACCCCTTTGAACATATTATTAAACAGCGATTGGAATGATTGGCATGATTTAAAAGTTCACTGGGAACATGAATTAAACATTCTCCTCTGCAACCTAACAACTCCACATTCACTGTAACAGCCCCTACCAGTCTTCCAGTTTCATTTCCCTTCCTGGATTGAGAGCCTGGGGCAAAGGGGAATGAAAGGGTGACAAATTAAAGTTTCACCCACACAACCGAGTGCAGGTTGGCGGGGGAATAAGGAAATCCTCGAAAAGGCAGAAAGGCATCCTAAAAAAGAAAAAGAAAGGAAAAAGGGGACGCAGTGTGCTTCCCCGAAGTGGCCTTCCTCGCGTCTCCCCTGCCCTAATCAAGGCCGGAATGGCAGAGGTTGCAGCCTCCCTCAAACCCTGGGGTCTCCCGGAACATTTCCCAAGCCTCCATCCCCAGGCCTGGCCCGGAAAATGACGCCCCAGCGCTTATTCCATTTAATGTCAACTCATGTTAAGGAAATCTCCACTCTGTCTCATTCCAGCGGGGCCTTGGACTGGGATCCTCCCTGCAGCCCACAGCCGGGAAGCAGAACCGATGGGGCCTGGTCCCCGCGCCCCTTGCCTCCCGCCGGCTCCAAACTTTCCCCAACTCCAGGCCCACCTGTCACGGAGGGAGGGCGGGCCGGCTCTCGGGGGCGCCCGGGAGGCTGCCGGGGCCTCCAGCTGCCGGGGCGTCCCCTTCGCCCTGCCGGCCGCCGGCCCCACTCCCAGGCCGGGGCCGCCTGGGCCTCCCCCATCTTCAGCCCGGCCCCTCGGCGACCCGCAGCCCTCGGGGAGCCCCTCCCGCCTCAGCGCCGAGGAGCTGCAGCCCGGCGCCGGCCCCCGGGTGGGCCCGGGCCGCAGCCTCCTCAGCTGAGGGGGGTCCCCCGGACGGTTAATGCCCCAGGCCCGGCGCCCTCCCCCGCCCGGGGCTCAGCCTCTCACCTGCCGCCGCCGCCGCCGCCGCTCCACGCTCCTCCCGGGAGGGGCCCCGACCCGACCCGGCCGCGGACCGCTCCGCTCTCCCCCTGGGCAGGCCCGGGGCGGAGCCGGGGCCTCTCCTGAGCGCCGCAACCCCCCGCCCGGGCAGCCGCCGCCGGCGCTGGGCTCCACGAGAGGGCGGGCGGGGGAGGGGGGCCGCGGAGGCCGCAGATCCCCGGGCTCGCGTACAGAGCCAGGCGCCCGACGCGGGCCCGGGCCCGGGCGGCCGCGGGGGGCGCGGGACCGGCCTCCTGGCGCCGGACAAAGGCCAAGGGAGGCGCAGGAGGGCCCAGGCCGGGCCGGGAGGTGGGGGCCTGCTCGGCTGGGGGCCACTCGGGTGCGGCGCTGAGGGCGGGGGGGGGGGTCGGAACCGCTGGTGCCCAGGACCCGCCTCCGGCCCCTTAATCCGGATCGGTTCGGTCCGGATTAGTAGTGATCGGTGTAAACACACTAGTGAAACCGCGTGTTTCCTCGCGAGATTTGCACGGCTGGGAGGTAGGGGGGGTCCTGGGGGGGGTGGGGGAAGAGCCGACAGTGGGGGAGGAGGGGGAGGGGACGAGGAAGGTGGGGGGGTCCCCGCTGCCCCGGCGCCCCGCCTCCTCCAATCAGCGGCCAGGCTGGCGGGCAGGGGTTAACCAGGGGACCCCGCGCCGGCGGAGGAGGCCGCCGCCTCGCCGGGCGGCTGAGGGCGGGCGCGCGAGCGGCGCCGGCGAAGGGCCGCCCCGAGCCCGACCCGGGCCGGACTCCCGGAGCCCCCGCAGCCGTCAGTGTGTGACCGGCCCCATCCCGCGGGACCGGCCCGGCCGAGGCGGTTGGGCCGGCACCCTGGGCCGTGAACCGACGCTGGAGGGGCCTCGCCACCTGGGCCGGGTGCTCTCCGGTCCGCCTCGCCGGACCCGGCGCCCGCCTAGTCAATCGTCTCCACGAGTTTGGGTGAGAAGTGGGCTCGCTCTGCCCGGGGATGGATTTTAGAGGAAGAAAGCCCGAGAGCCGGCGGACCCCGCCCGAACTTCCTCGGAGACGCCCAGTTAGTGAGTTCGCTGTGCCCACCGTGTTGGCTCCTCGCACTCCCCGCCACTCTGCAAAGGGACTTTTCGGCTACCCAGACCCCACACTGGCCGCCCCGGAAAGCGGACAGCACTTTCCCTCTACATACCTGGCTGGCAGAGGGCGCCTCTAGGGACAAAAGGTGCCCTGGGATCAAAGCTGAGCCCCCACCCCCGCCAGGATACTGCCCTCCGGAAGGGGGGGGGTGCTACCCAAAGGGACTCCCCGGGCACCCAGGGGGAGGTTCCATTTCAACCTCTGATCAAAAAAAAAAAAAAACCCACGGCCCTCCTGGGTACGTAGCAGGACCTGAGGGTAAGTACTAGAATGGAAAAAACAGGCCTGCCCTTTACCGAAGGTCTACTGAGGAATGAGAAATAGGAAGGGGTGCGCTCCTGCGCGCAGTAGCCCCTGTAGCAAGGAGGGCTTCCTGAACAGGAAAAGGCTCCCCCTCTCATCACCCAGCACCAAGGAAAAGAAGCACATTCTCCACCGACTCCTGGGAGCCAGGACACCGACTGCAATGCCAATACCCAACTTTGTATTTTCCCCTAACACTTCCTTGACCAGGCGTCTGAAGATGATTTAAGGAATACGAGTGAATCACAAGGGGGAAAGTTCAGACAATGAACAACAGCCTTGGACTTTTTCAGGGGGTAGGCAATTACTTCAAGTGGAGTTTTGCCTTTTTTTCCTTACTTGTTTTTTTTATTTCTTGTTTCTTGCCATATTAACAGAACACAGACCTGCCGAAAGGGCAAAGAACCGCAGTTTACTTTTTGTTAGTTGTGTGACCTTCCAAACCCTTGGGCAAATTCAGGCACTGTGGGAAAAAATCCATTAAACCAAGAGTCACCTTGCCCCTGATCCCAGCCAGGTTGGAAAGTGCACACACGTATTTCCAAAGATAACAGTGTTTTAAGGGGAGGGGGAGACCCAGAAGGGGGCAGAGAGTAGGGGAAAAAAAGGTCAAGGTGAAGGGCTCTCAAGAGAGCAGGAGAACCAAGGGTCGGATAGTATACAAATGACTTGCCTTCCACTCCAACACAAAAGACCAGCAAATTGCATTCTAATGAATGATCAAGAAAGTAACTCCTTAAAATGACACTGAAATGTCTTAAGTGGGGAGAAAAGAGTTTAAGAGAAAGAGCACTGGACAGAGAGCTGAGTTCTAGCCTGGCTGTTCCACAGACAAGCCATATGGACCTGTTACCTAAACTTTTCAAGCTTTGCCAACCTCATCTGTGAAGGATCCCTTTCCAGACCTAAAAGGCTATGATTCCATTTTTTGAAGTAATTATTCAGAGGGTCCCTGGGTGGCTCAGTGGGTTAGGCATCCAATTTCGGCTCAGGTCATGATCTCACATTTGTGGGTTCAACCCCTGCATCAGGCTCTGTGCTGACAGCTCACAGCTGGAGCTGCTTGGTATTCCGTGTCTCCCTGTCTCTCTGCCTCTTCCCCTCTCATGCTCTGTCTGCCTCTGTCTTAAAAATAAAACATTTTTAAAATTTTTTAAATAATTATTTAGCATAATCATTGGAATACAGGGAAAGGTGTTACTTTCAGTTTCACTTTTCCAAGTGTATTTTCTCAGCATGTCAAAGAAGGTCCACTGCCATAGTCCTGTTCACAGCCACACTCTAGATTTAACACTCATCCCAGTAGGAATTGCTTATAGGAATTTAATGAATTTGCTTACCACAAAGATTTGATGCTTCTATTTATAAGCATCATGTAAATGAAGATATCAAATATCAACAGCAAGGGAAAATAACCTTACCCTTTCCCAGAGTAAGATGGGCAAATTTTTTAAGTTTATTCAGAAGAGAAGGGGCGGGGGATGGGGTGGGGGGGGAGCAGAGGGAGAGAGAATCCCAAGCAGGCCCTGCACACAGCAAGTACAGAGACCAACACAGCCAGAATTCACAAACAGTTCATGATCTGAACTGAAACCAAGAGTCAGATGCTTAACCGACAGCCACCCAGGTACCTCAAGATGGGCAATTTTAAAATAAATTCTCTTGTCCGATGGTACCACTCACAATGTGATTAAACCTTTGGTTCCTGAATCAACGTGTTTACGATATGTTTGCTCACATGGTAACTTTGTCAGACTCTGCTTGTCACAGACTGGCAAATGGTGACATGTCCCGTGCAAAGGCCCAGTGGCTGTGGGAAGCTCAAACACGGATCCAAATAGAAACTACACGTTGTATAAGCTGCTCCTTCCTGTCTTCAGGGGAAGGTATGACAGCTCCTCCAGGTTTATGTTCATAGTCACAGAGAAGACCATGGAGCTGGTTGGACATGCCTCCAACTAGTTCTGGTCCTCCGCAAGGAATGCTCTGCAAACCTCAATAGGTTAATATGCTTTAAAGGGAACCAATGTACATTGGTCCTTGGGAAACTCTTGGTTAAAGCTGAGGGAAATCCGTTGGGGCACCTGCGTGGCTCAGTCAGTTAAGTGGCTGACTCTTGATTTGGGCTTGGGTCATGGTCTTGCAGTTTGTGAGTTCAAGCCCCGTAGGGCTCTGTGCTGATGGTGCACAGCCTTCTTGAGATTCTCTCTCTCAAAATAAACTTCAAAACAAAAAAAAATCCTAAATGGAATCCATTACTTCAGTACTACTTTGGAGCCTAAAATGTGTAATATGCATATAGCCATCTCCAGGAGGGGTGTGGAGGTTTTCAGCACTTTCCCGTTTAATTTTGGAATCATCACTGGTTTTTGTTGATTGGTTGGTTCAGTGTAGCCATGGAAAAGGTATTCTAAGGAAGACACTGTGGGAAACTAGTTTAACTTCCTGTGGCCTATACCACACTAATGATTGTCCAGCATCTCCTTGAATGGTTCATAATATCCACCGTCTGCAGCAAAAAGATCCTGGCATATTTCACTGAGCAGGTTGACAGTGAGTCTTAGTGTGATTGCACCTTTTCTAAAAGGAGCCTGCAGTGGGGTGGCAAAGAAGACATACTTAACTAGTCAAGATCCTTGATTTTAATCCGTCTCGCCTCTTACCAGCTGTATGGCCTGAAGCAAGATATTTAATTTCTCCATACCTTTAGCTTATCCATAAAATGGCGTTGAAACAAAATCTCCCAGGACTGTTAGAGCACTAAATGAGATAATATATATATGCCTGATAGAGTGATACCTGAATAAATGGTCCCCAAACTCCACATTTCGTTTATGTATGGTTGTCATTAGATGGTTTAGGGACACACAGTTTAACTTTGGAAACCAGGCTGCCAATGTACGGAGTTGTTGAGGTGTCCTGTTTCATAACAGAAAAAGGAAAAAAAAAAAAGGACTTAATGTCTTTTTAATGAAAGTGTTTGTTCGTTGTGGGGAAGGGGTACGGGGAGTAGAGAAAAATAAAAGTTGCCTGCCAGGTCTCTTTATGTTGTTTTCTCCCCCACCCCCAAGAACTGAGGGTTGCTCATCCTCTGAAGAAATAAGGAATTTCACAAAGCTAATATTTCCACTATAGATTGCACCAGGCAGGGCAGTATAGAATACTGAAGTATTTGTGACCGGACAGAGCTAGGTTCTGATCCTCTCTCTTCACCTCTGGGTCCCCCATCTGAAAACTGGCCAGCACACCTAATTCCATGAGTTGCTTTAATTAAAACAGTGATGGAAAATGCCTTGTAATCATGCCTGATGAGACATACAGTTGGCATTTAGTCAACATTATTTCCCTTCTTCTCTTCATTCCTAACAATGGGAAAGTGCCTGGTTGCCATGAACATGCACTACAGATTTTAAAAATGCAGATCTTGGGCTTCATAAGACTCTCCGCCAGTCGCTCTCGTATCTCTGTGTTGGACACATCCTCCTACTGCCTAGCTTGCCCCACAGAGTCCTCCTGAGTAGTTGCCCTTGACACCATTTGCTTTATTTATCAAGTCCTGCATTCTTCCCCCCAGCCCCCTGAGGGTGGAACTATCTTCTCAATCTCCTAAAGAGTACCTCCCTTCTCTAATTTCCTCCTCCAACTCCCTCCCCAAATGTTATTTTTTAATAATTGTCTTCTCCCTGCACTGTGTATTCCTTCTTCCCAACAGCTGAAATGCAAGATAGACAAAGAGAGGAGTAAAAGAGAGTAAAGGCCACTGACCTGTAGCCATCCCCCTCCCCCGCTCATACTGGCCTTTCTCAGAAAGGAAACTTCAAGACCGGAAACAACAGCAAACACACAATATTTGTGGAAACTGACAAAAGTATATTTTTAAAATCTCAGGTCTTCAGGGGCGCCTAGCTGGCTCAGTCAGTAGAACATGTGACTCTTGATCTCAGATCATGAGTTCAAGCCCCCATGTTGGGTGTGGAGCCTATTTTAAAAAATAATTATAAAAATAAATAAAACTCTGCTAAAATCTCAGTTCTGTTGGCTTTTTTTTTTTTTTTTTGTTAATTTAGGTCTTAAAGTTTTTTTTTTTTTAGTATTCTCTATAGCCCAATGTGGGGCTTGAACTCACAACCCTGAGACCAAGAGTCAGATATTCCACTGACTGAGTGATCCAGGCATCCCTCTTCTGTTGGCTTTTTATATTAGGCTTAAGTAATTAACCTGTCTTCAGGGGAAGACACGGTGACACGGGTCATGAGGGAAAGGGGGTCCGAGCCCCATGCCCATAGGAAAAAGGGAACACCCACCAAGGGGCAGGAGGCTTAGGGATGGCCAGTCGTGAAAGCCAAGTCAGAAGATGAGAGTGCTTTTGTACAGCTTCTGAGCTAAGAATGAGCTTTACATTTTTAAATGGTTGAAAGAAAATAAAAAGACGAATAGTATGCCACATGAAAATTACATAAAACTCCAATTTTGGCATCCATAAATAAAGTTCCATTAGAACACAGCCACACTATCCTTTACACGTTGTCTGTGGCTGCCCTTGCACCACAAAAACAAAACTCAATAATCGTGACAGGCCAGTAAAACCTGAAATATTTACTATCTGGTCCTTTACAGAAAAAGTGTGCCTACCTCGGCTCTGGCCAAAGGGTTTCTCAAATTCTACTAAGCCTTGATCATCTTGCAAAAATGCAGGTTCTGGGGCGCCTGGGTGGCTTAGTCGGTTAAGCATCCGACTTTTGCTTAGGTCATGATCTCGCGGTTTGTGGGTTCGAGCCCCGCGTCGGGCTCTGTGCTGACTGCCAGCTCAGAGCCTGGAGCCTGTTTCAGAGTCTGTATCTCCCTCTCTCTCTGACCCTCCCCTGTTCACGCTGTCTCTCTCTATCCTAGAAATAAATAAAAATATTTAAAAAAAAAATGCAGGTTCTAACTTAAGAAGTCTGAGATGGGGGCTGGAAATCTGTATTTCCAGCAGCTCCCACGTGATGCTATTGTGGCTGGTCTGCAGACCATCCTGAGTATCAGGGCCTTGAAAGGCTTGTCTGTTACATTAATTTTTGTGAATGATTTCTAAGTAAGCAAATCTTAGAAAATATGAGAACTTGGAGTGTAACCCATAATAACCTCAAACAGATTTTCCACATTTCATTCCTTTGTTTTGGCATCATGTGACGGCCTAAAGGATGAGGAAATGGATTTGCCAGCGACCTTACTGAGGCCAAAGGGATTGGGGCCCCAACACTCCAGTGATGTGAGGCTCCCTTTTATTTGTCCTAAAATTATCATTCCAGCCACAGAAAGGTCTTCTTTCTAGGTCTTCTAGAACTTGGGAAAGAGGTCTGAGTTGACCGTATCCAAATTCTTGATTTCTCCAGTTTGAGGCAAGCCTCCTCTCTTAGCTCTTCCTTCAGGGACCAGTGTTCTCAGACTCTTGAGAAACAGCCTGGGTTCAATTCTAGCCCATCTATATATATGTTCTGAGACTGAGGGACACGTAAGCTCTCATGCTTCAATTTCCCTACCTGTGCAACAGAGATAATGTTTGCAAAGCATGTGGTATCCCACTGGGTTTGTGCAAGCATCTCAAAACGTCACATATCCCGGGGTGCCTGGGTGGCTCAGTCAGTTAAGCATCTGACTTTGGGTCAGGTCGTGTGATCTCACGGTTCCTGAGTTTAAGCCCCACGTCAAACTGTGTGCTGACAGCTCAGAGCCTGGAGCCTGCTTCAGATGCTGTGTCTCCCTCTCTCCCTGCCCCTCCCCCACTTGCACTCTGTATCTCTCTCCCTCTCTCTCAAATAAATAAAACATTAAAAAAAAAAAGTCACATACTCCAAACCTGTCCCTCCCCCCAGCTGACTTGTCTTAGCAAATGTCAATTCCATTCTTTACAATCTAGACCAGAAAGCTTGGAATTATCCTCTTCCACGTTTACCCCCAGCTACTCCATTCCAGGCTCGCTGTCTGCTCCCACTTCAGAGCCTTTGTACTTACTGTCCCTCCACCTGGAATGCCCTTCATCAGATACCTACCTAACTGGCGTTGGCCATGTGTTTTGACATCACCTGAAGTGCATCCTATCTTCTGTGTACCTATGATAATGATCCTGAGCTGGCAAGTAGCTTTCCATGACAGAGGGAGAAGAGCCTCCCACCTCTTCCAAGGAACAACCATTCCAGGCTTTTGAGTAGAAGGCAGTGAGGAGGGAAATTTAAAAAGAAGAGCATAGCTCCAAATCAAATGCTTGCTCTCATGTCCATGCCACTTGGAGAAACAGATAATAAACATGTGACTGTATGTCAAGGGTAATGACTGCGGTGGGGAGAAAACAAGAAACATGAATAGAGCGCCAGGCCCTGATGGCAGTGTAGATGCTACTTTCTATAGGGAGGTAGATCAAGGACAGCTTTTCTCCAATAACGTGCCATCTGAGCAGGTGCCTAAATGAAATGAAGGTACAAACCCTGTCACTGTCTAGGGGAAGCTCTTCCAGGAAGAGAGAACAATGAATGAAAATGCCCTGGGCCCAAAAACTTGCAGGCCGATCTTGTCAAAGTGTGTTCCTGGGCTCTCAGGACTCTGCGTGATACAGTGAGAGAGAGGCCCGGGGCAGAGCAGAGTGCGTGGCAGACCACAGGTGCTCTAACGGGGTACTCATGCTGCAGTGAGTTTCAGCAGTTTGAGCCTGTGTTTAATGTCTGATCCCAAAGGATAGGGATTATAACAAAAAGCACTTACTGAGCATTTATAGGGCAGGCACTAGAATAAGAGCGTGTTCATTATCACATTTAATCCTTCCAACCTTGAGGGAGGCCCACCATCCAGATGAGGAGGAGGAAGTGCAGGAGAGAGAGGTAGGAAGTCCCCAGCCAGCTCGCAGGCAGCTGCAGGGAAATCCTCCCAGAGAACATCAGGCTCCAGAGCCAGTGCGGTTCTGCCCCCTGTGCCACTGGGTCTGGGCAGCAGCAGGCGGGCTGAGTACCCAGGTCTGCCTCTCCTGGTCTGCCCCAGGTTCCACCTGCTCTTTTAGTTTGGTTCACTTAACTCTAACTTTCCTTCACCTTGTTTCGGTTTCTTGTTTCATCACCCCATATTCATGGTGCGCCACGTCTTTCCTAGCTGGCAGCTAGTTCTCACTTCCTTTGAAGGTTCACACATAGGCAGGTGGTTACTCAGGTAAGACTCTTATCAATCATCACTCAGAATCTGGTTCAGGTCCCTTGTTTCAGAGTTCATCTAGCTCAGAAAGAATGTGATCAACACACAGAGAATGGGACACACCCATGATGTCAATTTCACTCATTTTAAAAGGAGAACATGACCGCCAAGCCACATTTGACCAGCAGACTCTCACATAAAAGCTACTCAAGAAGGCAAACCACACCAGGAGGTGGCTCAGTGAGCCAGGGGAATGGGTGGGCTAATCTTACTGGCTCCACATGTAATGCTATGTTCAGCTGCTGTTCTCAATTCCTCCAGACAGGACACGGTCTTCTAAAAGGCCAGAGCATTGGTCTGTCCCTGTCCTGGAATTACACCAAAGCCCTGCTTTTTAGACTCCTCTCTTGGATGCTGGGTGGGCAGATCACAGCTCTTCTGAAACCACAAGCAATGTAGAGGCTTACATTTTCTCAGACATTTGGATAGCCCATTTTTAGCCAACCCTGCTTCTTTGTAGGTGGCTGATCTCATCCTACACTTGTTGAATCTTCCAAGGCTTGTTCTCAGGGTTTTGCAGGTATCTTGGTGAGGCCTCAGGTTTTAGATTCTGCTCTAACATTTGTTAGCATAAGACTTTAGGAGGCGCCTGGGTGGCTCAGTCAGCTGAGTGTCTGACTCTTGTTTTCAGCTCAAGTCATGATCCCAGGGTAATGGGATTGAGACCTGCATCCAGCTCCATGCTCAGCATGTTTAAGATTCTTTCTCTCTCTCTCCTTCTGTCCCTCTCTCCCACTTGCATGCTCTCTAAAATAAAAAAATAAAAAAATAAAAAAAGATTCTCTCTCTCCCTCTGTCCCTCTCCCCTGCTCTTGCTCTAAATAAATAAAAATAAAATCTACTCTTAAAAAGACTTTAGGAAAGTTACTTCAATGTCCTCATCTATCAAACTTAGAGCTAACACCTGCCCTCCTCCCCAGCTTGCTCAAGGTTAAGCCTATTTTGGGGCACCTGGGTGGCTCAGTCGGTTGAGCGTCTGACTTCGGCTCAGGGCATGATCTCTCGGTTTGTTGGTTCGAGCCCCGCATCGGGCTCTGTGCCCACAGCTAGCTCAGAGCCTGAAGCCTGTTTCGGATTCTGTCTCTCTCTCTCTCTCTGACCCTCCCCTGCTCATGCTCTCTCTCTCTCTCTCTCTCTCTCTCTCAGAAATAAATAAAACAGGGGTGCCTGGGTGGCTTAGTCGGTTAAGCGTCCGACTTTTGCTTAGGTCATGATCTTGCGGTTCGTCAATTCGAGCCCCGCATTGGGCTCTGTGCTGACTGCCAGCTCAGAGCCTGGAGCCTGTTTCAAAGTCTGTGACTCCCTCTCTCTCTGACCCTCCCCTGCTCACGCTGTCTCTCTCTCTCTCTCCTAGAAATAAATAAAACATTTAAAAAAGAAAGAAAGAAAGAAAAGAGCATTAGAAAATTTTTTTTAAAGGATTAAGCCTATTAACACAATAAAGCTTTTTGAGAATTAGGAAAAAAACGTATGTAAATGAAAACTCTCTTTCCGGAGAGGGTGTGTTCAAAAGTGAATGCCCCTAAAAATGAAATTAGTTTTCAAGGCAAGATCTCTCTATACAACAGTTGCAACAGGGCAAGAGAAAGTGACGTCATAGCTGGCCCCAGAAAACTGCACACGATCTACAGCCTATACTGTCTACCCAGCAGCCCAGTGTCCATTACTGATGGGAGTGTGGTTCCATCTGGTCCGAGAACAACTGCCCTAAAAAATTCTTTAGTATCTCAACTTGCAGCCATCCACAGACTAGGGATACTGTTTTCCTAGCCTCCCAATGTTCTTCCCTAAATCCAGATTTCGGTGCAGAGGAAGGGCAATGCTGTGAAAGGAATACAAGACACAGAGTCATAAGACCGGGTTCAAAAGTCAGCTCTGCCTGTCAGTGAGGCTCAGCCAAGAGTCACTTCCCTGACTGAGCCCCAGACTGAGCCCCTCACTGCT
Organism: Hyaena hyaena; assembly: GCF_003009895.1. Classification (NCBI taxonomy): domain Eukaryota; kingdom Metazoa; phylum Chordata; class Mammalia; order Carnivora; family Hyaenidae; genus Hyaena; species Hyaena hyaena. Next base: position 184,255 of record NW_024081009.1, read on the forward strand.
TCCCATCTGTAAAGGGGCTGTTCAGATGACCTGTCCTCCGAACTGCTGTAAGGCTGCGATGTGGTGACCCACTTCAGGGGAAACTAACACTAACACGGAAGTCAGCATGTAGAAGATACTCCGAAGATGCTCAGTAATATTTTTTTCCAAGAAGCTTGTTTAAAATAAGAAAAACCTCAGTCATGGCAACCGATGTGTTTGATGAGAGAAACCAGTTTACCGTTAATCTCCTCAAAACGCTTGCTTTCTTCTGAGGTTTTAACTTTTGCCTTCCATCGCCTTCCCTCCCCTCCCCTGCTCTCCAGCACAGCCCACCCCCAGGAAGTAGGCCTGGGTTTGGTTCTCCAGCTCCTGCTGATCTGTCTCCTCCACTAGAAAAAGTATGAGAAGTGTATGTCTTATGTTAACTGATTCCTGTGGGGGGTCCCCTTGCCCGCTGAGGGCATTCTGTCTTACAACTGGGAAAACAGAGGTGTAGGGTGTGAGGCAAAGAGCCTGACCTGGGAGCAAAGCTGAACCAGGATCCAGTCCAAACTCTACTCTGCTGAGCTCTGTGAACTTGGACTGGTTACTTCATATTCCAAGCTTCAACTTCCTCCTCTAAAAATGGGGATACAATACCCTTCCAGAGGGGCATACCTAAAGCATCAAGCACAGTGCTTAGCCAAACAGGCAGGCAGTAACACGGGTCTTCCTGGAATGAGGACTTCTTCTTTTGCTCATTTGACTTTTAAAAAACCACCTTCCTACTCATGTTGGCCGGTACAGATTTATAATACAGAAGATTGACTTTGTTTGTAGAGTTTTCAGGAAGTCTCCACAACTAGAGCTGGGTCCCAGCACTAGCAGACTGAAGTGTGACGGCCAGAGGCCCCAGCAGCACCAGCTATGGAAGAGGGAGGGAGAGGGACAGGGGACCAGCTTCTCCTTCCTCCCCCTCCTCCCCCCACTCCTTGGGAGGAGGCAAACTTTTTCTGTAAAGGGCCAGATATAGTCATTACTTCAGGCTTCACAGGCTATTGACCCCGCTGTAGCTACTTAACTCTGAAGGCTGGCAGGAAAATAGCCACAGATGATATGTAAGTGAAGGACTAGGGCTATTTCCAATTAAACTCTGTCTGCAAAAATAAGCTGTTGGGTGCAAGGTGGTTTGCCAACCCCAGCACAATTCTCAAACTGTAACTGACATTAGAATCACCCCGGGGGGGGGGGGGGGTCTTCCGGGCATTCATTTTCGAATGTCCCTTCTCGGTAAATAGAACTTTCCAACATTCTTCATTTCTAATCTTATACTCTAATAAACTTTTAACTGCTGCACAAAAAAAAAAAAAAAAAAGGAATCACCTGGGGGCTTCCTCACAGGCTGATCCTGGGCCCCAACCCCAGAGTTTCTGATTCAGTGAGTCTGGGGTGGAGCCTGTTTGCATTTCTAACTTCCCAGGTAAGGCTGATACAACTGCTTTGGGAGCCCCTCTGGGAACCTCTGTAGCCTTTCCCACTCTCCTTTTTTCTCCGTGCACCTAAAATACTTTATTCCTGCTGCAAACATAGTATTTATTATGTTATATTATGGTCAATGATCAGAGTGTGGGTCCCCAGGATCCTTTTTTTTTTCTTTTTCTTTTTTTTAATCTTTAAGTAAGCTCTATACCCAACCTGGGGCTTGAACTCACAACCGGAGGATCAAGAGTATTACCCACTAAACCAGCCAGGTGCCCCTCTGCGATCCTTTCTTAATCATCTTCCTATCCTAATGCCTGATGATAGCAGTTGCTCAACATTCATTGACTGAATTCAATGGAAGGTCACACCCATTGAGGCCCTAGGTCCCTCCCTGCTCCTTGGTGGATAATTCCGTCTGGCGCTTTCTGCCCCAGGGCCCAGCCCTGCCACAGAGAAGAGGAAAAGGGAATTTATCTCCCTGTCTGTCCCAAAACAGACTAGGAAAGGAGACATTCCCTGCTCAAACTAGACCTTGAACCTGGCCTATTTCCTGAGGAAATAAAACAAGAGATGATGAGAGAGGGTTGGTTTGTTTAATTTTGTTATGATTATCATTATTATTATTTTGCTTCTAAATGGACTCTTAATTTGGAAGTGTGTGTGTGGTGGGGTAGATGGGAGTGAAATCCAGATAGGTGTTTGCTCTGGAAAATCAGTATCTCTAAGTTATGGAGACTAAGTAGACATTTAAAATGAACAGCAGCCACGGCTTTTTCTCAGATCAGACAGAAGCTAGTTTGGTCTTGATAAAAAGGAATAATATTAGAGACCTTTCCATATTTTGAGTGGCACAAGCTTCAGCCACTCTCAGCCACTCCTGCGTCTACCTCCCTCTCCTGGAACTTACTACATCCTGGTTTTTATCCCAGGGATGCTCTGCGGGATGCAGGTGTAGAGCCCATACTTCCCACCTCACTCAACAGAGACAGGGCAGACACTGGGGTAGCAGTGATAATCCTGGTCACGGGCTGGCTGCAAACTGCACATGTAACAACCACCTCCCTCTTTTGGATTCCCAGGCTTGTCTGAGGGAGGCTTACGCAGGAGTTCCTTTGATCTGTGAAGTTTCAAGACCGTCCCTACCTAAGTTCTGTCACTCTCTAAGTTAATAGACAAAACCAGGAGTGAGGACTCGTTCCTACTCAATTTTTTTTTTTTTTTTAAGTAAGCTCCATGCCCAGTATGGGTCCAGAACTCACAACCCTGGGATCAAGAGTCAGACAGTCTACCAGCTGAGCCAGCCACGTGCCCCTTCCCCTCCCCATCTTGATGAGCTCCGTGAACACAGCCCAGGGTCCAGATGACATTTGCCACTCCATCCTATCTTAGCACACAGAGCTATGACTTGATAACCTGGAGCACAGGAAGTAAGCACGGCAAAGGAGCAGTACTGCCCCCAGAGTGACTTAGACTCCTTCTGACATACCCTGTCCCCGCCACCTCGTTACCTCTGCCTGCCAATCAGTTTTGCATCAATAAACTTTATGTTCAGGGCTTTGCAGAATGAAATCAAAGGAGAGCAGCTAAAGACTGATCTCCGACCTTGGCACGTAAACAGCCTACAGATTGGACTTGACAGTTAATAAAGGAAAGGCCCAGCGATTCCCCGATGCCTCTTTGCCTTAATTAGATTGAGCGTTCATAAGCTATGGGGAAATCTTCAATTTGAAGAGGAAGGCCCCACAAGACAGGAATTCACATCTCCACTCATTCATTCATCTGTTCCTCTGTCAACAGTCACCGATACTTGTCAAGCACCCTATTACCTGCGCTCAGCACCATGCTAAGGCTTTCAAGTAAAGGGCTAGGAGAACTCCAATGTCCGCACGGTGCTCACCAGGAAGACAGCAGCCAGTTGGGCAGTCAAGAGAACAAGCTCCAGTTTGGAAGAATCTGAGTTTGAGTCTCGATTCTGTTGGGTGGCCTTTGGCAACTTATTTAACCTCTCTGCCCTTGGTTTCCTCTGGGGGTTGTCATCAAGACTAAGTGAGACCATCTGCACAAAGCATTCAGCACAGAGCCCGGTGCCCAGCATGCATGCCAGAAACGAACGGCCCAATACAGTGCACTTGGCGAGCAGGCAGGCTCTCGGGAGCTGAGAGGCTCCTTCCCTCCCGCTGGCGCTCAGCCAGTCACAGGGAGCCGGTGATGACATCCGCGATCTCTGCCCTCAGCGATACTAGAAACCTACTGTGGACTGTTCTTAGTTTCTTCATCTCTAAAATGGGGTAGAGGTGGTAATCACCCAAGAGGATCTGGAAAGAGTCTGAGTGTGGAAGCCTGCAACTGCACCTTGCCTGAGGAGAGGACTGTGGGAATATTAGGTTCCAGTAAAGTCTACAGCTCGTCATCCGATGCCACCGCAGCCTTGCGGGCTGTCTTTAATAATAGATATTTTAAAATTCCTAAACCCACTTCATGCTATATTTGCTCACACACAGAGGTTTATTCAGTGTTAATCACATTAATCTGCTGTTTCATTTCACGCTGTGTGGTGCCAACTTCAGTGAGAGCCAGGAGAGCAGAATTTACTCTCAAAGGGCTTCGTGCTGCGTTCACCCAAACGGCGCCTTGTCAAAGCATCTTGGAGGCCCAGGGACCTCTGGGCCACCCCCACACTCCCCAGGGGTGCCCTGAAGCCTTACACAGTCTGTCTTTCAAGTGTCTCTCTGTATATATTAGTTTTTACCCTCAATTAGAAATCTCTTAGGCAAGCGTCCAGTTTTTACTAGCTGTCTCTAATTCTTAAGCAATGCAAACACATGCTATTCATAAAAGCTCCCCAGCAGGTGTGCAAAGGGACCTTGAGTGTACAGGGGTATGGAGGGTCCTTTACGATCTCCCAGTGCAATCCCTTTGTGTTACAGATGGAAAAACTGAGGTATAAGTACTTAAAGCTCGCCTCTGTTGGCTCTTTCCTTAAACCAATGAATAAGACTTCATTCAGATCTTAAACACAAAACAGCAGATTTGCCAGATTTTTCTTGGCCCTGTGCCCCAAGCTGCTTGAACCTCCCACTTGCCCTCCAGGTCCTGTCAGCCAGCCCACAGCCCAAGATCCTACTTCGTGAAGAAAATGGAAGTCATCACACAGAAACACCCACCCCCTGATGACCCCGTGGCCCACCCCAGCACGGAAGTGTCCCCTTGGGCCAAAGGCTGCCCTCCATGTGCTCACAGACAGCGTCTGCCGTTGGCCTTCCCGAGGACCTTATCCCGCACCTCTCACCCCTTTCTTACATCACCAATTTCTCTTTCCACAGGATCATTCCTGTCAACATACACACATGCTATCATTTCTAAAAAATCTGTACAAAACCCTCCCTTGGCCTCGCGTTCTCTTCCAGCTACTGTATCATTTCTCTCCTTGAAAACTCTGCCATTTCCCTTTCCTCTTCACCTGTCACTTACTTTTTCTAAGTTACCTTTTTTAAAAAAAATTTATGTTCATTTATTTTTGAGAGAGTGCAAGGAGGGAGAGGGGAGAGAGAGAGGGAGACAGACTCTGAAGCAGGCTCCAGGCTCTGAGGTGTCAGCAGAGAGCCCGACATGGAGTTTGAATTCACGGGCACCCAACCAACTGAGCCACCTAGAGAAAGAGAGAGAGAGAGACAGCGTGAACAGGGGAGAGTCAGAGAGAGAAGGATACACAGAATCTGAAAAAGGTTCCAGGGTCTGAGTTGTCAGCACAGAGCCCAATGCGGGGCTCGAACCCATGAACCGTGAGATCATGACCTGAGCCGACATCAGACGCTTAACCGACAGAGCCACCTAGGCGCCCCATCTTTTTTTCTTTTAATGTTTATTTATTTATTTTGAGAGAAACAGAGTGTGATGGGGGAGGGGCTGAGGGAGAGGGAAGAGAGACTCTTAAGCAAGCCATGGAGCCTGACACAGGGCTCAGTCCCAAGAACTGTGAGATCATGACCTGACTCAAAACCAAGAGTAGGACACTTAACCAACTGAGCCACCCAGGTGCCCTTAGGTTATCTTTTTCCCAATTTTTTTTCCCTACAAAAGCCTACAGAAAAGTTGAAAAGTATTAAAATACCCTAGACCTAGATTTTCCAATTAGCATTTTGCCACATTTGCTTTCCTTTGCTCTAACAGATAATGTACCTATAAAACTATATAACATATATATAGGTAATAGACATAAATGAGTCTATATAAATTATATACATAAATATATATATAGGTAGGTACGTTTAATTTTGTTGTTCTTATTGCGCCGCTGGAAAGTTGCAGCCATCGTGCTCCTTCACTCCTCAATATGACAATAAATACTACTGTGTCTCCTAAGAACCAGGACACTCTCTTACTTAACCACAGGCCATTATTACACACAAGAAATTGAATGCTAGTACAATATTAAATATAAAGTCCATTTTCCGATTTCTCCATTTGCCCCCAAAATGTCCTTCATAGCTATGTTTTACAGATTCCAGTGAAGGATGAAGCCCACCCCAATTTAACTTCCAGATTAAACCTCCACCCAGAGTGTCTAAGGTCAGATAACTTCATTACTAAATCTAAAGGGTGCTTCTCTGACCTGCAGCCAGTGCTGTCTCCTCTGGGCTTCTGGGTTACCGCATTCCTCTCCTCCCTCCTTCCATGCTCCTTCCCCTCTACCAGTCCTCTGAATGTCCTCCCCAGGCCTCTGTGCCAGACCCTCCTCTCGACATCCCAGGTGGTCTCATCTAGGGCCATGGCTCTGGACCAGCTGTAGTTTGACGCCACCCACATTCCCCTGCATAGGGCCAACCAGTTCTTTTTTTAAAATTTTTAATGTTTTTATTTATTTCTAGGAGAGAGGGAGAGAGAGAGAGAGAGAGAGAGAGAGAGAGAGAGAGAGAGTGAGCAGGGGAGGGAAAGACAGAGAGGGAGTCACAGACTGAAACAGGCTCCAGGCTCTGAGCTGGCAGTCAGCACAGAGCCCTATGCGGGGCTCGAACCCACGAACCGCGAGTTCATGACCTAAGCGAAAGTCGAACGCTTAACCGACTAAGCCACCCAGGCGCCCCTAGGGCCAACCAGTTCTAACCCATCTCCCCGGCTCCACACTGATGTACCCCACTGCCTTTCAGCATCTTCCTTGGGACAGGTCATCGGCACCTCCAACTTAAAATGTCCAAATGGAAGCCTCGATGTTACCCTTCTTCCCCATCTCAGTAACAGCACCACTCTCACTTACCTCTGGTCCTGACTCCGCCCCTTCCTGCTCTGCCACGCCCCCTCCCCGCCCCCGCCCTCAGGGTCGCACCTAGACTCCCAAAGCCTGGTCTACCATTAGCCGCCTGGATGCCCCGGGGGGCTTCCAAACTGCTCTCCACCCTTGCCCCACCCTCACAATACATTTTCCAACTGTGCTAATCTTTTAAAGTGTAATTCAGGCCGGGCCACTCCCTCCGTTAAAACTCTCCAACAGCTTCTCATTATAATGAGAAAACATCCCAACTCAGGGTTTATGAGGGTTTATGAGGCCCTGGTGGTCTCAGCCCCGCCTCTCTCCGACCTTCTCCGCCATTGTTGCTGGAGATCAGACCCCGGCGTCCCACAGGGCTTTGCTTGTACTGACTTCTGCCTGCCACGCTCTTACTCTGGGTCTCCTCAGCTTCCTCGGCTGCCCTGTCCTCGGCCTTCATGGCTGCCGACATCCCTTAACACACAGCAAAGGTCAGGCCACCAGCGTCCTCTGCACTCCCTTGCAAATATACTGGGAAGGGCTCTGATTGGCTTAGCCGGTGTCACATGCACACCCTGTCCAATCACCTGTGGCCAGAGAGAAGGTCACCGGGCGCAAACTGGGCTGCCGGGAACCGCCCTTGCTTTTTGGGGTTGGAGGGCTGAGGAAAGGGAGCTGTTCCTGGAGAAAGCGGTGTGTGTCGCCTTCTCTACCGTCTCTTCAGTGCCCTGGGCTAGTCAGCAGCACTTAACCTATGGGGGAACTGCCCCTTTTATTTTTCCAATGAAAGACAGTTTTAACCAAAAAAGGGGGGATATAGTTACTGATGAAAGAGTTCAAAAATACAGAAAGCAGAGGGGAAAGAGACCCCAGATTTCCACCAGCTCGTGACAATCGCTGTTAGGGTCCCTTCACTCTGTTGTCCTCTCTTGGACAATCTCCAGCCGTGAAGCTGAAGGGCTCCTCTCCTCTCAGCCTCCTCGGAGTGCAGTTCTGATTCTTCTTTTTTAGTATTTATTTATTTAGAGAGAAAGCACACGTGGGGGAGGGGCAGAGAGACAGGTAGAGAGAGCCTCCCAAGCAGGCTCCACACTGTAGCCCGGAGCCTGACTGTAGGGCTCAAACTCACAAACCTTAAGATCGAGATCATGACCTGAGCCAAATTTCGATGCTTAACCAACTGAGCCACCCAGGTGCCCCAACTTTAAAAAAAAATAACTTTTTTAAGTAAGCTCCACACCCAATGTGGGGCTCAAATTCATGACCCCAAGTTCAACAGTCGATTGTTCCACCAACTGAGCCAGTCAGGCATCCCCACAGTTCTGATTTTTAACTCCATTTTTTTTTTTTTAAACAACTCTCACTCATCCCTTGTAGTGGCTTCAATCACCACCTCTGAGCGGGCAATTCACTCATTAAATCCCCTCCTGCCTATTTCTTAGCTACAAATTTGTATCGGGCTTTTGGATCTGGCCTTTCCAGGAGATGCCTGTGGGTGGCTCAAACTATAGGCTCATTACTCTCCCTCCATAGCCTCAAATCTCTTCCTCTTTCTCTTGACCCAAACCCTAATTATGGCATTAACATCCCACCATGGTTAAAGCCAGAAACTCCCAGATTATTCTGTTTCTCTCACTCCCTGCCTCCCTTACCTCATACCCACCACCACTTGTACTGGTCCATTGTTCGGGTAAGTGCGGCTGGCCCCGTTCCCACCTTTCTGCCCTCACTTCCACAGCGCTGGTTCATCCCATTGTGTTGGAACTAGTGGAATCTTCTCCCGGACCTTCCCAGCTCTGGTCTCCCCTCCAGCTCTCCCCACCACACCCTTTTGTCCTCTGTGATGATCTCTCTGAATTGCTGCCAGAGGTAATTTTATTAAATGTCTTTTTTAAGTTTATTTATTTTGAGAGTGAGAGAACACGAGCAGGGGAGGGGCAGAGAGAGAGGGAGAGCGAGAGAATCCCAAGCAGGTTCTGCTCTGTCAGCGCAGAGACTGACGCAGGGCTTGAACCCACAAACTGTAAGATTATGACTTGAGCTGAAATCAAGAGTCGGATGCTCAACCGACTGAGCCACACGGGCGCCCCATGTAATTATCTTGTTTGCTTTCCAGTTTCTACAGTGGCCCCCAGCTGCCCACGGGATAAAGCGTAGACTCCTCTGCATGGCATTTGAGGCTTCCACAATCTGTCTGGGAGGAACTGACTGGAAGACGTTTGTAATTCTTAGAGCGTCTCCACACACTGCCCCACGCAGTTCTCCTGAGAAGCGCCCCATGCACTATCCTTCTGGAACAGCCGCAGTCCTCTCCATTTGCGGCTCTTCCCTGCAAACCGGTCTCTGCGAAATTCCATTTCCTTTGACCAGACACCGTCACCTCATCCCCATCCACCAGGAGAAACTTCACCCTCCAAGACGCAGCCCAAGGGTGACCTGGTTGGGACATCCTCCCTGAGAAGTCCTGCTTTTCTGTGCTTTGGGAAAGTGGAATTTATAGCAAGGAATGTGTAAATAGAAATCTTTTCTGTAAGAATAAATGCGAAAGGCAGGGCACCTGGGTGGCTCAGTTGGTTAAGCGACTGACTCTTGGTTTCGACTCTGGTCGTGATCTCCCGGTTGGTGAGTTCAGGCCCCACATTAGGCTCCTTGCCAACAGCACAGAGCCTGTTTCGGATCCTCTGTCTCTGTCCCCTCTCTGCCCCTCCCCTGCTCATGCTCTTTCTTAAAAAATAAAATAAAATACAAAACAAACTTAAGAAAAAAAAGGAGAAATACAGTAGGTTAGATTTAGTTCGTCAATGCCCTGGCTGCTGCCATGCCACACTCCTCATCCACAGATACTTTCTCTCAGGTAGATTGCCCTATGTGCATATATAAACGCTGAAGATTTTACCCAGCACTTCTTTCCACAGATATGTTCCCCTGAGGCGGTGTGAGTTGGACAGAGAGGGAAGGTGGAGTGAGGGGTTCACCCACTTTAACCTCTACCAACTCTGCCCAGGAGACTGATACCAGTGGGATCACACTGTGACTTACATGGGTTCTGGGCAAGTTGCTTTCATGGATCCTTTCCTCAAAAACAAAACAAAACAAAAACTTTAACTGTATTACACACATGTGTTGATATAAAAACAAACATAAGCTAGGATGCCTTCATTATCATATATTCATTAGTGTTATATTCATTTTTTTCTTCCGGTTTTAAAATAACATTAAAACATTTCCCAGGACCCCTGAAGAACCATGGGCCCAAGGCACTGTGCCTTATTTATTTATTTAAATTTTTAAAAATATTTTATTTATTTCTAGGAGAGAGAGAGACAGCGTGAGCAGGGGAGGGTCAGAGAGAGAGGGAGTCACAGACTGAAACAGGCTCCAGGCTCTGAGCTGGCAGTCAGCACAGAGCCTGACGCGGGGCTCGAACCCACGAACCGCGAGATCATGACCTAAGCGAAAGTCGGACGCTTAAATGACTAAGCCACCCAGGCGCCCCCACTGTGTCTTATTTAATGTGCTCTGTACCTAATGGAGAAGCTGCCCTTGACTAAGGGGAAAGCCTGAAATTTGTTGAAAGCTTGAAGGTCTTACCTCCTCTTCACTGCTCTCTGGGAGCGTAGAGAGGAAACGTAGACTAGTGCTTTCGGTTACAATCTTATCAACCCTCACATAGTAACGCATGTTTATTCTCTCCAGGCCGAGGGACAAACCATTGATATAACTATTGAATACACAACATATAATGACGTGTATCTTACACAAAGGATTCTTATAAATACAGAACAGCCCACTGAACTTGGCATTCAGTGGTGTTCTCTGCAAGGAGTTCGGGTTGTGTTACAGGGGCCACTAAGGCTGCTGGTTTATGTGTGTCCCATTATATATCCAAATCGCAGTTGAAGAAACTGAGAATCAGAGGAATCCAGTGACCAGGCCCAGATGACACAGAGAACAAAGGAAATGATGACTCTAGGATTTCCACCTCAGTCTGTGCCCTTATGAGGTGCCCAAGGGCCCTCTAGGGGAGAGGCATGTCTAGGAGGTATTTTTTTTTTTTAATGTTTTATTTATTTCTGAGATAGAGAGAGAGACAGCGTGAACAGGGGAGGATCAGAGAGGGAGATACAGAATCTGAAACAGACTCCAGGCTCTGAGATAGCTGTCAGCACAGAGCCCGATGCGGGGCTCGGACCCACAAACTGTGAGATCATGACCTGAGCTGAAGTCAGACACTTAACCGACAGAGCCACCCAGGCACCCCTGTCTAGGAGGTATTTAGATAAACTAGTTCAAGGCTCAAGTGAGAGCCTTAGCTCATGACATAAATTAGGGAGTTATCCAAGTATTGGTGACCTTTCAAAACTCAAAGTGGATCATCTTGTTCACTGTGGTGGTCTCTCTGTATCACGGGGCCCAGTCAGTCAGGTCCCTGTAGCTGTTTCTGCACCTTTAAACCATTCTGACTGGGCCTCCTCTCTCGGGGTGAGGGGCAGCCCTCAAGAGCCTGTTGGTGGCTCTTGGTCCCAACGCTTTCCCAGAGATGGCTGGTTTCTGAGAAACTTTTGGGGGGCATCTTCCATCTCCAGACCCACTATTTCATGCTGCATTAGATGACAGAACTTGACTTTCCTCGCCTTCCCTGATGTGCAGCTAGGGACTCAGTTCCTGGTCAACTTTCTATGTTCTAACCCACCCAAGAAATATTTATTGAGCACCTACTATGAGCCAGACATCACTGTAGGTACTGAGGATACAACTGTGATCAAAGCAGACAAATTTCCTGACCCCAAAGAGCTCAGAGTATAGAGACAGGAGGTAGATATACAATTAAGAATAATGCTGAGTATACATCCCTCCTCATCAGGGAAATACAAATCAAAACCACACTGAGATACCACCTCACGCCAGTCAGAGTGGCTAAAATGAGCAAATCAGAGAACTCTAGATGCTGGCGAGGATGTGGAGAAACGGGCACCCTCCTACACTGTTGGTGGGAATGTAAACTGGTACAGCCCCTCTGGAAAACAGTGTGGAGGTTCCTCAGGAAACTAACAACAGAACTCCCCTGTGACCCAGCAATAGCACTGCTAGGAATTTACCCAAGGGATACAGACATGCTGAGGCATAGGAGCACATGTACCCCAATGTTCATAGCAGCACTCTCCACAATAGCTAAAACATGGAAAGAGCCTAAGTGTCCATCAACAGATGAATGGATCAAGAAGATGTGGTTTATCTATACCATGGAATACTACATGGCAATGAGAAACAATGAAATCTGGCCATGGGTAGCAACATGGATGGACCTTGAGGATGTTATGCTGAGCGAAATAAGTCAGGCAGAGAAGGACAAATATCATATGTGTGCACGTATAGGAGGACTAGGAGGAACTTAACAGAGGACCAACCGGGAGAAGAAGGGGGGAAATGGTGGGGGAAAGGGAGAGAGGCAAACCATGAGAGTCTCTTGAATGCTGACAAAAACTGAGGACTGATGGATGTGGGGGGGAGGGGGGATGGGCATGGAGGAGGGCACTTGTGGGGATGAGCACTGGGTGTTATGTGGAAACTAATTTGACAATAAACTATTTGTAAAAAAAAAAAAAATCTAGAAATAGCAAAATCAAAACCACAAAATCAAAAAAAAAAAAAAAAAAAAGAATAATGCTGAGTATGGGGCGGCTGGGTGGCTCAGTGGCTCAGTCAGTTAAGTGTCTGACTTCTGCTCAGGTCATGATCTCGCAGCTTGTGAGTTTGAGCCCTGCATCGGGCTCTGTGCTGACAGCTCGGAGCCTGGAGCCTGCTTTGGGTTCTGTGTCTCCCTCTCTCTCTGCCTGTCCCCTGTTTGTGCTCTCTCTCTCTCAAACATAAATACACACTAAGAAAAAAAAAAAAAAGAATAATCTGGTGTGTCATGAAGTAGATAAAGCCCCATAATGTGGTATGACTGGGAAAGCAGAGGGCTGGTAGGTGGTGGTGACATTGGTCGAGGGCATCAGCAGAGAAGTGCTCTCACAGCTTGAGGGGACATTCGAGTTGAAAGCTGCATGAGGAGAAGCCACAGGTCATGAAGAGATGGGGTACCTGCATGGCTCGGGAAGGGCAGGAGCAGTGAGTCCTGAGGGGTCCAGCCATGGCACGTCGGGAAAGCCTGCCTGACTAGGGAAACAGAAAGGCAGGAAGAGCCGAAGGCAGGCAAGCGGTCCAGCCCAGATCAGCCAAGGATCAACCAACAGGCAGGGAGGGAAAAATAAGTGAAGAGAAGACCACTCTTTTCTAAGGAAGGAGAAAGAGAAAGGAAGAAGAGCAAGAAGGAAGCAATGGCAGGCTACACAAATTGAGGGGCACTTTGTTAAAACTTATCAAGCATTTCCGGGTGGCAATAGCAGAGCATGGAGTCCAGCTGGGCCCTTCGGAGTGCTCACGGGTAGGACTGAGCAGGATGCGCCCCCTGGGCGGGCTGGAGTGCCTGGGGAAGAGGGGCCCAGATCCTTCCTTCACCCGGGGAGCCTCATAGGCAGGGCCCCAGCACTGGCCAAAGTTGGTGCATTACTTTTTTCTATTTTGAGGAAAATGTTGCAAATTGTATAATGTTGCAAAACCAACAGGATTTACACAGCTGATTTCATGGACTACCTGTAACTGTTTCACACTTCTGAGAGTTGCAAGTGTTCTTCTTTTTTCTTGGGAGGTTTGGGGTGGGTGGTGGGTGGGGTGGGGCCAGTGCCCTTTCTCCTCCCCCCACCCCCACGTGGGAGGCAACAGGGCTGACCTCTGAGCAGGTGTGGCATTTTCCAGACAGGCACAGTTGGCTGGAGCCAAGAATGTTTAAACCCATGTATTATGTCAAATACCATTTATATCAAAATACCCCTCCTGAATCTTAGGCTAATTACCGGACAATTAGCACTAGCCTCTGACCTTGGTAAGCCATTTATCCTTGAACATCAGATCTCCTCATCTGTAAAATGGAGATAATTACACTTATATTTCACAGGGGTGCTGTGAGGATTAAACAGATGAAAAGCTTTTTAAAGAGTATTAAGGTCTAAACAAACGCCGGTTAATGTTACTAAAGATCTGCTCTGCATCAGCTTCATTGGTGCGGATGGGGGACCTTGGTTTAGCCACAGCTTGACAGAAATCCGGGGGCCACCTGACTGCTGGGCTCTGGTGTAGTCTTAACAATCAACTTCTGATCTTCAGTTTCTCAAGCAGTTTCCTTTCCTGGGGGGATCCCCTCGGCTTGTCAGTTATGTTTGAGATCACAGATCAATAATCCTGGTTTATATGCCAGGCTCTTGTGAGTTGGGCTGGCTTCATAATTTTAATTTTCCCTAGATGAACTGAGAAGAATCCAGACCCTGGACCTGAGGGTCAGTAGGAGACAGGTAATCATTCTTACTCATTTCTTAGTACATAGTGCACTTGAGTAATACTCTTATTAAAATATGCCAAAGGCAGATGCATTTATGTTGAGAGGGAGCAATTCAGCCCTCCCCATGCTGTGGGGTGGAGACTACCATGGTCGTCCCGCCTGGCCAGTGGCTGTTCCTTCCGCTTAGAAGGCTCTTTGTGCAGACATCCGGGATGGATGTCACCTCCTCCAGGAGACCCCATCTCACAGGGCCTTTCCCCCGACTCTCCACCTCCACCTCCACCTCTGTCTACTCTGCTTGAATCTTCCTGGCACATGCCCACCTGATTCTTTTCTTTTCTTTTAATGTTTTATTTATTTCTAGGAGAGAGAGAGAGAGACAGCGCGAGCAGGGGAGGGTCAGAGAGAGAGGGAGTCACAGACCGAAACAGGCTCCAGGCTCTGAGCTGGCAGTCAGCACAGAGCCCGACGCGGGGCTCGAACCCATGAACCGCGAGATCATGACCTAAGCGAAAGTCGGACGCTTAACCGACTAAGCCACCCAGGCGCCCCTTCTTTTTTTTTTTTTTTTTTTGATGTTTTATTTATTTCTGAGAGAGAGAGAGAGATAGTATGAACAGGGGAGGGTCGGAGAGAGAGGGAGACACAGAATCTGAAACAGGCTCCAGGCTCTGAGCTAGCTGTCAGCACAGAGCCTGACGTGGTGCTCGAACCCATGAACCGTGGGATCATGACCTGAGCTGAAGTCAGACGCTTAACCGAATGAGCCACCCAGGCGCCCCTATGGGCCTCTATGTAATCTCCTGAACCAAACGTGAGCTCCCCAGTAGCTGTGACTCTGCTGTGTTTGCTGTGGTGTTTCTAGGCTTAGGGTTCAGAGCCTTTGGTCAGCAATGGGATCCAGCTAGAATTTATATTTTTAAATTTTCATTGTATGTATTTTACATTTCCAAAAAAATTTTAGAGAGAGAGTGTGTGTGCAATCTGGGGAGAGTGGCAGAGGGAGAAAGAGAGAGAGAGAGAGAGAGAGAGAGAGAGAGAGAGAGAGAATCTTAAGCAGGCTCCATGCTCAGCGCTGAGCCCAATGGGGGGCTGGATCCCATGACTGGAGCCAAAATCAAGAGTCAGATACTCAAATGACTGAACCACCAGACGCTCCTCCCTGTATATATTTTTTAAAAATACCTTTTGAAAAAGAAAGAATGAAAGAAAGAAAGAAAGAAAGAAAGAAAGAAAGAAAGAAAGAGAGGAAGCCTTCTTCTAATGACAAGTGATACTTGTTTTACATTTATCATAGTGACATAAAGTTTCCTTTCAAAATAAATGTAAGAATATTAGTTATTTTAAAAGACCAAGGAAACAGTGGTGGTGCTCAGAGGTCAGTATTTGGGAGGGTGAAACAAAACAGTGCTCTGAGGATAGCTTTTGAGACTCTGCCTGGCCTGGAGACCCATTCTGGGAACTGCTTACGGACACAGCCACACACACTGCGCGCCCATTTTACAGAGGCATCAGGTCTCAGGGGCTAGGTGATGGTTGCCTCCTCCAGGGGCAGAGAGAAGGATCTTAGAGGGATGGGGCAGGGGTGGCCACACACTTGCCAGGGTGCTTCTGAGGCCCCTGTACTTTCTGCCCTGGGGGTCATGAGACACCCCATGTTCTTCTGCCTTCCTTCCGTCTTCTCCTTTAAGCCAGCTTGAGTTGCTGATACTGGCGACCGTAGCCCTGTGCACGGCGGTCTTCTGAAGTTAAATACAAACTGCATGTCAGTGGTGTCTATTGGGTGTGTGGGGGCTGGGCAGGAAGAAGCTATTTAGTCTGTCCTCACTCGTTGTGCACCAACCATGGGCCAGGTGCTTTGCTACTCTGCTAAGTGTTGAGAATACAAAGTTCCCCAAGGAACTCATCATTTAGTGAGCTCCACTGTCACCCGATTAACGTTGAGTAATGGGAAGCAAGGCGGGGGAAGGTGTGGGAGGCTTACCCACAGCAGGTGTGTCAGGGCTTTCTCCACCCCCTTGGACATGCCACTGCTGATAAACATTTAAGGTATCGCTCCTTCCTGAGGATATTTTAAGTTTTAATGGAGAAATCCAAACTCAGAGAAAGGAAGGTGGGGAAGGGAGGAATGAATGCAATTTGGGGCTCACCTCAGGGTGAAGACACCAAGCTTGAGCATTTGTCGAGGACACTGGCTGCCGTGTCTCAGGGTCCCCCCACTGGAGGATGGATTCCAACTGTGACTGTTTTGTAACTTGGTCATGCACTGTGTTCCATGGACTGCAGGGGAAGTGATGTCCAATCTTGAATCTAGAAATTAATTGAAATAAAGGGAGGTGGCCATGGTGCACCATTTTAGTGTTTTTACCTGTGAAACTAACCATTAAAGCTCCTTCCACCTCCTAACCAAGGTTCCCAAATCAAGCTGCACACCAAATTCAGAAGCATATAGAAGCCTGCAACGCATCGATGCAGCAGGCTCTGAAAATAGCAGCAGAAGCCACAAACCAAAGAACAGACCTTTGTGAACGGAGTAGAAAGAAGCTGTTTGTCCTGAGTTCATCTTTTAAGCTAGATACAACTCCCCATGATTACTGAAGTAACATCTTTAGGCAAAGATAGGGATCAATTTGAGGAAAATAGAATGTCTTAAGACGTTGGATTTTCATTTTCCTATTAAGTTTCCAAGGCTCTAATTTAAAAAAAAAATTCAATGTTTTATTTATTTCTGAGAGAGAGAGAAAGCATGAGCAGGGGAGGGTCAGAGAGAGAGGGAGACACAGAATCTGAAACAGGCTCCAGGCTCAGAGCTAGCTGTCAGCACAGAACCTGACGCGGGGCTCAAACCCACAAACCGTGAGATCATGACCTGAGCTGAAGTTGGATGCTCAACCAACTGAGCCACCCAGGCGCCCCTCTAATTTTTTTTAAGTGGAAAAAAATATTTATTTATTTTTGAGAGACAGAGTATGAGTGGGGGAGGGGCAGAGAGAGAGGGAGACACAGAATCTGAAACAGGCTCCAGGCTCTGAGCTGTCAGCAAAGAGCCTGATGCGGGGCTCGAACCCACAAACCACGAGGTCATCACCTGAGCCCAAGTCAGACACTTAACCAACTGAGCCACTCAGGTGTCCAAGGCCCTAATTTTCCAACCAGAGCCCAAGAGAGTGTCAAGTTACACAAAGGCAGGTAGTGGGGCCGTGGCAAAGCACAGGATTGATGCCATTAGCAGAGGCCAGGCTCCAAAGTGAAGTATACAAACCAGGGAATGAGTCTTTGAGATGAGTGGGTTCGCAGAGTGAGAACCCACGCACTCCAGGTGTTACCTGACTCTGGACGCCCCCTACACGAACATGGTTTTACACCAGTGGTTCTGGTTCACCTGTGTCAAACTGTTACTCATTTTTCAAACAATACTGAATTTATCTCAGAGATAATTCTGCTGCTAATAGTTACTGCTACTCAGACAGATCAGTTTCAGAAACTTCTCCATTAGACTTGAATCTAAACCATACAACTTCCTGAGCAGTTTCACACGTGGAGCTACCTTCCCAGCCAATGCAGCACTTTCTTGCATCAACAGTATCAAGAGATCAGACCCGAATATACAAACTGGTGATTGCCAGAGGGGAAGCGGGTTGGGGGATGGACAAAATGGGTGAAGGGGAGTGGGAGGTACAGGCTTCCAGTTAGGGACTGAATGAGTCAGGGAATGAAAGGTACAGCACTGGGAATATAGTCAATGGTACTGTAATAGTGTTGTGTGGTGACAGACGGTAGCTCCACTCATGGTGAGCATAGCATAATATAGAGGGTTGTTGAATCACTACGTTGTACCTCTGAAACTAATGTAACATTGTATGTTGACTATACTTCAAAACAAAAGAAAAAAGAAGAAAGAAAGAAAGAAAGAAAGAATACCAAGAGATGCTGTTGGGAGTCTGTGTGCTTTTGAGTGGCACCAAAGTCATACTTAATCTACCCTGACTGTGTTTGTTTTCTACCCATTATTAGTGATTCCAAAGCTAAAAATTTATTACACAAACTCCCTGCAGAGGTTAAGGCAGCTTGACCAATAGAAGTTAGAGAGCAAGGGAAGAGAACTTAGCAGATGGCCAAGAAGAAAAGGGAGCAGCAGGCAGAAAGCAGCTCATTTTTATACCTAAAGCCCAAAGCCCAAGCCAAATGCCCCAAAGATGGAATAAAAACTCCTCTTGTTGCTTGGAAATGCCTCAGAAATGCCAAAGCAAAGTTTTAGGGGATCATTTAATATATCTCTTCTTCATTCCAAAAGATAAGTGAAATACCATTCCAGTGACTCAGACTTTTCCAGTTTTAAATATATTCAGTGTAATGGAAGAGATGGGAAGTTCCCTTTCTCTTACCTTTATTTATTTATTTAAAAAAATTTTTTAATAGTTTTTATTTACCTTTGAAACAGAGAGAGACAGAGCATGAGCGGGGGAGGGGCAGAGAGGGAGGGAGACACAGAATCTTAAACAGGCTCCAGGCTCTGAGCTGTCAGTACAGAGCCTGACGCGGGACTCGAACCCACAAACCGTGAGATCATGACCTGAGCCCAAGTTGGATGCTTAACAGAGTGAGCCACCCAGGCGCCCCTCTCTTACCTTTTAAAGATGAAGCCAAGCGGCAAGATGAAGTGCAAGGGCGGAAGGGTGGCAGTGGTAGTGTGCTGGAGCCTGGAAAGGTGAGGAGGGTGTCTGTGTGAGGTGGGGAGCTGTACCAATACTGGCTTGGCGTGGGTGTCGGAGCCCGAGGGGTGAGGAGGCCATCCATGTGTGAATGGTGGCAAAAGGAGAACATTACATATGAGGGGACTGGCCTGATGTATTGAGGTTGACGGGAGTTTGGATTGCTGGAAAAGGAAACTAAAGTACAGAGAATAAAAACTAGAATAAATCTTGTGGTGTTGGATCAGAACCAAAGGCATTGATCTGAACTGATGGTTTTCAATATGCAGAAGTATAAAAATACAGATGCACACAGTGTGTGTGTGTGTGTGTGTGTGTGTACACACATGCAAATATTTTGGAGCTCCATCCACTGAGGGGGCTGGGAACAGGCACACCCCAGCAGCAATGAGCACAGTCAGCTTGGTTTCTAAATACCTTTCTGCACTAAAAGAAACCAATGCTACTTGGGGGAAATGCTGGATTCAGACTGGGGCAGAGAAACTAGAAGATGAGCTTGGGATGACTTGTGTTTGAAGTGCTCTGAGAATCATGGGGACAGTCACAACATCACAGGAGCATTTGAAGAGGCTCCCAGTGGCCAAATCTGGGGTAACAGGAGCACCAATATAATGACAGTATATGTAATAATCACTAGATAAACCAGAAATTTGAATCCATATTAAGAGAAATAAAGGAATAGACATAAGCTTTCCTTATAGAACTCCAACAAATGCAAAAAAGAAGGTAGGATTAGGAGACACTCAGGCTACCAACATAGTGATTCAGCCAAGAAATTGGGACACAGATGCTGAACGAGGAGTAAAGACTGATGAGGAATGGGTTATTTGCCCGATTTCAAAGCATTATCCTATGAAATGCTCATTAGTAACTTTTCAGTGGGGAAAACCAGCAGACACCACCTCAATGAAATGTTCAAGGTTAACATTACCAATACGAGGGTAATTCAAAATCATGTTATCCTCTGGTAGGATGTATTGGAAGAGCAGAACATCACTCGATATTCCTGCCAGAAATGTGTCACTTGAACCAAATCATGAGATAGCATCGAAACCGAAATTGAGGGACAGTCTGCAAAAGAGCCTGTAATCTTCAAATTTCAAGGTCATTAAAACAAGCCTGGATTGTTCCAGACTACAGGGGACCGAGATATAACTACTAAATGCAACTTTTTTTCCTGGTGATATTATTGGAACCATTGGGAAAACTTAGTTATCTGTGGATGTTTTTCAAATTGATTTCTACTTCTGATGAATTTATTTGGTGATAGAATGTCTTCAGTTACAGGAATTATATATTAAAACATGCAAGAGTGTTGGGACATCACCTTGCAACCTATTCTTAAAAACTATTCTAAAAAAAAAAAGGGCTATTCTTGCAATTCTTGGTAATTGGCACTTTTCTTTACATTTGAAATTTAGAAAAATGCTTGTTTCTTATCACATTTCCACATGTAATAGAGCAACTATGGGAATATCTGAGTTGAAACTGTAAAACGTAGGAAGAATTGAAAATTCTTTATTTGGTAAAAATTAAGAATACATTGTATAACTTATGAACCACCAAGAGGGAAACATGTAGGAGTGGTAACTGAAAAAAGGCAGAACATAAAAAAAGTAATACTGATGATGATCACTTTCAGTTGTACAGTCATGTGGCTAAAATAAAGTTCTCTCAATTCCTTTTGTGTCAAACATTTAAGGGCATGATAAAAAAATGATACAATTTTGCTAAAAGTCAAGATCCCCCCCATTATTTACTTATTTTTAAAAATTTACATCCAAGAAAAGTCAACATCTTTTTAATCTTTTAGAAATATGTTGCTTAGAGGGGGAACAGTGCCTAAAATTCCACAGAATTAGTTAAGTGGAGACCATGACCAAATAAATATGTAACAAGGACACAATTTGATGTTCTTTAAAGCAGTGATTTTTTTAAAATGTTTTTTTGAGAGAGAACCAGTGGGGCAGGGGCAGAGAGAGAGGAAGACACACAATCTGAAGCAGGCTCCAGGCTCTAAACTGTCAGCGCAGAGCCCAACACGGGGCTTGAACTTGTGAACTGTGAGATCACAACCTGAGCCAAAGTCAGATGCTTAACCGACAGCCATCCAGGTGCCCCTAAGGCAGTATTTTTGAGTCAGGAAAATATCCAAAGAAAGAGGATTCTTCTCGATGTGCTTCTTGCTGAACAAGACCATTATTCACCTTTGTATATATCAATTGCCTAGTCCAGATATTTGAACTTTGAAATAATTTAATGCAATTCCGTCAGATGACACTTTATCACGTATAATCCTTCCACATGGAAATAAATCCTTGATGCCTTTTAAATTCATGATTTCCATGAACATTTTAGTTATGATAAATTACAAAATGGCAAGAAAGATTTTTTGATATCTCAAAGTAAAAAAAAAAAACTTAGGAAAGTACATATTAAAGGGCTTCCCAAATTGGAAGTGCAATTATTAGAATCTTGATAAAAAGTAATTTTTTCTAGGTTTAAGGTTCAAGTCCGAATCTTTGGACTTTCCAACATCAACGAGACACCGCTTATGAATATTTTTTTTTTAAACAGCTCCAGTGGGCTCATGTGTCAGGAGCGGGTGCCTCTCAGCCAGCGCTGGACAGAGGCTTGCGATATTTGCACTGAATCCAGACTCGGTACATTGTCAGCTGTTTGCCTCGGTTTACTTGCAATCGGCGATCCACCAGGTTCTGAACCTTTTCCAGTCCAGCCGTAGTGAAAAGTGTATCCAGCTCATCTGGTTTGGAAAAGAGATGTTTACATATTTTCTGCTAAAGAAAAAACATTGTCCACCACTTCCTATGTTAAACGGGGCTCCGTGAGACTGTTTTTATTTATGTGTTTTAAATGGCTTTAGCAGGGCTGTTTATTTAGAAGTGTAGGAGCAGCTTGGGAATATTAAGTTCATGTTTAAATGGGGGAAGCCAAACCTTCTGGGAAGGGCCCCTTGGAATCCTGAGAGAGGGCCTAAGAGTGGACAGGAAAGACTTTAAGGGCTTTATGGACACCTTACGGTTATATGCAAAATCTCTATAGATGTAATGTCAAAACCACTTTTTTAGCAGAGAGTTTCCACTATATCTTAACCAATGGCGCAAAGTATGTGGCACAATAAAGGGCGCAGGGTGACACTGGCGGAGGAGGAACCCTGAGGCAGGACAAGCCGCAGGAGGGTGATTCTGGCGACACCTGGCAGTCAGGATGCGGGGAGCGCAGCCTCAGTCCGGTGCATGTACGGATAACCCGGTTTACAGGGCCAAAGCAGCCACGCTGGGGTCTTGCCACATGGGCAGGTGTCCCCTGTGGGACAAAGTGACAGGGAGGAAGCGCAGGCAGCAGAGGACAGGAAGACTGAAGGCTCCTCTACGTGGAGCCTGTGTGGAGAACAGTGAACCGGCCCGGTGGGAAGGAAAGGCAGGAAAAGTCTTCAAAAGGGAGGAGGGGCACGAAGTCTTACTTCCCAGAGTACACCAGGCCGCATCTGATCTGGTGTTTTGGGGACGGTTAGCATAAACAAAGATGACTGTTTTCATACCTTGTGTGAAGAAGTAAACTCTAGTACCATCGCCTCTCACATAGAAATTTTCAGACAGACACTGACCTGTGGAGCGATGTAATAAAAATCAGAGAAATTTTAAAGCACTTCTTTGAATTTCATTGCCAATCAAATGTACATCCTGATACCCATTTCTTGGGCAGAGAACAGAATCCTTTCTTGGATACTGTGGGCACTTTGCAGGAATCTCTGGAGAAGAGGAGCCCAAGGGGAATGATCGATTTTCAGTGTTACAACACACACGCGAACCTCAGCCTTCTGTGTTAGAGCTGTTTTATGTTGGAAAGTGTTTTCCCCTCACCCTGATTAAATAAATACTGCACACTCTTCGTAAAACAAAAAAAATCAATAAATAAAAGCCAAGGACTACGGTGGAGTTTGAGAAAAGGAAAGTTGAGCTAGCCACCATGACCATTTCCCATTCTGCCCGTGTCCACACATGTTCACAAGTATAATACATACACTGTTCTGGTTACAGACACTCTCCCTTCAGCCGCCAAGCCCTCTGACCTAATGTCAAATTTACCAACCTGGTATGTTGCCCTTCTATACCTTTTGAATGCCAATATAACTTTATTTGCTTCACTTTTGCTTATTTCTCCCCAGCTACTCTTATATGTGGGGTCAAGTTTAAAACACTCATCTGCACACTGCTCTTCTCATCTGGGAATGCAGAACGGAACTCTCTCCAAGACCGGTGGTAAGGGGTCTATGCCATGTAGCAGGCACAATATTCCCCTCTCCAGACACATTCACTTGGTTTTCGAGATTTTCCTTACACAGGCATTACATGCTAGTTCTTGAGTAATTCCCGAAAGGACTGTTAGACTGAGTCAACTCAGTGTGCTTTAAACAAACAAAGCAAAACAGGTGTCTCGATGGCTCAGTCAGGTAAGCGTCCGACTTCGGCTCAGGTCATGATCTCACAGTTTGTGGGTTTGAGCCCCACGTAGGGCTCTGTGCTGACAGATCAGAGCCTGGAGCCTGCTTTGGATTCTGTGTCTCCTTCTCTCTCTGCCCCTCCCCCACTGATTCTCTCTCTCTCTCAAAAATAAATAAACATTAAAAAAATCACTGCTTTAAAGAGCATCAAAACGTGTCCTTGTTACATATTTATTTGGTCATGGTCTCCACTTAACTCTAGTTCTGTGGAATTTTAGGCACTGATCCCCCTCTACGTAACCTATTTCTAAAAGGTTAAAAAGATTTAGACTTTTCTTGGATGTCTCACGCTCTGTCTCTCTCCTTCAAAAATAAATAAACATTAAAATTAAAAAAAAAAAACAATCTTACGACCAAAACCAAAACCATTAACAACGTGTATTTTTACCCATAATGGAGAAGCATAGCTCCTTCCTTGAATTGGCAGCAGGTTTAAGAAGTGCTTATCTCATCTTAATTTTTGTTACCCTCAAGTTTGTTTTTGGACATTTGGATATGTTCTTCTGTGAAATCAGCTCTAAAATTTTCCTTCCCCGTGTTCTGGGTGGGTTGCTGATCTTTTCTCTATCAATGTGGCAACAGTCCCTCGAACAGCACAGATAATAACGCAATCTTATCTGTGCTCTGCACCCAAGTTATGTCTTTAAACTGTTTTAATGGCACCTTCTGCCACACTTTGTTTAAAATTATTTATGTAATCAAATGTCTTTTTCTAAAACTAGTCTTCTAAATGCAGTGGTCTTGGTTTAAAAGACTTGCCCAATACCTAGATTCCACAAATGTTCAAAAACATACCACCCTTGTCATGTATTAAATGGCTTCATATTTTAAGCTGTAATTCTAGAGTTTCTATTCGATTTCACAGATCTATACATCTATTTGGATGGCAAATCTGTTGTTCTGATTACAATAGCAAAATGCCTTTTATTTTTAAAGTTGATACATTTATCTTGGGGGAAGGGGTGCAGAGAGAGGGAGAAACAGAATCCCAAGCAGGCTCCATGCTGACAGCAGAGAGCCTGACGCGGGGCTCGAACTCACGAACCATGAGATCATGACCTGAACTGAAGCTGGATGCTTAACCGACTGAACCTTTCAGGTGCCCCAATAATACCTTTTTTGTTTCAGTTATTTATTTATTAAAACATTTTTTGTCAATGTTCACTTAGTTTTGAGAGACAGAGCACGAGTGAGGGAAGAGCAGAGAGAGAGACACAGAATCTGAAGCAGGCTCCAGGCTCTGAGCTGTCTGCACAGAGCCTGTTGAGGGGCTCAAACTCACTAACTACGTGATCATGACTTGAGCTGAAGTTTAGACACTTAACTGACTGAACCCTCAGACGTGCCCACAATACCTTTTTTAAACCGAAGCTGAGCCATGTCGTGGCGGCCGTAATCTCGCAGAAGCATCAGCCCTCCAGGCTTCAGAAGCCTACTTAGCCTGTTGATAGCCTTCTGCATCCTGGGGGACAACAGAGAAGGAAGATCAGGTCTCCTTACGGGACAGGGTTTCTCCTCGTAGCACATCTGGAAGAGCCGGTGGACTTCCTAACCCTGCTGACACACGGCCCCGGAAATCTCAGCTCCTCTGCTCTCGCTTCGGTTGAGAACAGGAGTGTGCGTCGACGCCTCTGATGTGCTTTCTGCAGTCTGCTCCTGAACGTGGCTTTGACCCGGTCCCTTCAGCACGAAGAGGCCCAAGGATAACCTGCCTCTGCTGGAGAGTTCCGTGGGCCAAGTGACATACTCTCCGTCTGGCTCACTGTCCACTCCTGGGATTACCTCCCGGGGAAGCCGCCACTGCCCTGTGTGCCTATGGCTCTCTGGGCGCCGTCCTGAAAACCTGCAGTGAGGACTGCTAGTCGGTGGACTCCTCCACCTCCCGCTCAGGCCTGAGCTCTTTGGCTCTTTGCGTGCAGAGACGGTGTCTTTCTATTTGTTGAAGACCAAACCCTAAGAACTTGTAACTGACAAGCTGAGTCAGCATGCAAATAAGCACTTTGGCGGAACGCTTTCCATTCTGCCTGCACTTTCCATACACAGTCCTTGTGGGGGTTTCGGTGGTGCTAACCTCAGAAGGATAAGTGCTACACACTTACTTAAAAACTGAACGATGAATTTTAATCTTAATGTTTTGTTTTCAGTCCACGTCAGTTTTTTTTTTTTTTTTTTAATCCACGTCAGTTTTTAAGTCTATAGCAATTAAACTTCTGCCACTTAAAAAAAAAAATCTATCTAGTAAACTCTACTCAATGTGGGGCTTGAATTCATGACCCTGAGATCGAGTCACATGCTCTACTGACTGAGCCAACCAGGTGTCCCTGAACTTCAGCAGTTTTTGGAAGCATGCCTAGCATGCCTGGGCTGTCCTGCATCTGCCTTTATCCCCACTCACAATATCCATGTCAGGTCAGATGACTCAGTGTGCCATCCAAAAGGAAATGGGGGCTAGAGAAAATCAATCACCCCCCTGGGTCTCTGGCTGATGCTGCTTCCTAAGGGCAGAACTTCATCAAGACAGCTGGTCGCCCATTTTTTTTTTTTTTAAGGGAGAGAGTGCACGTGAGCGTGGGTGGGTGGGTGAAGTAGAAGGAAAGAATCTTAAGCAGGCTCCACGCCCAGCAAGGAGCCCCTGAAGCTTGATCTCATGACCCGGAGGTCATGACCTGAGCTGAAATCAAGAGTCGACACTTAACCAAACGAGCCACCCTGGTGTTCCTGAGAAGCTTTAACAGTATATTTTAGGGTTCAGCAACTGACTTTCCTTTCATCTAAACTTGATTTTATGTAATTCTCTAGTACTGCAGTTTTCCAAAGAACTTAAGCATAAAGGAATACCTGAGTTAAGGTTCACCACAAATTGTGTTGTTAATACACTTAGTTTACTGAAAGCATTTAAAAAGGCCAATGGGGGTGCCTGGCTGGCTTAGTTGGTACAGTGTATGGCTCTTGGTCTTGGGGTTGTGGGTTTGAGCCCCACGATGGGTGTAGATAGAGATCACTTAAAAGAAAACTTAAAAAAACCCTGCTCTCCCATTCCTTATGAATGTTAAACCATAACAATGAAAAGAACTAACCACTGCAGTCAACAGGCAGAGGTTTGGAGGCTGAAACTGAAGTTGGGAACTTGCAAACAAATTTAGTAAAAGGGTTGAGACACTCTCAGCACTTTGACAGAGTGGCTTTTCCCTGCCCAGGAGATGATCCTTCTTACTCAGGGTCCAACTCTGATCAACGCTTTGTTTTTGTTACACTGCTGGTTAAGGGATCTCAAACTTACTTGTCTGGCACAACTGCGGAAAGAACAAATATGAGAATGATGATATCAAGGCTATCCGTGGGCACTGGGTAACTCTGATCTTCATCACACAGATCGTGAACAAAGGCAAAACACCGGCAAGGATCATACGCTGAATTTGTCTGCAGACAGTTGAGAGACACACTGGTTACAAAATGTTCTCACACACACACTCACGTTCACACAGTCTCAAGGAAATCTTATCTTGCTTCAACTGTAAGTGCGCTAGGGTTATCGCTCTCATCATGAAGGCATGCATTCATATTCAAAGGCTAAGAATCTTGGACAATTCCAGGAAGAAGCTTGTGGAATCCAACTGGTTTGTTTGTTTATTCATTCAGTCATTCATTCGACTTTAATTTTGGGGCGCTGGCCTGGCCCCATCGGTTGAATGTTCAACTTTGGCTCAGGACATGATCTCAGAGTTTGTGACTTCAAGCCCTACATTGGGCTCTGCGCTGGCAGTGCAGCTTGGGATTCTCTCTCTCTTCCCCTACCCACCTAGTGCTTTCTCTCTCTCAAAACTTTAAAAAAAAAAAAAAAAAAAAGGATTTTTGTTTTAAGTAATGTCTGTACTCAACATGGGGCTCAAACTTAAAATCCAAGATCAAGAGTTGCGTGCTCTACTGATGAGCCAGTCCGGAGTGCCCTTAACTGGTACTTTTAAAACAAAATGGGGGTACCTGGGTGGCTCAGCCAGTTAAGCGTCCGACTTCGGCTCAGGTCATGATCTCACAGCTTGTGGATTCAAGCCCCATGTCGGGGTCTGTGCTTACAGCCTGGAGCCTGTTTCAGATCCTGTGTCTCCCTCTCTGACCCTCCCCTGCTCATGCTGTCTCTCTTTCGTTCCTTTACTTTTATTTTTTACTCTGATGCAGAGTTGGATTTGAAGAATAGAATATGATTAGGAAGGTAAGTGGCCATAAGGAAAAAGAAAACCCCCATCAGGAGAAAGCTAAACATACGGATATTTAAACATTTAAGAGCATGATTTGAAACAACTCCCAGCTCAACTATTTACCATATTACACAGACCAGAGAATTCTCCAGGAAAACCTACTTC
Organism: Hyaena hyaena; assembly: GCF_003009895.1. Taxonomy (NCBI): domain Eukaryota; kingdom Metazoa; phylum Chordata; class Mammalia; order Carnivora; family Hyaenidae; genus Hyaena; species Hyaena hyaena. Next base: position 211,919 of record NW_024081009.1, read on the forward strand.
TCTAGATGTGGAAATTTTAATTTTATTACCATAAAATTAATTAAAGAAAAAAATTAAATTAACTAATGATAAGCCTCAATATTCACCTGGTCTAGATCCATAAAAGTAACTCCAGAAAGACACAGCTACCAATTCTGGAGCTCCCATGCTACAAGCATTAGACATGATTGTAACAGACATATTTTAGGGCTAATTTCCCTTTTCGTATCTCTCGTCTCCAAAAATGTGACTTTGTTCCTAATTGGCCCCCACTAATTCAAACAGGGCAAGTGGATTATCAGCTGGGCTGGGTCAATCAGACTCTTCCTGGGGACTTTGGAATCAGGACAAGTCATGCTGGTGAGGTTCTGAGAAGCCTGAACAGGGTGGACTGGAAAGGGTGAGCATGTCAGGGTCAGATGTAAAACCAGGAAACACCTATTACAGAAAGCTGGTCTGTAAACAGAGGACAAATAAAGGACGAGTGGGCACTGAGCTATGAGAAATAGGAAAGCACGAACTCAAGGGAGGTATTGTGATTGGCTAGTCAACTTGCCTTGGTATCTGTCACCGTTTCAGGGCTGAGTTACAATCCTGGCTACACTCTATGTCTTTGGATTGTATGAACTTCTCTTTCTTTCATTGGCTGAGCTTGTCTAGATATTTCTGTGACTTATAACTCAAAGAATTCTGACTAGAAACAGTCTTCTCATTTCAATCCTTAAAAGAAAATTTGGATAGGGCAGAAGACAGACCCCAAAGTTCCATAGCTGGCCAGTGACAGGTTCTGTATTCACGTTTGGGTTTTCCCTCTACTCCTGCCTGTAAATCTCTTATTTTCAGACCGCATAAGAATAAGAAATAAGGGGCGCCTGGGTGGCTTAGTCGGTTAAGCGTCCGACTTTCGCCTTGGTCATGATCTTGCGGTTTGTGAGTTCAGGCCCCGTGTCGGGCTCTGTGCTGACTGCCAGCTCAGAGCCTGGAGCCTGTTTGAGTCTGTGACTCCCTCTCTCTCTGACCCTCCCCTGCTCATGCTGTCTCTCTCTCTCTCTCTCCTAGAAATAAATAAAAACATTAAAAAAAAAAAAAAAAGAATAAGAAATAAAAGGGACGCCTGGGTGGCTCAGTGGGTTAAATGTCTGACTTTGGCTCAGATCATGATCTCACGGTTTGTGAGTTCGAGCGCACACTGGGCTCCGTGCTGCTGGTGCAGAGCCTGCTTGGGATTCTCTCCCTCCCTCCTCCTCTCTCTAAAAAAAATAAATAAATAAAAACGTAAAAGAAAAAAAACCTCAAAGAATTAAATACATTGCTAGACACCCTGATTTTTAGAAGACCTTTTCCCCTTTAACCAGTGCAAACGACGGGTAGGAGCAATTGTACTTACCTGGACCAGCTCTATAGCCGTGGAAGAAAAATCACAACAGTAAACAAAGAGTCCTGGATCACTGAAATGGGCAGAAAAAAACCAGTAGAACAATTAAGACTATAAACTGAATTATGTCTGTTCTCTTTCCTGTGTAGCAGAGGTTAAAATATCAAAGACACCATATAATTACAATGGAACAGGTTTTGAATCTTACTAATTTTCCTGATGACAAATATAATGTAGGAATCAAATTAAATCAAAACCACAAATAGATAATGTAGAAATCTGAATCTCCTGTCACCCATGGTTCCCAATAACCACCGTTGCCAGTTTGCTGCAGTCAGTTCTGAGAAACACCAAACCCCTTTTTCTTCTTTGCGGTCACAGAGTTAAAACTTTAAACATACTTACTTGTTAGTCTGTAAAATCGGAAAGACTGTGTTTCCCACACCACAACCAACCTGCAGACAGAAATGAACTTTCAGTTACAGGATTTTCCAAAAAATTAATTCCTGGAGCTAGGTAAATAATCAGTAGATAATCCTGCCTCCTAATTGTATCAGGGAAGGTGTGGTGACCAGAGCTAAATAGTACCCATGACATTCCCTGACCTTGATCTCAGAAAGTCTAAAAGAGGCAGCTACAGATGACTTTGGAAGTGTGGGCTTTCAACAGCAGAAGGGAGTTGGTGTGGAAAAAGGGCACGGATTGCTTTTACTTTTTCAGTTTTAGCAAACAGTCCTATAGATGAAATATTTTCTTACTGAGCTGCACTGTATCATTACTGGAAAAAATGTTTCTTTTTAAAAAAAAATTTTTTTTGACGTTTATTCATTTTTTGAGAGAGGAGGGAGGGAGGGAGAGAGAGAGAGAGAGAGAGAGAGAGAGAGAGAGAGAGAGAGAGAGAGAGGAGAGGCAGAGAGAGAGGGAGACACAGAATCCGAAGCAGACTCCAGGCTCTGAGCTGTCAGCAAAGAACCCGACGCGGGGCTCAAACTCCCAAACCACGAATCATGACCTGGCCAAAGTCAGACGCTTAACTGACTGAGCCACCCAGGCGCCCCTGGAAAAAATGTTTCTAATAGACTAAACTGAAAAATGTATGAAAAGGGGACTATAGATTAGACCGGGCTAGGTGTGGTAATAACAAAAACAGCACTATACACTAAGGGCTTAATAGTTGCCAGAAGCAATTCTTTGCAATCCTCATAACAACTAGGAGGCAGACAGAGGCAGAGGTCCTTTCTGCTTGGGGAGGGTAAGGGACTAGCAGCAAGATCATGCTGGAGTATACTCAACGCTAGGCTAACCAGCTTCCGGGAGAGTGTCTAGTCACCGGAATTCTCTCATGCCGGAGAAGCGGGCATCTCCCCAGCCAACCCCTCCAGGTTGTAAGTGAATTCCAAGAGAAGTAAAAGACTGTCTTGTGACTCATTTCCGCTTGGTAGGTACAGCACGGTGCCGCAACGTTCAGTGCAGTACTCGATGTTCCCAGGCAGCACCTCAGGTAATGTATCTTTGTGTGCTACCACCACCAAATAGCCGGTCTGAATTTAGGACACATCATTAGTTTTAAAAAATGGAGGTGTTTCTAGGCTATAGGCAGTCAAGTCTAGTCAGCTTCTTCAGACAGAGTCACTTTTGCGGTCAGCGTCCCTAGGCCAGCCCTATGTAGAAAAGCCTCATTAACCCCACTATCAGGACAGTAAAGGGCGGTTACCTCGAGAATTCGGTAGGTGGCTGAGGATCCAGGGAACCCATCAGCACAGATTTCCAGGTGACTGAGTCTCTGAGTTACATTTTCTTCCACAGGAGCCGTCTGTGTTTCATGTCCAAGGCTATTTGAAGAATACTTGTGCTGTTCTGTTTTTAAACCAGGTCCATCCTCACTGCTCCTACGTTCAGGCACTTCTCTCCTCTTGTTCTCAGAGAGCAAATCCTCCAAGTGATTTTGGTTTTGGCCAGGTGCCAGCTCTGGGAATTCGGTAAAAAGCCAGTGTCTATCCTTGAAAAACCCATTTTCATGGATTTTATAGAAGTCATTCCAGTATTTGTGGGCATTGGTTTCATAATCAACTGTAAATAGTAACGGAAGAGTTTAGAAAACCATCTCTCAAGCTTTTATTTGTCCTTAATGTCAAATACCATCCCGCCTAATTGAATGCCATTTTATACTAAAAGTACCCTCAAGTAGAACCATAGTCTCAGCGATGGAAATCTTTTCGTTCGACCATGTGCCCTACACCTCAATTTCCTCTGTATCCTGCCCTTCTAGGGAGTCCAGCTTCTGCCAGGGAACTTACTACCAATTCTCCACCCACATCTTTGGGGGGGCTCTTAACTACTAGAAAATTCTAACATTAAGCAAAAAAACCTATCTTCTGGTCAAAAAGTCCTACTATTTCATTTCCTCTTCTTGTTTTTATTTTTTTATTTTTTTTAAAAATATTTTTATTTATTTCTAGGAGAGAGAGAGACAGCGTGAGCAGGGAAGGGTCAGAGAGAGAGGGAGTCACAGACTGAAACAGGCTCCAGGCTCTGAGCTGGCAGTCAGCAGAGCCCGATGCGGGGCCCGAACCCACGAATCGCGAGATCATGACCTGAGCGAAAGTCGGACGCTTAACCGACTAAGCACCCAGGCGCCCCACCTCTTCTTGTTTTTAAAGTCCTACTATTTCTTAGGGCCATATGGAACAATTCTTTTGCCTCAAGGGCGGTTATTTCCCCCTCTACGCCTTCTCTTTTATGAGTGAAACATCCCAGGTTCTTCAGTTATTCCCCATGTAAACTCAATGGTTATGATACATGCAGCTCTTCTTAAAACAGGCTTCTGTTTGTGGTCCTTTATAGAGTGTGGAGCGAAGAAATGAATTCAGTAATACTATGAGATACTAAAAATGGACACAAGGCTAAAAGGAAAGTAGAAATGTTGACAAGAGGGGAAAATGTCTTCAGGTGAGCAGTTTTGATGAGGGAGGGAGGAAGGAGAGACTGAGAAGGGTGGACTGTTTACGTTGTAGTTCAAGGTGATCAAGGCAGTGCTAGAGTTTAGTTTTCTTTTTTCCTCTTCCTTCTTTTTTTTTTTTTTTTTAGGTTTGTTTTCTACAGGGCCTTGAGTAGTGTAGTAGAAAAGAACACAAATCTAAGAAATTGGATTTTAGTTCCACCACTGCCACTACTAACTAACTGCTTACCTCTGGGCAAGGCACTTAATGTCCTGTGGTCCAAGTTTCTTTAACTGTAAAAAGAGGATATTGGACTACATGATTTTCAAAATCCCTTTCAACTCTAACTTGCATTGATCTAGTCTCTGTCAAAGTATGCAAGGTGACTATTTTGTAACTGGAATCTTCTAATTGTTTTTACTCAACTGTGGGATACTACTCTCCCAATTTCTAGTCCTACTTTCCAGGTTTTTTAGGACAAAGGCCCATCAGTCCTAGTTTTAGGACCTGGAGATATTTTGCAGTGAAATCATCCACCTCTCCAGAAAGGGCCTCTATTTCTTCGTCCAGATATATCTACACTCCACCTCACCCAATTCTCCTTGGCAGAAGCCCTAAATCCTCATAGCCATCATAGGAGGAAAAGACACATTCGCCAGTCATTAGCTCCCTCCCCCAACACTTAGATCACTAGAATCTAGCTTCAATCACAACATTTTCTCAGCGAAAGTGTAATCATATACAAAAAGCACAGCCTCTAAGTCAATTACGTGACCACACGGTTGACAAAGGCGAGTCATAGTAGCATGGATCTAGTCAACGTAACTAAAACTTAATCGCTAGAAAATTTCAAGATACAGTTACTTTCAAATAAAGTCAAACACAAAACTCCCTGTTTGCTCTGACAAAATTTTAGGGTGAAGCCCTGTCCCATCCTAACCCATCCCCTCCCCCTCCCGTTCTACCCCCGAATTCAGTATCAGTCCAGTGACAAACGCTCTTGGCGGTCTCGGTTCTCTGCCTCTGGTGGACAGTGCGTTCAGTAGTACACTGGCTGCAGACACCACGGAGGGCCCACCTGGGCGCACCTTGCTTCTCCTGGCACACTCGCTGGGTACTGTTCTCCCGGACTTTCCTCTCCGCCGCCGCGGCCTGCTCCTCCGACCACTCAACATTGTCCCTGGGAAAATCAAACGGGCAGCTTAGAAGCCTCACGTTCCAGCCGCGGGCAGGGTGAGTCGCTGGCCCCGGATCGCCTCTCCTATGGGAGGAGAGCGCCTCAAGCAGGGCAGCGGGGCTCGTGGCCGGCGGTCAGGGGCTTTTCCGAGAGCACGAGGCGGCGGGCCAGGGGCAGGGCGGTTACCAGGCATTATGGCGGAAGACGCACGCCGGATCGCTCAGGAACCGGCTCCCAAACTGCTGCCTCTTTTCGCCGAGGGCGGCCGGCGCACACTCGGGGTAGGGACCGGCCATGACACCGGAGCCGGATATGCCTACTCCTCCTTAAAGAGAAAACTTCCTGCGGGGCCACGCCCCCTTCCGGAAGTCGCGGAGTCTGGGCGGGAAAGGACCAGGGCGGGGCGGGGCAGCCCTGAAGTGGCCCGTGGAGGTTGGTGCTCTAGCCCCGCCCACTAGGGGGCGGGGCCTGAGTTGGGGATGGGCTGTCTGGGGAGGACGCGCACTCTGGCGGAATTTCTTCTCCGGGTGGGCTTCCTATCGCCCTTGTCCTGCCAGGAGGCCCTATGGTGTTGCAGAAAATGAGAGACATTAATTAATCTTGAGACTACTCTCTATGCTGGGATTCTCTAACAGGTTCCCTTGTTTCCCTCAAGTTTTTTTTTTTTTTAGATGTTTATTTTGAGAGAGAGAAAGAGGGAGACAGAGCATCCCAAGCCGACTCCTCAATGTCAGTGCAGAGACTGAAGGGGGGCTCCGTCTCCTGAACTGTGAGATCAGAACCTGAGCAGAAATCAAGAGCCCCACGCTTACCTGGCTGAGCCGCCCAGGCAAGCCTCCCTCGAGTTTTAAGACAGGAAAAATCACTTTGAGAATTAAAGGCAGCTAGTCCCATAGAGCTTCTGCTGACTGAGGAAATCAGGCAGTTTTCCAGCTTGTATAGTCCACTTTTCATAGTGTGAAAAGCTATGAAAAAAAAAATTACTGTTTTTCCAGGGGGAGGATATGAAATGAATTCTGAGAGCGCGAGGTTTATCTGTTGAATCAGAAGGACTATCCATCTAAGGACAGTTAAAACATTTTTTTGTAACCACATACTTTTTGGAATTATCCATTTCTGAACCTATTCACACAAGCAGGATTGTAATACAAACACACATAGTTTGTTATGTTAATACATTTTCAGCCTTACATTTGTTTTGATAATTACTACAGACGATTCTCAAAAGAATCTGGAAGAAAGTATGCTGTCCGCACAAAGTTCGTGGAGAACAGTTCCAGGAGAGTAACGATTACCATCTGGAAGAAGATAAGGAAAGGGTTAATTAGTTATTTAGGTGCTGCACTACTACACTGCGCACACTGGTAACCAGTGATGGTTACTTCATTGCGGATTCTTTCCATAGGCAAAACTGAAGCGAGCTGTGAGAGATTCTGTATCTTTCTCAGAAAAGAAATGGCAACAGGTCCTAAACCCTCCTTAATCACAAAGAAAAATATGTGAGTGAGTTGAAAAGACAAGATAGTAGAGAACTTGTACTTTCTTTGAAAACGCTTTTGCCATTCTCATGGTCTTTGGAAACATTTTGCACAAGACCTCCTTTCCAAAAAAACAAGTTACAAGGATTTTATCGTTTCTCAAGGCCAGGTGTTTGATATAGTGGTTGATTTCTATTTACCCTTGTCATCTTGTCTCTTCTACACTCTTTTATCTCCCCATTCCAGAAGCTATGCCTGCTCCCAATCAACAGTCTCACCGCATAGCTTGCTTTAGAGAGCTCACTGTTTTCACTTGAAATCACTTATTATATTAATTCCCATAACTAGACATTTAAAGTGTCAAACAACTTGGGCCCTTTTGGTGAAATGTGAGAAAAGTATCCTAAATTTTCATCCAGTGATCTTTGGTTGACCTGTACAACTCATTTTTCTCCATCTTTTGAAGCACCTAAAATCATTTTTGTGAAGAAATTGGGAAGACGTGACTCTGAGTCCTCTGTGCTAACAGACTTTACACTGGACTGTGTCTTCTGCAAGCCGAACTTTTCAGGGGAGTTAAGGGTCCCTCTGCTGGTGAGCTGCAAGAGCTCTTCTAGCTGGGTGGCATGGGTTCAAAGCCTGGAAAGGTTAAGAACTCTCAGTCTGGATCATTGCCTTGGGTGTCAGCCTGGGACACTGGTAGTTAATTATTTCATGCTTTTCTTTCAGTTCCAATCAGAGGAAATTCTGGTCTGTGTAAGCATGTGCTCTGGAACTGAAAGGCGGGGGAAGGGATCCTGGTGTCCCAATTTGCTCTCCTTAAAGTTTCACAGAACATGTAGCAGCCTAGATAATTGAATAAGCTGGTTTAACAACTTTAAACAGCCCTTTGTGGGTTTTTTCTTATTGCAAAATAAATGTTTTATTGTAGAACATTTAGACAAAAGAAAAAAGGAAACTACTTCATTCCATCCTTAATTTAACCCATTAAATACTTTGGTTTAAAAAACACTTGGTTTAGGGGCACCTGGGTGGCTTAGTCGGTTAAGCGTCCGACTTTCGCTTAGGTCATGATCTCGCGGTTCGTGGGTTCGGCCCCGCATCAGCCTCTGTGCTGACTGCCAGCTCAGAGCCTGGAGCCTGTTTCAGTCTGTGACTCCCTCTCTCTCTGACCCTCCCCTGCTCACGCTGTCTCTCTCTCTCTCCTAGAAATAAATAAAACATTTTTTAAAAATTAAGATAAATAAAATAAAATAAAAAACACTTGGTTTATATCCTCCCAGTCTTTATTTTCTTATTTACTTATAGAAGTATCTTTTAAATTACAATAGTTTCAGAACTGCTTTATGCCCTCTTTACAACTTCATTGTTTACGTACAATTAAATTCATTCATTTTAAGTGTACAGTTTGATAAGTTTTCATAAAACTCTATAGTTGTGCAACCATGATCATAATTAAGTTCTAGAACAACCCCATAAAGACTTCTCATGTCTCTGAGCAGTTGTAGCCTATTTTATCACCTGATAATAGCTTGTGAATTCATTCTTTTGTTTTGTTTGAAAGGTCTTTTCGAACATCATTTTAATGACCCCAGTGTTGTTTTATAGAACTGTATCATGATTTACTGGACATTTAGGCAACTTTAAGTTTATTTTTTAAAAAATCCAACATGATAAACATCCTTATAACTAAGTCATTTTGTGGATTCATGATTATTTCTTTAGGAATAATGTCTAGAAGTGGAAGTAGTGAGTCAGTGGTTATAATTAGCTGTATTACTAAGCTGTGAGGTCAGAGCATTTTATCTGCTTGCTCACTGTTATATTCAGGTCCTAGGAAAGAGTATGCAACTCAATAAACATTGAACAATGGGTGCCTAGATGGCTCAGTCGGGTAAGTGTCCAACTTTGGCTCATGATCTCATAGTTTGAGAGTTCAAGCCCCCTCTCAGGCTCTCTGCTGTCAGCACAGAGCTTGCTTCAGATCCTCTGTCCCTCTCTCGCTCTGCCCCTCCCCCACTTGTTCACATGCTCTCTTCTCTCTCTCAAAAATAAACATTAAAAAAATAATTGTTGAATGAATGGCTGAGTAGCTATTGCTATACTGGCAAGATGCCAGTTTATACCTATCACTACAGTGTGTGAAAATGTGATAGAAAGACTGTATTACTGTACATTTTAGATTTTCCAGGACAGATATACTTAAAAATCTTTATTCCTGTTATCCCATTCATCCAAGAAAATATGTCAGGAATTCAAATTTTGGCATCCAAATTACGTCTCTTAGATTTCCTAGTACATTCATAGTGAAACCAAAAAATAAAATCTGTCAAACCATAAACCTTGTTTTTCAGGTAAGAAACCTGGTCACTTATCAATAAGGTTCTTTTTCTCCACATCGTAACATTGTAAAGAATGGGAAATATATTTAGGCAGTTTTGACTATTCAAGGTAACACAAAATTCAAGACTTCAAGACTGTTTCATTATAGTTTTAGGAGCCTTTACTATTTTCATTGCTTTTTTTCTGGCCTATTATGATTTTATATTATAAGCCACTGTCCCCATCAATATGAAACATATTTTTTCCTTTTTCTAAGAGGAAAAAATAATGTAATGGATGATATACACCTAAATATGATTAAAATAAATTTTATGTATAGTTTTCCACAATAAAAATTATAGCTACCGAACTTGTAATATGGTTATACATGTGCTTCTTTTTTTTTTTTTTTACAAATAGTTTATTGTCAAATTAGTTTCCACATAACACTCAGTGCTCATCCCCACAAGTGTCCTCCTCCATGCCCATCCCCCCTCCCCCCCACATCCATCAGTCCTCAGTTTTTGTCAGCATTCAAGAGTCTCTCATGGTTTGCCTCTCTCCTTTTCCCCCACCATTTCCGCCCTTCTTCTCCCCCTTGTTCCTCCATCAAGTTCCTCCTAATCCTCCAGTATGTGCAAACATATGATATTTGTCCTTCTCTGCCTGACTTATTTCGCTCAGCATAACACCCTCAAGGTCCATCCATGTTGCTACACATGGCCAGATTTCATTGTTTCTCATTGCCATGTAGTATTCCATGGTATAGATAAACCACATCTTCTTGATCCATTCGTCTGTTGATGGACACTTAGGCTCTTTCCATGTTTTAGCTATTGTGGAGAGTGCTGCTATGAACATTGGGGTACATGTGCTCCTATGCCTCAGCATTTCTGTATCCCTTGGGTAAATTCCTAGCAGTGCTATTGCTGGGTCATAAGGGAGTTCTATTGTTAGTTTCCTGAGGAACCTCCACACTGTTTTCCAGAGGGGCTGTACCAGTTTACATTCCCACCAACAGTGCAGGAGGGTGCCCGTTTCTCCACATCCTCGCCAGCATCTAGAGTTCTCTGATTTGCTCATTTTAGCCACTCTGACTGGCGTGAGGTGGTATCTCAGTGTGGTTTTGATTTGTATTTCCCTGATGAGGAGGGATGCTGAGCATCGTTTCATGTGTCTGTTGGCCATCTGGATGTCCTCTTTGGAGAAGTGTCTGTTCATGTCTTCTGCCCATTTCTTCACTGGGTTGTTTGTTTTTCGGGCGTGTAGTTTGGTGAGTTCCTTATAGATTCTGGATATTAACCCTTTATCTGATATGTCATTTGCAACTATCTTTTCCCATTCCATTGGTTGCCTATTAATTTTCTGGGTTGTTTCCTTGGCTGTGCAGAAGCTCATGTGCTTCTTTATTAAATGCATTAAAGAACAAGTGTAATGGATGAGATAAGCTATTTAAAAAAATTTTTTTTTGTTTATTTATTTTTGAGAGAGAGAGACAAGAGTGTGAGCAGGGGAGGGGCAGAGAGAGAGAGACAGAGTGTGAGCAGGGGAGGGGCAGAGAGAGAGACACACACACACATAGAATCTGAAGCAGGCTCCAGAATCTGAGCTGTCAGCACAGAGCCCAACATGGGGCTCAAACTCTTAAACTGAGAAATCATGACCTGAGCCCAAGTTGGGTGCTTAACTGACTGAGCTACCCAGGCGCCCCGAGATCAACTATTTTTAAGAGGGATCCAAGAGATCAGCCTGAAGATGTGCAGCTAAGGAGCCTTAGGAACACCCAAATGTAATCAAGATTCCCTGGGAGATGGTGATATTATTCCCTGGAACTGAAGGATCATTGTCATCTGCTGCCTCTGGCCTCTTTCACAAATAATAAAAAACCTAATGCCACTTATGGTCACATAAACTCAGATGCATTTTACTGGGAGAGCCCCTTGAGGTAAGTGCCCATCTCAGGTTTGCTCCGTGTGCCCAGGCAGTTTAGAGCCAGGTGGGGGCAGCAGATTGCAGTTGTTTGCTGGGGAAAAACCGCATGACCTCTATTTATTAGATAAGAATTAGGAAAGGGAAACCACGTTATGACTTAAACTTTTTTACTGGTCAGAATTCAAAAGATGTCAACCTTTTCAGCTGCTAAGGATGTACTAGACAAAAGCAAGAAACCATAATTTTGATATCTATGAAAAAGTAGTTTGCAATGAGCTGTTTAGAAATTGTAGAAATCTCATGGTCGAAACCCTTTGAAACCTTTCCGTTTTCTTTTTCTTCCTGTGTCCGTGTCACATTCACTGATATCCGAGGAAGAAGAGAATACAGAGTTGTGGAAGTTATTCCTATTCATGTAGGCATCATGTAGTCTTAAGTCCTTTGGTGAAAGTAATTCTTGGGAAACATTCCAGGACCATGTATAAGTAGAAAAGGTGTCGTAAAAGGACTCATTTTTAGAGTCTATTCCAATCAAATCCCCTCGGATCTTCCGCCAGAGATTTAGCATATCTTTCCGGTGCTCAAGGGCAATTCCTAAGTTATAGGTATCGATAGCTTTCTTCACCTGCAGTGAGAGAGCAGAAGTTCAAAGGAGTTACCTTAACGTATCTTTGATTTATGGACCACAATCCTAGATATCCCAAGAGTTACGTTCCCAGGCTAGCTGAACATCACTGGGTTTATACATTGGTAGTACCTCTTGAGGACATGCGAGTTAGGAGTTGATGGACAATCGAAATGTATGATTTGGGAATAATGAGATAAGAAATATTATGAGAATATTAAAAACACAATAGACTGAAACAAGGAGGAAATGGGAGATGGAGATGGGCTCTGGATATAATAGAAGTGCCAAGGAGGGTGCTCAATCCAGCTTAGGGCAGGGAGGGAGAAGATGCTGAATAGTTCCTCAAGGATTTGGCCGGATTGAGGGAGTCACTCGTCATGGGAAGGTGTTCCAGGGACAGGAGCTAGCGGAAACAAAGGATCAAAGGTAATAAGCCTCTGGAGTTGGAGGAGGTACAAGCACATTGGTGTTGCTACAGTGTCAAGTTTTGAAAGAGGGAGGGAAGGAGTAATGGAGGTAAGCCAGGCAAATCGTTTTCTGCTGTAATGGCCCTTAGACTTGATTTAAGGGAGGTTGGGAGAGCCCTTTCCTCAGTGAAAATTATGCTGCAGTGAGCCACTGTTTCCTTCTTTCTTTTCTTTCTTAATTTCATTTTTTTAAAAAATTTTTTTTAATGGTTTTATTTATTTCTAGGAGAGAGAGAGAGACAGCGTGAGCAGGGGAGGGTCAGAGAGAGAGGGAGTCACAGACTGAAACAGGCTCCAGGCTCCAAGCTGGCAGTCAGCACAGAGCCCGACGCGGGGCTCGAACCCACAAACCGCGAGATCATGACCTAAGTGAAAGTCGGACGCTTAACCGACCAAGCCACCCAGGCGCCCCTCTTAATTTCATTTTTAAGTAATTTCTTCACCTAATGTGGGGCTCAAACTCACAACCCTGAGATCAAGAGTGGCATGTTTCACTGACCGAGCCAGCCAGGCACCCCAATGACCAATTGTTTCTGACAGAAGTGAGAGAAGTCCCTCGGAGTGTGGAGCAGAAAGGAGAGCTGAAAAATCCTGCTGTTGTTGAGAGGGAAGCAGCATTCATTTTTAAGCAGGACAGGGACATGGCATCTTCATGTTAGATCAGCAGCAGCTGTGTGGAACATGGGTGGAGGGGAGCAGCTGTGAGGTAGGGATAGGAGGTTGGGTGGTTCAGGTAAGACCTAACGAGGGCCTCAGCGAAAGCAGTAGGCAGAAGGATGGAATGAAGGGGACAGACTGGAAAAATTTTCAGGAGAACAAGAGTAGCCAGATTGGGTTGTAGGTGCATGTGGGGAGTGAGGACAATCTAAAGTTAAGGATGACTCGGGCTTTCTAGTTTCATTGACTGGTAGAGGGTGGTATCAACAACTGAGATACAGAATCCCCAAGGAAGAGCCAGTTTGATGCAGATGATGAGTTTGGTTTGGACAGGTAGAGTTTGATAGGCTGAGACAGTGAGGTAAAAATGTTCATCAGGCAGTCAATGAGCTAAGTTGAAAGTTTTGGAAAGAAGTCTAGGCTAGAGACAGATTTAAGAGTTATCTGTATAGAGGTGGCAGCTGAAACAAGAAGGGTAGATTGAGATAGTGCTTTTCTCAAGCTCCTTAGCCCTTGGGGCATCTGGTACTCTGGGCTGGAGGCCTCTGGCTATAAGGAGCCTCCATTTACTCCAGCATGATTATGTGCTATGATGAGACAGAGGTCAGGAGGCCCCTCCTTTCATTCTTGTGGCAACCAGTACTGACTACCCGTCGTTTCACTTATCCCCATGTATTACTACTGTGTATTTCCTTCTCACCTTCACTCCAAGCTCATGGAGGGCACGAACTCTGTTTCCCCCACTGTGGTATCCCGTAAACCTAGAACTTTGTTAATAATGTATAAATATTTACTGAACAAATGACTGGATCAGTGTATATAATGGGAAGAGCAGTAGGAAAATGAAGAAATATCAAGACTGAAAGGATGAACATTCAGGAAGGAAAAGCGAGAGGAAGGGACACAGAGCTGCAAGACGCAGTACTGTAAAGGCCAAGAAAGTGGAAAGCATCTAGCAGAGCTTGATCATTAGTGTCAAATGCAGAAGAAAGGCAGCACGAAATACATACACCCCAGTCTGTCTCTGTGGGGTACAAAAGTTGCTAAGACGTCAGGGCACAAAAGTAGTCCAGAAGCATGGAGTTGTGGTTAAAAGAGTGGATTCCAGAGCCATGCTGCTAGTGTTTATAATTCTCTCTCTATTACTTTCTCTATTCCTTCTATCATTAGACAAGCCAACCTCTCTGTGCTTATCTATAAAATGACAAAGAACCCTAACAGCACCTGTTGGAAGCATTGTTGTGATAAGTAAAAGAATTGGTATCCGCAGAGTACCTGTGGAGTACTTATAGAGCACTGTGCTTGGCACCTAGGAAGTGCACTTGAACGATTCTTCTCTTAGCTGCTATAATAAAGATGGCTCTCACTCATCATGACTTCCTCAGCACACCCACTCACTGTGACTGCTGGCTGCCTTACTTAGGCGCTATTTCCAGCACGAAACAAATGAATGTCCCAGAAACAATGCCGGGTATGTTTCCATAGGCGACTAGCAGGATGAATTGTAACAGTTAACGTTTGAATCCATTTGATTATAGAGCAAGAGGCGTTACTGCCACATGTAAAAATGAGACCTGAGCTTGTCTTGTTTTAAAGGCATAGAACAGAAAAAATAACTTTGGGGTTTATGGTTGTAGGATTGAAATGGAAAATGTTCTTGCCAATGCTTTCTGAGAAGGCATGCGACAGTGAATACTCACGGGCTGTTTAACAGCTGCTGCATCAGTCACTGTCCAATTCTGCTTCTTTTTGAGTAGTTGGTCAATGGCCAGGATGTCAGTAGGACAGCCCGAGACGGGGTCAATAGGCTTTATATTTGCTGCCTTCATACACATTTAGAAAAGAAGGTTAGTGATATATTTTCGGTGGAATTATATGACATAGACATAATAAGCAGAAAAACATTGCATTATGAAGGGGTTTGTGTACAATATATAAGGTTATTGCTAAGCCACGCATCAGTTATTTTGGGGCACTTGGTATAGCGCCATGTGTAAGTGAGCATTTAGCAAATTCTCTTGCATAATGATAAAGCCTCGCCAGAAGTATAGACCATAAGATGGGGCACCGGAGTGGCTCAGTTGGTTAAGCATCCAACTCTTGATTTCGGCTCAGGTCATGATCTCATAGTTAGTGAGTTCAAACCCCACATGGGGCTCTGTGCTGACAGCGCAGAGCCTGCTTGGGATTATCTGTATCCCTCTCTCTCTTTGCCCCTCTCACGCACGCTCTCTCTCTCTCTCAAAAATAAATAAGTAAACATTAAAACAATAAAAGAAGATGGTTTATGTGTGGAATGGATATGGAGGGTAGAGAGGCGCCAACTCTACCTTCACCAAATTTCCCAAGCCATCACCAAGCACTGAAAATGAAGATGGCGCCCTCCACACAGGACAACCTATATAGTACTTCCAAACTTCCCACGGGAGCCAGCTGTCTGTTTTCCCTGTTCCTGGCCTGCTGAACAATGCTGGCGGCAATCATGTAAATATGCTGATTGACTTTTTGAAAACGTGTATTACCCAGTCTCATGCAGGCTCTTAAAAAATTTTTTTAAAAATATTTTTATTTCTGAGAGAGACAGAGACACAGTGTGAGCAGGGGAGGGCCAGAGAGAGAGGGAGATACAGAATCTGAAGCAGGCTCCAGGCTCTGAGCTGTCAGCACAGAGCCCGATGCAGGGCTTGAACCCATGAAGCGTGAGACCATAACCTAAGCCAAAGTCAGACACTTAACTGACTGAGCCACCCAAGCACTCCTCATGCAGGCCCTTTTTACTGCATACCATTACTTTTCTTCATTTGCCGTTAACTCTCTTACAGCCCTCAGGGCAGTCTTCTTAGTAGCTGCTGGAAAACCATGTCTGCACACTCCCTCGCCTACTGATCTTGTCTCTCCAGAGCTATGGAGTATAAATTCTTTTCACTCTTCTTCCCACCCTAGGATTTCTCCATCTTGTAGCCTGCCTTTTCCTCTTTGCTTCTTCTGTGTGAGAGTTTTTCCTGATTTTCAAGGCCAAAGTCTCCCTGCTGAATATTTATTTGCCCCATGGACCATTTCCCTTCAATTTCCCTTGGTCCAGGGTTGGCTTCAGGTGTGTGTGATCTGTACAATCACACAGAGCCACTTACTTAGAAGGACCCTGAGTTTGGTTTATTGTTCTGCTGTTGTTGTCTTTAAATTCTTAGTAATTTTTGGACAAGGGGCCCTACATTTCCGTTTTGCACTGGGCTCCACCAATGACTTGCCCCTCTCCTACAACTTCAGTGTCTCTGACTTGGGCAGTGGTTGTCAGCTTTGGCTGCATGTTGGAACTTAAAAAAAAAAAAATGCCGAAGCTTAAGCCCCATCCCAAGATCTGCTTTAATTTGATAGGGTTGTGGCCTGGGCACAGGGCTGTTAAAAGCTCTCCTTGGTAATCCTGTTGTGCAGCCAGGATTGAGAGCCATTGCTTTAAGGGCCCTTCCTCCTGGCTACTAATGTGCTCAAGTTCCCCATGTCTGGAATCAACATTTTCTAGAGTCTGATTCTATATAAGCTTTAGTTCCATGTGTCTCTTCCTTAACAGGTAGAGTTTTCTGTGAGATGAGTTGATTTCTTCTTCTATTCTTCTTCTTTTTCTTCTTCTCTTTCTCCTTCTTCCTTTCTCTTTTTCTTTTTCTTCATCTTTCTTTCTTTTCTTTTCCTTTTTTTTTTGTCTGCTTTATCAGTTTCTGGAGATGCATGATAAATATCTCCTACTGTGATTATGGGTTTGCCTATTCACTTTTTTGGCATGCATAATGCCTTTAAAAAGTCTAAAGTTAATCCTTACGATTCTGTTGTCACCTTATCTGTCAGTTTGCTAGGTGCATACAGGTTCAGGATAGTTATATCTTCTTGAAGATTTTTAAAAGCAATTAAATAGCATCTTTATCTTTTAGTTATGTTTTCCTTAAATTTTACTTTCCCGGTGCTAATATATTGATACCAGCTCTCCTTGATTTGTATTTGCCTGATTTGTCTTTTTCTGTCTTTTTCCTTTCAAACTTTCTGGTATATTTTAGGTGTGTCTCTTTTAAAGAACATATATCTGAAAATTATTAAAAATCAGTCTCAGTATCCTTTATAAAAGTTTTCTTAATATTTTATTTTATATTTTAGAGAGAGAGAGAGAGAGAGAGAGAGAGTGAGTGCAAGCAGGGGAGGGAAAGAGAGACAGAGACAGAATCTGAAGCAGGCTCTAGGCTCTGAGCTGTCAGAGCAGAGCCCAATGTGGGGCTCAAATTCATGAGCAGGGAGATCATGACCTGAGTTGAAGTCGGACGCTTAACTGCCTGAGCCACCCAGGTGCCCTTCAGTATCGTTTTTTATTTTAAACTTGAAAGATAACCCATTGTCTATATATTTTTTCTTTTTAATCATTGATTTTTATTTTTATTTTTTTATTTTATTTTTTTTCAATATTTTTATTTTTATTTCTAGGAGAGAGAGAGACAGCATGAGCAGGGGAGGGTCAAAGAGAGAGGGAGATACAGACTCTGAAATAGGCTCCAGGCTCTGAGCTGGCCGTCAGCACAGAGCCCGACGCGGGGCTCGAACCCACGAACTGCAAGATCATGACCTAAGTGAAAGTCAGACGCTTAACCGACTAAGCCACCCAGGCACCCCTAATCATTGATTTTTAAAAATAGTATTATAAATATATACTTAATTATGTAATTATTATAATTATAATTTTATAGGTATATAAGTATTTGGGATACATCATTGAACAATCCAGAACACCTGCCTTCATGGTGCTTATATTCCTGTGGGGAGACAGACACTAAGCAAATAGAAATGTAATGTTACGTTGAATAGTGATACATGCTGTGCAAAAAATGAACCAGGGTAAAAATACAGGCACAGGGGATGATGGGAGATGCTATTTTAGATAAGGTAGTAAGAAGAAGGCCTCTGTGAGGAGGTATCGTTTGAGTAGAGGCCCGAAGTGAGGGAGTAATTAATGCAAATATCTGGGGAAAGAACATTTTTAAGTAGAGGGAACAGCAAATGCAAAGGCACTGAGATGAGAAGTAAACTTTGTCTATTCAAGGGACAGCAAAGCCAGTGAGTGTACCTAACTTCCTTGCATCTCACTTTTTCCTTTTGGGTTTAGTTTTCTCCTTACTAAAGTATATCCTTTAATATTTATCTTAACAATGGTCTGAGAGGTAAACTGTTTCAATTTTCTTTGTTTGAAAGTATCTTTAGGGGTGTCTGGCTGGCTCAGTCAGTAGCACATGTGACTCTTGATCTCAGGGTTGTGAGTCCCACATTGGGTGTAGAGATTACTTAAAAATAAAATCTTAAAAAAAAAAGTATCTTTATTTGCCCTCACTCTTGAATGATAGTTTAGCTGGGAATTATATTCTAAGTTGGGAATTACTTTCTGTATACAATTTGGGGATATTATTTCATTATTATGGCTTGGTATTTTTGTGAGCATGAAGTCTATTTTTAGTTCCTTTATAAGTAATCTCTTTTTTTCACTCCAGGTGCTTTTAAGGTATTTTGTTCTTTAGTTTCCCTGCAATGTTTCAAGTTGTATGTATTTATGTATATATTTTTAAAGTTTAGTTTGTTTTAATAATCTCTATACTCAATGCGGAGTTTGAACTCACAACCCCAAGATCAAGAGTCACATGCTTCTCTGACTAAGCCAGCCAGGTGACGTCAAGTTGTATTTTTTTAAAAAATATCTTTCTCCAGAGTGTTTTCTTCAACCTAAGAATTCATGTCTTTCATCAATTTAGGAAATTCTCAGCCATTATCTGTTTGAACATTGCTGTTCTTCCACTTTCTCTATTCTTCTCTTCTGGAACCTTTTTTTTGTGTGTGTGTGTGTATTTATGCTAGAACCGTTGATCCTACTAGCACATGTGTTAGTTTTTCCTTTAGATTTTCTAAGTGTTGCATTCCAGGTAAGTTCCTCGGCTGTCTTCCAGTTCACTCTCTTCCTGGGTGTGTACAATTAAAAACTATTCAATACTGTATTTTCAATCTCTAGAAATTTCCTTTATTCTTTTCAAATCAGCCTTTCTTTTTTATTTATTTGCATGCTTTATTTCCATTATGGTTTCTATTCTGATATTTATTTTTTTATTTTTGTAATCCCTCACCTGGACTCACTAGAACTGCTTGTTTCTCTTCCTTTAAAAACAGTTTATAGATTTAAACTTTTTAAAAATGTTTATATTTGTGTGAGAAAGAGCGAGAGAGAGAGAGAGAGGCAGAAAGAGAGGGAGACACAGAACTTGAAGCAGGCTCCAGGCTCTGAGCCCTCAGCACAGAGCAGGACATGGGGCTCGAATCCACAAACTGTGTGATTATGACCTGAGCCAAAGTCAGATGCTTAACCAACTGAGCCACTCAGGTTTACATTGTGTGGGATCTTGTAAGTTATAGTGAAGATTTTGGCTTTTTCTCTGAGTGATATGAGAAGCCATTGGAAAGTTGTGAGCTGATTTTAGCAGAGCCACTTTGTTGCTGTGTGAGAGAGAGAGAACAAAGAAGGGGACCACTGAGGTAGCCAATGACACTATCTCTTCTGATATGATTAGAGACAGTCTTGCTCTTTTTTTTTTAGATAAACTTTCATTTTATTTTATATTTTTATTTTATTTATTATTATTTTCATAGTTTATTGTCAAATTGGTTTCCACATAACACCCAGTGCTCATCCCAACAAAAAAAATATGGAACACTTCATGAATTTGCATGTCACCCTTGCACAGGGCCATGCTAATCTTCTCTGTATCATTCTAATTTTAGTACATGTGCTGCTGAAGCAAGAATGAGACAGTCTTGCTCTTAATAAATAAAGACTTTGTATTATAATTTCCTTTTATCCAAAAGATATTGAGTCTCCTATGGGCCAGGTTCTGTTCTAGGTGATAGGGATCCCTCAGTGAAAGAAATAAAGTCTTTGCCTACATGAACCTTATATTCTGTTTGGAGAGATTGACAGTGAACAGATAAGGATCACAGGTGGAGGACTCAATGTTGGGAAATAAATTTAAAGGGAAAATATCCATCTTTTTGATGATATTTGCTTGTGGGTGACTTCATCTGCAGAGATAACAACAAAGTCTGAACTTGAGGTCATTTGTGACTGTGATACTCCTCTAGAATCTTTATTTTTACTTTTTTAGATTTTTAATTAAAAAAATGTTAATTACAAATTTTTAATGTTTACTTATATTTGAGAGAGAGACAGAGCCTGAGCAAGGGATGGGAAGAGAGACACAGAGACATGGAATCTGAAGTAGGCTCCAGGCTTTGAGCTGTCGGCACAAGCTCCTGATGTGGGGCTTGAACTCATGGACTAATCAGATCATGACCTGAGCTGAAGTCAGACGCTTAACCAACTAAGCCACCCAGCCCCCTTTTTTAAGGTTTTTATTAAAATTTTGGTTAGGTAGCATACAGTGTAATATTAGCTTCAGGTGTTCAATATAGTGATTCATCACTTGCATACAACACCTGGTGCTCATCACAACAAGTGTTCTCCTTAATCCACATCACCTATTTAACTCATTCCCCTTACCCACCTCTCTTCTGGTTATCATCTGTGTGTTCTTCATAGTTAAGAGTCCGTTGGGGTGCTTGGGTGGCTTAGTCGGTTAAGCGTCCGACTTTCACTTAGGTCATGATCTCGTGGTTCGTGGGTTCGAGCCCTGCGTCGGGCTCTGTGCTGACTGCTGGCTCGGAGCCTGGAGCCTGTTTCAGTCTGTGACTCCCTCTCTCTCTGACCCTCCCCTGTTCATGCTGTCTCTCTCTCTCTCTCAGAAATAAATAAAACATTAAAAAAAAAAGAGTCTGTTTCTTGCCTCTCTCTCTTTTTAAAAAATTTTATAAATGTTTATTTATTTATTTTGGGAGAGAGAGACAGAGAGACATCAGCATAGAGCCAGATATGGGGCTCCATCTCACAACCATGAGATCATGACCTGAGCTGAAATCAAGAGTTGGACACTTAACTGACTGAACCACTCAGGTGCCCTGCCTCTCTGTCTGCTTCTCATTTCCCACCCCTTTGCTTGTTTGTTTTGTTTCTTAAATTCCACGTATAAGTGAAATCATATGGTATTTGTCTTTCTCTAGCTTATTTCCTTTAGCATAATACTCTCTAGTTCCATCAGTGTCATTGCAAATGGCAAGATTTCATTCTTTTTTATGACTGAGTATACCACCTCTTCTTCATCCATTCATGTATCGACGGACACTTGGGCTGTTTTCATAATTTGGCTATTGTAAATAACACTGTCATAAACATCAAAGTGCATATATTCCTTTGAATTAATATTTTTGTATTCTTGGGATAAATTTCTGGTTGTACAATTGCTGGACTGTAGGGTAGTTTTATTTTTAATGTTTTGAGGAAACTCCATCCTGTTTTCCAGAGTTGCTGCACCAGGCTGCATTCCCATCAACAGTGCAAAAGGGTTCCCCTTTCTTCACATCCTTGGCAGCATCTGTTGTTTTCCTCTAGAATCTTTTTTTTTTTTTAATCTTATTGTGGTAAGAACACTTACCATGAGATTTATGCTTTTAACAATTTTTTGGTATACGGTACCATACAGTATGGTTAACTATAGGTGCAGTCTTGTATAGCCTATCTTTAGGACTTACTCATTTTGCATAATTGAGACTGTATGCCGATTGATTAGCAACTTCCCATCTCCCCTTGCCCCCAGCTTCTGGGACTCAAACCCTATGCCTAGAAGGCCTCCTAGAAGTTTCATAGTGATGTGAACACCATGTGGACTTCCAGAACCCAGAGATGCCTTATAGCGTGGACTTGTCTCCAGTCAAATCTTCATGTTGTTTTGCAGGCTGGGAGGCCTGTCATAAACCAGGAGTA
This sequence comes from Hyaena hyaena, assembly GCF_003009895.1. NCBI lineage: Eukaryota > Metazoa > Chordata > Mammalia > Carnivora > Hyaenidae > Hyaena > Hyaena hyaena. Next base: position 233,760 of record NW_024081009.1, read on the forward strand.
AGGTCAGAGCTTCCTGAGAAAATACCCAGAAACCAAGGCATGGCTGCCTAAGACCTTAAAGCTCAGAGATTGAAGTAGGCCAGAAGGTGTATCCAGGACTATAAATAGAGTTCTAGTCCAAGGGCAGGATGGCCTCCATCACAGCACTGCTTCGGTGAGTTGTGGACCTGATCCTCTTATCCCATGGCATCTGGCCCAAACATGATCTAGAGCCAGTTGATGCACTCTGGCTGCTAGGTTGATGAGAGAGCAGTTGTATGTAGGATCTGAGGACCTTTTTATTATTATTATTATTATTATTATTTCTTTTTTTTTAAATCTTTGTTTATTCTTGAAAAAGAGACAGAAGCAGGATTCAGGCTCTGAGATGTCGGCATAGAGCCTGACGCAGGGCTCAAACCCACAAACTGTGAGATCATGACCTTAGCTGAAGTTAGATGCTTAACTGACTGAGCCACCCAGGTGCCCTGGACCCTTTTGTTATTATTCTTAAAATTTTTTTTTTAATGTTTTATTTATTTCTAGGAGAGAGAGAGTGACAGTGTGAGCAGGGGAGGGTCAGAGAGAGAGGGAGTCACAGACTGAAACAGGCTCCAGGCTCCGAGCTGGAAGTCAGCACAGAGCCCGACGCGGGGCTCGAACCCGCGAACCGCGAGATCATGACCTAAGCGAAAGTCGGACGCTTAACCGACTAAGCCACCCAGGTGCCCCCTCTTTTGTTATTATTCTTATATTTTTCACCTCTGACCCCAAGCCTACGGTTGTATTTTTCAATAAGGTTAACTATTTGTTGAAATTAAATGAAATATTTATACCTGGGCTTCAATTTAGGAATAAAGCCTGTGGAATCTGGTTTGAAATACAATGAATGAGGGGCACCTGGGTGGCTCAGTTGTTTGGGTGCCCGACTTCAGTTCAAGGCGTGATCTCATGGTTCGTGAGTTCAAGATCCATACTGGGCTCTCTGCTGTCAGCACAGGGCCTGCTTCAGATCCTCTGCCCCCCCCCCCCCCCCCCCCCCCCCCCCGCCCTCGCCACCCAAAATGAATAAACATCAAAAATAAAAAATACAATGACTGAAAACATTTGTCATTAAAAACCATGTTATTAGTTCCATTTAGTTAGAACTTCAAAACTTAAGTATTTGAATTAACTAATGTGACATAAATGAAATCTTACCTGTGCTTTCCAGTCTCTTTTATGGAAAAAATAGTTCTCAAAGAAGTTCAGAGGCTCCCTTCTCCTTAGTATTTCTAATTTATGTATGTCTTTGGATGGCTTTCCCATCACCACGCCATCCACATTAGGAAACAATGGAAAGATGGGTATTTTTGAATATGGGCTATCTGAAGGAGGATTGTACCCTAAAAAGATAAAAATAAAAATGATATTATGAACAGTGTAAGAAGAAATTCACATACAAGTAAATTCACATGCAGTGCCTATTTTGCTCTTTGTCTAGTCTTCTCAGTGGCCATGACCCCCCCCCCCCACCCCTTCACTCTCCTGCCCACTTCCCTGCTCCCAAACTCTAAGCTTCACCTAAATCATGATTCAGGTTAAGATGTGGATTTGCTTTCAAATGATACCTGTAACCTAGACCAGACAGAATAGACTGTGGTCCTGTATAGCACTTGGCCTCTAGTATTTATTTCTGACCAGTAATCTATAAATAAATCCTTTACAACAGTGGGGGAGGACAAATGGCTCTTACTTTTGAACTCTTCAAGAAATTTAAATAAATCCTTTTCTTTCATTAATGCAATCCGGGCAGCATTAGCAAAGGCGGCTGTGCTTGAGCTGGGAGGTGTGCATATGTCTTGCTTAAATCTCCTTTTTCTGTAACCCATAGTGTAGGGATTCCATACCATTCCTGATGTGGTTTCCTGGAATTTTCTTCGGAAATAGCTAAATTAAAAAAAGAATAAAAAGTGCTATACAGTCCTAGTGAAAAAGTGCCTAAGTGTTGGGCAAAAAGAAAAACAAGTCCAGTTGCAAGTTATAGGCTGAATCCATTTATTTTAAACTTAATTTGTATATTCATTCAGTATTATTTATTGAGTGCTTATTTTTGTGACATTCGTAGAATATCTATGAATATCTTTCCACAGGCCGCTTGGCTAGTTTATATTTCTAGTTCTGGGGCTTTGGCTTCCTTCTTCTTCCCTAAAACCTCAAGTCTTGTCTAGAAACATACCTATTGATGGTGATATCCTTGACAAAGCCGTGAGTGGTACCAGCTGGAATACAAACATTAATCATGCCTACTGTTATATTACTTTGGGTTTTAAAATGAAACTTTCTTTTAATTAAAAGAAATCCTTATTGTGGAGAATTTGGAAAATACAGAAAAGTATAAAAAGGAAGTATTATCAATAATCTTACTGTTCAGTAAATCACAACTGTATTTCTTGGAGCGTGTGTGTGTGTGTATGTGTATGTGTGTGTGTGTGTGTATGCATGCACATGTGTATGAACAGATTTAGGAGACGTTAGTGTGCATTTTAGTTTATAAATACCTTAAGAATACAGCAGGCTGTATGTGCTAAGGGACTTTCATTCACAGCACAAACATCCCCAAAGGCATAGACATCTGATTTACAAACATGCATGCCTTAAATACTCATGGTGGATCAGATTTCTTCTTGCAGCTCGAATGGTGGATGTTTCTTTGCAAGTGGGCGTGGGGGGAGGACTTGTTTATGGCAGCCTTGGTATAGTGGGGCTCCAGCACCAACATGGGAGACCTCGATTTTCAGTGTGCCGAGCAGAGGAGTGGCAGTTCTTACTGTGCCAGAGGAAGCTCTGTGCAGAGGAAGAGCTGTGCAAGCTCTTGCTTCTCATCATTCATTACACAGGCAGGTTTTTCTGTTACAGCAATGGGAAGCTTCACTGCTCTCTGGGATGATGACAGGCAACCTTTTTTATTCTTCTCAGAAAGAGGGAAAGAAATTCTAAATGTTGCAGCTGCAGCAGTGGTGGGTAGATATGCTGATAGCATTCTGATTAGAGTCTGGTTTATAAATTTTATTTTTTTAGAAAGAGAGAGTGCATGAGCAGGGGAGAGGGGAGAGGGAGGGGGCAAGAGACAGAGAGAGAGAGAGAGAGAGAGAAAGTTAGAAAGTGAATCTTAAGTAGGCTCCACACTCAGTGTGGAGCCTGACTTGGGGCTCCATCCCACGACCCTGGGATCACAACCTGAGCCAAAATCAAGAGTCAGATGCTCAACCAACTGAGCCACCCAGTTGCCCCAGCAGTCTGGTTTATAATCAGATAATTCCTTCCCTATCCTTGAAACCAACTATCCACAATGTTCTTATGCTCCTCTGAAAATATATAATGCTCATTTCTCTTAGTGTGATTTAATTCCTACCAGATCCTTCAAGGTTCATCTTTCCTTTCCCTCAAAGTGTTCTCTGAATACTCCATGGCTCTGAGTGTGGTTCTCAGGCCAGCAGCATCAGCAGCACTGGGGACTTGTTAGAAATACAAATACTTGGTCCTCACACAAACCTACTGAATCAGAAACCCTGGGGCCCAGCGGTGTGTTTGAATAGTTGCATGTGTGCTCAAGTTTGAGAACACTGCTGTCATCTGTAAGTCTCCCCTTCCCTGACACACTAATCTTTGCTCAATGGTTATATACCATGTTATTTTTATAATTAGTTTCTTCCTCCCCTCCCTCTTCCTTCCCTCCCTTCTTTCCTGTTGTAGCACAGGTTTCCCTGAAATCTCTTTTAGTCCTTGGATGCCTATTCATATTTAAGAGTGAGAGTAAGCACTCTTTAAGGCCAGTTGGAGGTTTTTTGGTATGATGGGTCTTATTGAGTGGGTACTTACTATCAAGTAATTGGTTGGAGCCTTGTTTCATCATTGGACTTTTTTTTTTTTTTAAGGAGTGTTTTAATTGTATCTGTGTTTTTTTTTTTTTTTTTCTCTTGAGCTAGTCAATTTCCCTGGAGAGGGATCCTTGATATTTTAACTGAGTGGTATACATCTGGCTTTAGTACACTGGGACCTAGGGAAGGAGAAGGTGGTTGGTTGCGGGGAGGGGCTGGATCTCACCATTCAGTAAGTGAATTTTCATGTAATTCTCTGTTTCCACTCTGATACCCTCATCCTCAAGGGAATCAGATGTTTGATATCCTTGATGCAAACCTTCTGGTCCAGCCCTTCAGAGAAGTAACTGTCAAGGCAGTCATTTGGTTGTTTGGGGTTAGGGAGAAGAATCTAAGGGTCAATCTGCTTCTCATTCTACTTTTATTTAATTTTTTAAAATGTTTTTTAAAAAAAAATTATTTCTGAGAGAGAGAGAGAGAGACAGCATGAACAGGGGAGGGTCAGAGAGTGAGGGAGATACAGAATCTGAAACAGGCTCCAGGCTCTGACCTAGCTGTCAGCACAGAGCCCATTGCAGGGTTCAAACCCATGAACCGTGAGATCATGACCTGAGCCGAAGTCGGACTCTTAACTGACTGAGCCATCCAGGCGCCCCAATCTGACAACATTTTAAAAGGATCATTTGGTGCTGTAGTCATTAAGACATCAGTTAGATAGAGGGAGTGTTGAGAATAGACGGGAGTGGGCAAGGCTCAGGTGGGGAGTAAAAAGGTACAAGCAGGGAGACCAGTTGGGAGACAGTAATCAGGGCGAAAGCTAATGCGTGTCAAGTGCACACTCAGAAATTACACATAAAGCTCAGTAAATGCTGTACTCAACTACAGGAACACCTGTCAAATCCTACCATCACCCAGCTCGAGACCGGCTTGCTCAGGAAACTACATGAATGATCTTTGCCACTCATTTGGCATATTTAGTTGTCTACATACTTAGGGCTTTTCTCTCAATTTATATTTTAGGTTCCTCAAATGCAAATTCTATGTATTAAACTCGCAATCTCCTTAGAAACCAGGAATATGATAAGTAACAACCATCATCATCATAGTCATCATCAAAACACAAATACCAGCTAACATTCCCTGAGCACTTCCTGGGTGCGAGTGGCCATAGAGAGGGGTGGGTAAGAGCATGGGTTCTGGAATCAGACTGTGCTAAAATCGACGCATCATTGCTCCTTGGGGCAAAGAACAACTACCTGTACCTCAGGTCTTTCATCTGTAAAATAAGTATGATAGTACCCATTTAGGAGGTAAGGATTCAAACACAATATATATATTGTATGATTATTCTAGTTAATTCCACATAATAATAGTTAATGTTTATGGAGCTCTAGGGATATTTATTGAACCACTTCACCTGCATTACCACATATCGTTCCCACAAATGCCCTATAAGGTAGGTATTATTATTATTGTTCCCATTTTATAGGTGAGAAAACCAAGGCTGAAAGGTTAAGCAATGTGTCAAATTTGTGTACCAATAGCAGGCATTTAATAAATGCCTTTGAACTGGAATGAAGAGTAGAATTTTGCGTTCCACACCTGACAGATATAGGACAGCACAGAGTTACATGCAGAGGATTCTGAAAACATTCTGTATTTTTAAGCTTAAGAGGGAAGGCACAAGTTTGAGAGTATGAATTATAAAGATTGATAATAGCAACATTCAATATCTATAATATAATGATAAAAATAGATTGGAGAAATTTATCTTTAGTGGTATTTGCAGGAATAAAACACATTTGGGTGTGAGAGTATTTCCTCAACCTCTATTCTCAGGTCTAATTCTGGCTCCTCTCCAGTCCAAAAGGCTACTTTGGGACGTATGAGATTGCTATTCACTGTCCCAGAGTCAAAGGACCTCTTGGGAGCCTCTGGTAGTTCTAACATGAATGAGAGTGTCTTCCAAATTAGATTTCCACGCCTAGCGCAAAATCATCCTTGGAAAAATCTGAATTCTTTTTTTTTTTTTTTAATTTTTTAAAAAATAGTTTATTGTCAAGTTGGTTTCCATATAACACCCAGGGCTCATCCCCACAAGTGCCCTCCTCCATGCCCATCATCCCCCTTTCCTTACCCCCCACCCCCATCAGCCCTCAGTTTGTTCTCAGCATTCAAGAGTCTCTCATGGTTTCCCTCTCTCCCTTTCCCCCACCATTTCCTCCCTTCTTCTCCCCCACGGTCCTCCATTAACTTCCTCCTAATCCTCCTATATGTGCAAACATATGGTATCTGTCCTTCTCTGCCTGACCTAGTAAAGTCTGAATTCTTATGGGATTCTCTAGCCTCGGGTAGGAGAGTCTGAACTTTCTTGGCTGTCTTAGGCCCTCAGTGGGCCCCGAGATGGTCTGAGGTCAGTCTTGCAATTTCAGAGCGAGGTAGCACAGCTGGGATGAAGGGGTTAGGTCTCATGTTGTGGCACGTGAGGATTGCCACAGACCCCATCTCTTTTGTTTGGGAGCAGACCCTGTGGAGTAGGATGTTTCATCAGAGGTGACTGCCTTGTAAATATCCTCATAAATGCTTCCAAGAAGGCTGATTTTACCCCTTTCTTTGCCACTTACCTTACTATTTCCATTATAGCCTTTCTGGGTAAGGCTGAAGTCTCTACAAGCTTTGATAGGATTTCAAACAACAGGATCCCTGGGTTGCCAGCTAAATCTAAACATTTCTCCTTTTCTGGAGCTATGGAGGGGAAAAAAAATTCAAAATGCCTTCTTAAAAAACCATCTGTCAAAGAAAGTAATAAGCTGACAAGACTTTTTATAATAGTAATACCAAGTTAGGTACTACAAAATTATAGAAAAACATTAAAAAATCTGTTCTATTTGGTAAAAAGGTCATTTTAATTACTGAACGATAAAATATTTTTTGTTCCGGGCACCTGGGTGGCTCAGTTGGTTACTGACCGACTCTTGGTTTTGGCTTGGGTCATGATCTCATGGTTCGTGAGTTTGAACCCCATATCGAGCCCCATTTTGTGTTCCGCGCTGCCAGTGTGGAGCCTGCTTGGGAGTTTCTTTCCCTCCCTCTCTCTCTGTGCCCTTCCCCTGCTCGCACGGGCTCATGCACTCTCTTTCTCAAAATAAATAAAGACTTTTAGTTCAATGACTTCTAAGTAAATATTGACTTGTAAGTAAATATGATTTGTAAGTAAATCCATTTAACATAAACATGACTCATTTATTAAGGACTACCGTCTTGTTCTTCTAGGTTAAGGAATTGTTGATAAACATATCTCAGGTTTGCAGGCAAACCCTCGTTACTATAGTAGTACTTGAAGCAGTAACCTCTGTTTATTCTAAGGATAGTTCACAGCCTATGCAGGAGTGCATTAAATTTTTTTTTTAATTTTAGAGAAAAAGAGTGAGCAAGGGAGACGGGCAGAAACAGAGAGAGAGAGAGAAACTTAAGCAGGCTCCACAGTCAGCGCAGGCCTGACGCTGGGCTCAATCCCATGACCCTGGGATCATGACATGAGCTGAAACCAAGAGTCAGATGCTTAACTGACTGAGCGACCCAGGCGTCCCTGAATGAATGTGTTTTCAAAACAGTACACAGTATTTAGAACTTGGAATGTATTTATCCTAGAAAACATAACCTGAATTGTGGTTAGTTTTTCCAAGGCAGACTGTTAAACTTATAAACAAACCATCAGAGAACCAATAACAGTATGTCAAGTACACTTCCCCATCATTTATGACCTTGTGTGAGAACATGCTCTTTAACCTCCAGCCAGCTCTCCAGTACTTGCACTGAGGGCAGACTTCATCAGGGTGAGGAAGATATTTTTTAGGGATGGTAAATTATATTTACCCCAAATTTGCATGAGAGAGAGCATTTTTCTTTTTCTAAACAAATTTTTCATTTGTAAAGAGAGTTCCTCTCGAAGTGGCACAGGCACTTGGTAAAGAATATAAAAGGTGACCGAATTTTTCTACACTACTCCAAGTGTTCACATGGAGACAAAAAAGCAGTGTCTCCTGCGGAAGGACTTGATGCATTTAAGTTAAAATTCTAAAACTGTATAAATTTGCTTAGCAAATATTGTTTTGGAGAAGCAGTATGATAGTAAATCTCACCCCAGAGGACACCTTCCTCACATGTCTCCTGATCAGAGACCTAAATGAATAAGAGTTACTGTGCAGTGACTCACAGCTACCCAGCCGTCACCTGTTCAGTAGTAGCTCTACTCACCCACGGCTTTAAGGAAGAGGTTCTTATCTGTCAGCACCTTCATAAAGTCTGAGAAATTCACCTTCCCATCCTCTGAAATAGATATTTAAAGGCTCAGAACAAGGGTATAAGATGCATTTTAGTAATTAGATTATGTGTTAAATGTAACATGAAAACACCTTGGACTATTCAATACCTAAAATCAGACAGCATATTAAGGCTGGAGATGTGCTCAGGTGAGCACTAGTTTTTTTGAAGTGGTTTTAGCACCATTACACGGCCCACCCACAGCCGCAGAAGCCATGGTGGGGCATAAACTTCAACCAGGGGCTCCCAGCCTCCGCAGTCTTATCCTCCCACTCCCTTCCTACAGACTTGTCATTGTGCATGGACTCCACCCCTGGATACCCACTCCATACCCACCTCTGCTACTTTAATTCTTAAAACATCCCCAAATTGTACCCAGTGTCCTCTAATGTTAAAGAATAGTGCTGTTAGAGGTGTGTGTGTGTTGCTGAAAGAATAGACAAACTGGGGAGACTTAGTGGAAATAAGTAATGCATTAATTGGCCAGTGACAGTGATTCCCATGTGGGCCTTATGCTAATTGAATGGGGCGCTGGCAGTTGGGTGGGGAGAGGTGAGAAGAGATGGGGTGCTGAGTTTATCCTCTAGACAACATGTCAGCTTGGGCTATAATCACTAGGTCAGTGTATTCAAAGGAAATGTTACCTGACAGTTTTAAAAATATCAACAAAAATGCTGTGGCATTTAAAATTCAATATAGGTTGGCTCAGTGGGTGATGGGCATTAAAGAGGGCACTTGTTGGGTTGAGCACTGGGTATTATATTTAAGTGATGAATCACTGGGTTCTACTCCTGAAACCAATACTATATTGTATGTTAACTAACTTGAAATTTAAATAAATTAAAAAAATATAGGTGGGCTCTAATGATGGAAGGAAGATTTGTACTAATATGATTCAAATGGAAACAAACGGCTTGGATTTTCTTGGTAGCATGTCATTTTTGAAATTGTCAATGACTTTGTTATTTTAAGACACCCTCCAAAATGTATGTCATGGCAGATAATCTGAATATGATGTTGAAATGTGACCATCACTTTTAGTTTCCACACAGAATTTTTCAAAGAATCGTCCATTTTGTACACTTTGATTTTGTAACTTGTACACAGACTTTACCGATATTCTTAAAGAGAAACACGTAGGGGCACCTGGGTGGCTCAGTCGGTTAAGTGTCCCACTTCGACTCAGGTCATGATCTCACGGTTTGTGGGTTCAAGCCCCACGTCGGGCTCTGTGCTAACAACTAGCTCAGAGCCTGGAAGCCTGTTTCAGATTCTGTGTCTCCCTCTCTCTCTGACCCTCCCCTTCTCACGCTGTCTCTCTCTCTCAGAAATAAATAAAACATTAAAAAAAATTTAAAGAGAAACACATATAGGGGTGCCTGGGTGGCTCAGTCGGTTGAGCATCTGACTTTGGCTCAGGTCATGATCTCATGGTTTATGGGTTCGAGCCCCATGTTGGGCTCTGTGCTAACAGCTAGCTCAGAGCCTGGAGCCTGTTTCAGATTTTGTGTCTCCCTCTCTGACTCTCCCCTGCTCATGCTGTCTCTCTCTCTCAGAAATAAATAAAAAACATTAAAACATTAAAAAAACAGAAACACATATATGTACTTTTGACAATAAATGAATTTAATTTCTCATGTTTATATAATCACTAAAAGAAAAAAATATATTTATAAGAACCTTTTATGAGAAAATTAATTACAAGTCAAAGTACTCACGATCAACATCAGCACATCTTAATTCATTATAGACATCATGCTTGGTTAGAGTCATTCCCAACTTGGCTATAGTGCACATCATTCCATGTAAATCAATAGAGCCAGTTTTATCCTTGTTAAAGAAGTTGTATGCATCTTGGAAGGCTGAGGAAATGCAATTAAGTTAGTCAGGCAGTTAGTTATTCAAGAATGAGTACAGGGATGCCTGGGTGGCTCAGTCAGTTGAGCATCCGACTTCGACTCTGGTCATGATCTCATGGTTCACGAGTTCAATCCCTGTGTCAGGTTCTGAACCATCAGCACAGCCTGCTTCAGATTCTATCTCCCTCTCTCTCTGCCCCTAGCCCACTCATGCTCTGTCTCAAAAATAAGCATTAGACATGGCTGGCAAGATGGTGGAAAGAGGGAGTTCTGTACTTCTGCCTGCATCTCTCAAACAAAGAAGGGCTGAAGCCAAAGGACTCTGAACCACAAGAGTCTGGGAGGAAAAGAGTTGGAGTCCACTAAGAAGACAGCCTCATAGGGCTACCTCAAGAAACAAACCAAAGTACACATGGTGGAGAGTCCCAAATATCACTATGAGTAGGGAAATAAAATAGCCACAGTCACAAGAGAGACCAAGGGCCACCATTAAAAGAACACTTCTAGAACGGACAGGCCCTGGTCAGTCTATGAGCCTCCTTTAATACAGCAGTACTTGCAGGTGCAGAGCATATAAAAAGCTTTTAAAACTGACAAGAGACAGAAAGCTAGCCAAAATAATAAAACGGAAGAACTCTCCTCTAAAGAGATTCCAGGAAGAGGTGACAGCTAAAGAATTGGTCAAAACAGATATAAGCAACATAAGTGACCAGGATTTAGAACAATAGTCATAAAATTAATCACTGGGATTGAAAAAGGCATAGAAGACAGCAGAGATGCTATTGCTACAAAGATTATGGATCTTAAAAATATTTATGATGAATTAAAAAATGCTATAAATGAGGTGCATAACAAAATGGAGGTGGCCAGTACATGGGTTGAAGAGAAAGAGAGGAGAATAGGTGAATTAGAAGATACAATTATAGAAAAAGAGGAAGCCGAGAAAAAGAAAGATAAATTGATCCAGGAGCACCAAAGGAGAATTCAAGAACTGAGTGGTGCAATCAAATGAAACAATATCCGTATCATAGGAATTCAGAGAAGAAGAGGAAAGAGAAAGGGGCTGAAGGGGTACTTGAACGTACTGGAACAAATTATAGCAGAGAACTTCCCCAATCTGGGGAAGGAAGCAGACATTGAAATCCAAGAGGCACAGAGAACTTCCTCAGACATAACTTGAATTGATCTTCGGCACGACATATCATAGTGAAACTGGCAAAATATAAGGATAAATAGAGAATTATGAAAGCAGCTAGGGATAAAAGGGCCCTAACATACAAAGGGAGACAGATCAGGGTAGTAACAGACCTATCTACTGAAACTTCACAGGCCGGAAAGGAATGACAGCACATCTTGGATGTGATGAGCAGGAAAAATATGCAGCCAAGAATCTTCTATCCAGCAAGCCTGTCATTCAGAATAGAAGGAGAGATAAAAGTCTTCCCAAATAAACAAAAATTGAAAGAATTCATCACCACTAAACCAGCCCTACAAGAAGTCCTAAGGGGGACTCTGAGGGAAATGTTGCAAGGAACACAAGGTACCAGAGACAGCACTACAAGCATGAATCCTACAAAGAACACAATGACTCTAAACCCATATTTTCCAGTTATAACACTGAATGTAAATGGACCAAATGCTCCAGTCGAAAGACATAGGGTATCCGAATGGATGAAAAACAAGATCCATCTATTTGCTGTCTACAAGAGACTCATTTGAGACCTGAGGACACCTTCAGATTGAAAGTGATGGGATGGAGAAATATCTATCGTGCTACTGGAAGTCAAAAAAAAGCTGGAGTAGCCATACTTATATCAGACAAACTGGACTTTAAAGTTAAGGCAGTAACAAGAGATGAAGAAGGGCATTATATAATACTTACTGGATCTATCCATCAGGAGGCGTTAACAATTATAAGTGCACCAAATTCAGGAGCACCCAAATACATAAAACAATTAATCAAAAACATAAGCAATCTTATTGATAAGAATGTGCTAATTGCAGGGGACTTTAATACTCCACTTACAGCAAGGGATAGATTAACTAGACAGAAAATCACTAAAGAAACAAAGCACCTGAACAACACATTGGACCAGATGAACTTGACAGATATGTTTAGAACTCTACATCCTGAAGCTTTGGAATTCACTTTCTTCTCAAGTGCACATGGTACATTCTCCAAGACAGATCATGTACTGGCTCATGAAGCAGCCCTCAATAAATATAAAAGAATTGAGATCATACCATGTACACTTTCAGATCACAATGCTATGAAACTTGAAATCAATCAAAGGAAGAAGTCTGGAAAACCTCCAAAAACATGGAGGTTAAAGAACACCCTACTAAAGACTGAATGGGCCAACCAGGCAATTGGAGAAGAAATTAAAAAATATATGAAAACAAATGAAAATGAAAATACAACAATCCAAACTCTTTGGAATGCAGCAAAGGCAGTCCTAAGAGGAAAATACGTTGCAATCCAGGCCTATTTCAAGAATCTAGAAAAAGCACAAATACAAAATCTAACAGTGCACCTAAAGAAAGCTAGTAGCAGAGCAGCAAGAACACCTCAAATCCAGCAAAAGAAGAGAAATAATAAAGATTGGGGCAGAAATAAACAATACAGAATCCAAAAAAAAAAAAAAAAGTTGAACAGATCAATGATACCAAGAGTTGGTTTTTTTGAAAAATAAACAAAATTGATAAACCTCTAGCCAGGCTTCTCAAAAAGAAAAGAGAGAGCACCCAAATAGACATCACCACGAATGAAAATGGAGTTATTACAACCAATCCCTCAGAAATACAAGCAATTATCAGGGAATACTATGAAAAATTATATGCCAACAAACTAGACAACCTGGAAGAAATGGACAAATTCCTAAATGCGCACACACTTCCAAAATTCAAACGGGAAGAGATAGAAAATCTGAACAGATCCACAACTAGTGAAGAAATTGAATCAGTTATCAAAAATCGTCCAATAAATAAAAGCCCTGGGCCAGATAGCTTCCCTGAGGAATTCTAACAGACATTTAAATCAGAGTTAATACACATTCTTCTCAAGCTATTCCAAAAAATAGAAATGGAAGGAAAACTTCTGGACTCATTCTGCAAAGCATCACTTTGATTCCCAAACCAGACAGAGACCCAGCAAAAAAAGAGAACTACAGGCCAATATCCTTGATGAACACAGATGCAAAAATTCTCAACAAGATACTAGCAAATCGAATTCAATAGCATATAAAAAGAATTATCCACCAAGATCAAGTGGAATTCATTCCTGGGTTACAAGGCTGGTTCAATATTCACAAATCAATCAATGTGATATATCACGTTAACAAAAGAAAAGATAAAAACCATATGATCCTGTTGATAGATGCAGAAAAAGCATTTGACAAGATACAACATCGCTTCTTAATAAAGACCCTCCAGAAAGTCGGGATAGAAGGAACTTACGTAAACATTAATAAAAGCCATTTATGAAAAGCCCACAGCTAATATCAACCTCAATGGGGAAAAATTGAGAGCTTTCCCTTTGAGATCAGGAACACGACAGAGATGTCCACTCTCACCACTGTCGTTTAACATAGTGCTGGAAGTTCTAGCATCAGCAATCGGACAATAAAAGGAAATAAAAGGTATTATAACTGGCAAAGATAAAGTCAAACTTTCACTTTTTGCAGATGACATGATACTCTACATAGAAAACCTGACAGACTCCACCAGAAGTCTACTAGAACTGTCCAAGAATTGAGCAAAGTCACGGGATACAAAACCAACGTACAGAAATTGGTTGCATTTTTACACACCAATAATGAAGTAACAGAAAGAAAAAACAAGAAACTGATCCCATTCACAATTGCACAAAAAACCATAAAATACCTAGGAATAGACCGAACCAAAGATATAAAAGATCTGTATGATGAAAACTATACACAACTTTTGAAGGACATTGAAGAAGACACAAAGAAATGGAAAAACATTCCATGCTCATGGATCGGAAGAATAAATCTTGTTAAAATGTCATTACTACCCAAAGCAATCTACACATTCAATGCAATTCCCATCAAAATTGCACCAGCATTCTTCTCAAAGCTAGAACAAACAATCCTAAAATTTGTATGGAACCACAAAAGACCCCAAATAGCCAAAGTAATAAACTAAAGAATAAAACCAAAACGGGAGGCATCACCATCTCAGACTTTAGCCTCTACTACAAAGCTGTCATCATCAAGACAGTATGGTATTGGCAAAAAAACAGACACATAGACCAATGGAATAGAATAGAGAAGAATAGAGAACCCAGAATTGGACCCACAGATGTATGGCCCATTAATCTTTGACAACACGGGAAAGAGTATCCAATGGAAAAAGGGCATTCTCTTTTTTTTTTTTTTTACAAATAGTTTATTGTCAAATTGGTTTCCACATAACACCCAGTGCTCATCCCCACAAGTGCCCTCCTCCATGCCCATCCCCCCTCCCCCCCCCCACATCCATCAGTCCTCAGTTTTTGTCAGCATTCAAGAGTCTCTCATGGTTTGCCTCTCTACCTATACCCCACCATTTCCCCCCTTCTTCTCCCCCTTGTTCCTCAGTTAAGTTCCTCCTAATCCTCCTATATGTGCAAACATATGATATTTGTCCTTCTCAAAAGGCAGCCTCTTTAACAGATGGTGTTGGGAGAAATGGACAGCAACATGCAGAAGAATGAAACTAGATCATTTTCTCACACCATACACCAAAATGAATTCAAATTGGATAAAGGACCTGAATGTGAGACAGGAAACCATCAAAACCCTAGAAGAGAAAGCAGGAAACAACCTTATTGACCTCAGCCGCAGCAATTTCTTACTTGACACATCTTGAAAGGCAAGGCAATCAAGAGCAAAAATGAACTATTGGGACCTTATCAAGATAAAAAGTTTCTGTACAGCAAAGTAAACAATCAGTTAAACTAATAGGCAACTGAAGGAATGGTTGCAAATGACATACTGGATAAAGAGCTAGTATCCAAAATCTATAAGGAACTCACCAAACTCCACATCCAAAAAACAAACAATCCAGTGAAGAAATGCACAAAAGACATGAACAGACACTTCTCCAAAGAGGACATCCAGATGGCCAACAGACACATGAAACGGTACTCATCGTCCCTCCTCATCAGGGAAATACAAATCAAAACAACACGGAGATACCATCTCACGCCAGTCAGAGTGGCTAAAATGAACAAATCAGGAGACTCTAAATGCTGGAGAGGATGTGGAGAAAATGGGCACCCTCCTACACTGTTGGTGGGAATGTAAACTGGTGCAGCCCCTCTGGAAAACAGTGTGGAGGTTCCTCAAAAAATTAACAATAGAACTCCCCTATGGCCCAGCATAACACTGCTAGGAATTTACCCAAGGGATACAGGTGTGCTGATGCATAGGGGCATGTGTACCCCAATGTTCATAGCAGCACTCTCAACAATAGCTAAATCACGGGAACAGCCTAAATGTCCATTAACTGACAAATGGATCAAGAAGATGTGGTTTATATATACAATGGAATACTACATGGCAATGAGAAAGAATGAAATCTGTTTATGTGTAGCAACATGGATGGACCTTGAGGGTGTTATGCTAAGTGAAATAAGTCAGGCAGAGAAGGATAGATACCATGTGTTTTCACTTATATGTGGAACAGGAGAAACTTAACGAGGACCATGGGGGTGGGGAAGGAGAAAAAAATAGTTACAGAGAGGGAGGGAGGCAAGTCATAAGAGACTCTTAAATACTGAGAACAAACTGATGGTTGATCAGGGTGGGGGAGGGGGGAAATGGCTGATGGGCATGGAGGAGGGCACTTGTGGGGATGAGCACTAGGTGTTCTATGGAAACCAACTTGACAATAAACTATAAAAAAATAAACATTAAAAAATATATTAAAAAAGAATGAGTACATATTCTAGTGAACTAGGACAGACTATATAGTTGATTGGAGATCATGTTCTAAAAAATTCTTGAGAGAAAAATGAGTACCTAATAGACATTTCATATAAAGGACAGCGTCCTTTGATGAGATTTAAACTGGAATCAAGTACTTGGTAGAAAACCAAATATGTAGGCAAAGTGGCCTTTGAAAGATGTCCATGCCCTAATTCCTGGAATCTCTGAATGTATTACTTACACAATAAAAAGGACTTTGCAGTTATAATTAAGATAAATTATCGTTGATTATCTGAGTGTGTCCAATATAATTACAGGGTCCCCTAGGCAGCCAGAAGCACGAAAGATGTGGCAAAAGGAGAGATCAGAGAGATTCAAAAAACGAGGACTTAGTTTGAAGATGGATGGGGCGATGTGATGTGGAATGCAGATGGTCATATGGGGCTGAGAGAGACTCCTAGAAGTCAGCCCGGAGAACTGCAAGGAAGTAGATTCCACCAAGAGCCTAATACGCTTGGAAGTAGATTTTCCTTTAGAGCCTCTTGGTAAGAAGCTGGGCTGGCCATCTCCTTCATTTTGGCCTTGAAAGGCCCAGAGAAGAGGAACTAACTGAGCCCATCTGGACTTCTGACCCACAGAGCTGTGAGATGATACATCTGGGTTGTTTTAAGCTGCTGAGTTTGTGGCAATTTGTTATGGCAGCAACAGAAAACTACTGCACCCAAATGTGCCCCAATTATATGCATGTGAATGTTTTGAATAGAGTTAAGGTTTTTTCCAAAGACATACTCAAGGCATTACCTGGAACCAAAAGTAAACATGTATTTTCTAAAATCAGTGAATGAAGAAATAAACCCAGAACAAAGTATATCCCAAATGGCACTAGAATAAAACTTATTTCATATCACAGTCAAGTGTTATGTGATATGAAATTTCTAATTTCTTCTAATATTTCTAGCGTTTAGTAGGTATTACCCTGATTCATGCAGCCTTTCAACAAATAAGCATGCCTTCTTTTTTTTCACGTTCATTTATTTAAAATTTTTTTAATGTTTTATTTATTTCTGAGAGAGAAAGAGACAGACACACACACAGCATGAGCAGGGAAGGGTCAGAGAGAGAGAGGGAGATACAGAATCTGAAACAGGCTCCAGGCTCTGAGCTAGCTGTCAGCACAGAGCCCGATGCGGGGCTCGAACCCACGAACTATGAGATCATGACCTGAGCCACCCAGGCAACCCAACATTTATTTATTTTTGAGAGACAGAGAGAGAGAGAGAGAGAGAGAGCGAGCGAGCGCATGAGCAGGGAAGAGGCAGAGAGAGACAGACACAGAATCTGAAGCAGGCTCCAGACTCTGAGCTGTCAGCACAGAGCCTGACACAGGGCTCAAACTCACGAGCCTTGGGATCATGACCTGAGTTGAAGTCAGACACTTAACTGACTGAGCCACCAGGAGCCCCCAATAAACTGTTATTATTAAGGCATTTAGCTCAGTTTTATAATGAAAAATGCAATTCCATCTTTTGTTTTTCAAACCAGCTTTTCCAGCAATAAAGGCGATTCTTTGGTTCCTGTTTTTTCAACTGGTCCCAAACTTGGAGGGTGAAGCGTTAACCTTCCCAGAACCCAAACAGAGTCATGCTTGCCTTTCTCTTTTGTTTTCTTTTCTTTTTTTCTAGTGAGTCATGCCTTTGCGGATTCCAGTCTTTCTGCCCAGAGTGCTTCCCTTGTGCTGTCTGACTCATGCTCATTATCCAACCTTCTCTGACAACCTTCTTCTGTCCTCCCAAGACCAAGTCAGGAGACTGTCTTTTATGCTTCCATAATACTTTGCACTTCCCCTACCATAACTTGTGTCATATTGTGATTTAAATCATTTTAATCAAAAATTCACGGTTTAATGGTCTGACTTTCCTGAAAGACTTCTTATCAGGGCAATGACCATGTCTGACTTGTTACTTGTTATATTTCCCAGGCTTAGTACATTGTGGCCTTTAAATAAATAGTTGCTATTTGGGCTGATAAACTGAAGGAAGTTTAGCTGATTTTATCATTATGATTTTTTTTTTCCTGTGAGAAATCCTGGGGCTTCAGTTGTATATATATTGCCCCATTACTTCATTTTTATTTGACTTTGCGTTTGTTCTTTTGCATACCCACACATTATTTGAATAAAAATATTTGTCCAGGATGGTCCAAGCTCTAGGAAGATGTCTGATTGAAAGTAATCATCTTTTCTTCCCACAAATTAGACACTGGATTAGAACTTCTGGTCTCAAACAGCAGAGGACAACAGTCAACCCTTAAAATTGTAGATCTCAGAGAAGAAGATGATCAGATATGCCAAGGGGCTTTCATTTGGGAATGATTCTCATTACCTTGTATTTGTGAAGCAGTCAGCTTCCTTTCTTTGTGCTGTAATTGGCGTGGGAGAGGTCCTGGTAAATCTTTATCCCTGGAAAGACATGAGGAGATTTAATACATATGTGAAACCAGCAAATGTTAGTTCCATTCATCAGTTTTTTGCTGACTGGAATGACTATGGGTCACAGTATATCCAGAGTCTTACCACCTAAGGAACCTGTTACTGTCACTTACTACAGGATATGGAGTGATAAAATGCTGGCCATGAGGTCTTGCTCTGCCCTACACATGCCCATCGCCCTTACATCCTTAAAAACAACTCTTGATTTTCCCCATTTTACAAAAGAGAAAACTGAGGCTCAGCAGGATTAAATAACTTGTCCCAAAGTACACAGATAATAGGTAGAAGTCCTGGGATTCAGACTCAGGTTTATCTGACTCCAAAGCTCAAAGATATAAGCTCTACATTATTCCTATTGGTAAAATGTAAGTTGTTTCAAATTTTTAACAGGTATAGGGGTGCCCGAGTGGCTCAGTTCATTAAGCATCTGACTCTGGATTTGAAGGCTCAGGGCATATCTCATGGTTTGTTAGTTTGAGCCCCACATGGGGCTCTGTGCTGACAGTGTGGAGCCTGCTTGGAATTTGCTCTCTCTCTGCTCCTCCCCTGCTCATTGTGCACACACTCTCGCTCTCTCAAAAGAAATAAACATTGAAACATTTTTTAACTGGTATAAATAATCTTTAAAATTAAAAAAATATTTTTAAATGTTTTATTTATTCTTGAGAGAGAGAGAGAGAGAGAGAGAGAGAGAGAGAACATGAGCGGGGGAGCGGCAGAGCAAGGGAGGGACACAGAATTGGAAGTTGGACACTTTACCGAATGAACCACCCAGGTGCACCTTAACTCGTATACATAATTTTATCGTGAATAACCTTATACTGAAAACTTAGTATCTATAATTATTTTATGACTTTAATTGCCAAGTTGTATTTTTACCAGCACATGAGAGGGGTAGATCTATCTACATCTACATCTATACCTATATCTATATATAGTCTATATGTATATCAACCATATCTATGTATTTATCTATCTACTGAGAGAGAGCACTTCTGGAAAGTTTGGAACCCTGGGTGACTTTTCATTTTCTCAGATAAATAAAATCTGGAAAAAGAGAAAAACATATGAATACTTTGGGGACATTTTGTATAGATCTGCAGGAGGTTATTAGTTTAGGAACATAAAAGTATATTATGAATAAGTGGTTTTGCTTACAAGATAGTAATTTAAAGTAGATTTAAGTAATAATAATTTTATATGTTAATTTTAAAATACATTTAGCTTTGATACTAAACTAAATGTTTTATTTTTTATTATTTTTTAATGAAAACATTTTAACGTTTGTTCCTTTCCTGAGAGAGAGGAGACAGAGTGCGAGCAGGGGAGGGGCAGAGAGAGAGGGAGACACAGAATCTGAAGCCGACTCTTGGCTCTGAGCTGTCAGCACAGAGCCTTACACAGGGTTTGAACTCACAAACCATGAGATCATGACCTGAGCTGAAGTCGGATGCTTAACCAACTGAGCCACCTAGGCTCCCCTAAAAGTTTTAATGGAATCTCCTAGTTTTTATATTTTTACAAGAGGCGATTAAAATGAAACTGGAATACTACACATGGTAATTTTAAAAGTTATCATTAATGGATTTAGTCTCCTCGACAGTATCTAGTATGTTCAACTCATGTTCAAAAAGGGACCTAGGAATAAAGGAGGTAATAAGGTCTCAAAACACACCCATTCCCAACTTTTACAACATGGAATTTTACCTATTAGTTTATTTTCTTTGCTTTTACCAACACTGATTTCTTCTTCTGGTAGTTCTGTTCTTTCACTTCTTTGAATCTCTAGAAACTCCAGTTTGCCTTTACTCAGATAGGTTATTTTATATTTGTTGTATTTCTAAATATAAACAAATTACTTTTGCATGACATAAATGATGCAGTAGATGGAGAAATATGAAATTCTCAAGAAGCAAGAGAAAAGTAAAAAGCCAGGTAACATGATGTCTTTATTAGTGACGTTAAAAAAAGGATCCTCTCAGCAGAATTTCAGACCACATGGGAAATAGTCTTTTTATTTTATAATGTTTCAAAGCTTTGAAGAACCTTAGATTTGGTAAGTGCCTGGGCTAGCCTCTCATCTCATGTAGGAATTCCCTCTACGTGTGGTATTGTCTAGCCTTTGTGTGACTCCTTTCAGTGACAAGAACGTCACTAGTTCAAGAGACAGCTTGTAATGCAGGGTGAGGGAACAATGAGATCAAGGGATTTGGCAGCTGGAAGGTAAAAAAAAAAAAGGTCCCTTGAAAAATGTCAGGAATCTCTTCCTGCAGCAGCGGATGCTAGGAGAAATACTCTCCAAGTGGCACAGGAAATGGATGGTTGTGAGGGAGAAAAGGCTTTTCTTCTTGTGCTCTAGTAAAATATAGATTAGGCTCTTACTTTTAGTCATTCATGGCTACTGTTTATTGGAAGTTGTAGTTATCAAACAGAAAAAAGCTCTTGTTAATATCACAGGCAAATCTCCCTTCCCAATTTTAGCTCAAGGTGAGTCATGGCCAATTTACTAGATTTCATTTTACCCATCATATTTAAGCTACAGACCTTCTCTATACTGACTTGCTTAGGGAATTAGGTCTTCTTTGTGATCTTCTAATGTTATTTTTCTTTCAACTGCACTCAAAATATTTTACTGTTCTACTGACAACTTCTTAAACACTCTAGGATATTCTGTCTCCTTACACAAAAATTGTCTCTCATATGGAGGAACAGAAAGAACAACTTTCTGTTTCTCCGATCAAAAGGATATATATTTTTTCTTTTCATAAAAAATCTCTATCTTCAATTCATATGCTTTGTTTTATAACTAAATTTATCACAGGGCACTTGAAGAACATTCTCATTTGTTTCCTCATAGCCTTTATGAGTATTAATATATTTATCAGCTTAATAATTCTTTTTTTCCATATATTTTATTTTTAAATTTATTTAAACTCAAGTTATTTAACATACAGTATAGTATTGGTTTCAGGAGTAGAACCCAGTGATTCATCACTTACATATAACACCCAGTGCTCATCCCAGTAAGTGCCCTGCTTAATACCCATCAGCCATTTAGCTCCCCGCCGCCTACCTCATCTCCAGCAACCCTCAGTTTGTTCTCTGTATTTGAGTGTCTCTTATGGTTTGCCTCCTTCTCTGTTTTTTCAAAAATTTTTAATGTTTATTTATTTATTTTGAGATAGAAAGAGAGCAAGTAGGGGAGGGGCAAGAGAGGGGGAGAGAGAGAATTCCAAGCAGGCTCCATGCTGTCAGTACAGAGCCAACTGTTGGGCTCAAACTCACAAATTGTAAGATCATGACCTGAGCCGAAATCAAGAATCAGATGCTTAAACGACTGGATCACCTAGGTGCCCCCTCTCTGTTTTTATCTTCTTTTCCCCTCCCTTCCCCTATCTATGTTCATCTGCTTTGTTTCTTAAATTCCACATATGAGTGAAATCATATATATATGTCTTTCTCTGACTTATTTTACTTAACATAATACACTCTAGTTCCATCCACATTGTTGCAAATGGCAAGGCACCTTAACAATCCTTGATCTTAATCTATTTATCACCTGAATACATTCATTACTTACCTCTTGCCATGGGAGCTGGGTACCTTTTTCAGAGGATTCAGCCCAGTTGATTTAATATCAGGAACTGCCATAGGGCCAATAACTCTGTCTGGAATTCAGAAGATATGAACAGGATCAAATCACAGGTTAATTCCTCTAGTTTCTTTTGCAACTTCCCTAGCTTAAAACCTAGAGTTTGAAGTCCAGGGCCTTGAGGAATCTTAATATGTGCAAATTCAAGTTAGATGTGTGTGCAAAGTTGGAAGGCCATGTAGAAGAGCCCCTTCACTGTCCAGATATCTCTAAGCAAAGT
Source organism: Hyaena hyaena (assembly GCF_003009895.1). Lineage (NCBI taxonomy): Eukaryota > Metazoa > Chordata > Mammalia > Carnivora > Hyaenidae > Hyaena > Hyaena hyaena. Next base: position 256,071 of record NW_024081009.1, read on the forward strand.
TTCTTATCATTGTCCATCCCCCTTCGAGGAGTAAAAATAAGTGGTACCATGTGACATAGATAAAACATCCTAGAAAGATGTGGAAAGAGTTATTTAAAGACAAATTTATTTATTTATTTTTTAAAAACTATTTTAATTTTTAAAAATATTTTATTTATTTCTGAGAGAGAGAGAGAGAGAGAGAGCATGAACAGGGGAGGGTCAGAGAGAGAGGGAGACACAGAATCTGAAACAGGCTCCAGGCTCTGAGCTAGCTGTCAGTACAGAGCCTGTCTGTCGCGGGGCTCGAACCTACCAATCATGAGATCATGACCTGAGCCGAAGTCGGACGCTTAACCAGCTGAGCCACCCAGGCGCCCCGAGACAAATTTATTTTTGAAATCAGTAGAATATTCACGTCATAACTGACAGAGGATAAAATGCTACAGCATTTCTGAAATATTTACCTACTTGTTTATATCTTGGATACTTTAGTGGTAGTAAGTAGATTTTCCCAGGATTTCCTTCTGGGAGGTCCCTCCCTGCCTCGTCAGTTCTTACGAATCCACTGGTCTTCCTTAAAAGTAGGAGTGGAGGTAGGATACAGTGCTGTTTCTCCACCCTAGACTCTCCTGAGTGGACTTTTAACCATTAGAGCCTCCCTAGTCCTGGCTTTCCACTTCTGCAGAGTTTGGACATCAGGGCCTCTGGACCCGAAGCTGGTTGGTAGGGCTTTCCCCTTTTAGTGCTGCTTTCCCCTCTCAAATTAGTTTTTCAAAGTGTATTAGGTGGTTCACTGACAAGAACACTGGGTTGCTGATTTAGAAATAATAGACAATCAAATACTATGAACCCACAAAGAAAAAGCCTTTGTATGTTTAGTTATAGTTTGATCCATCTTCCCAGCTCTTCACCTCAGAACCTGGAAAGCCAGTTGTTTCTAAACAATTCAATTACATGTGTTCACAGTCTGGAAACCTACCACAGAACTGGGAACTCCGGAGAGGATCAACGATTTAGGCACTTGAAAGGTGCTGTGAAATCATCCTCATGGTGCAAAATAATCATTACTTTAAAAAACTACCTTCAATCTCTCTTAGAGATGATAGATTGAAAAAAAAAAGGACACAGCATAAAATTCCTACACAATCCAGATATTTACCTACTATTAAGCTGTGCTACCTACCACTTCTGGGCCTCAGTCAGATCAAGAATCCAATAAAGGGTTTGTTCCGTCATACAACTGTGACCTCATTCACTTCTCAGCCTCAAGCCCAGGTGACAAGGACCTCCAAGATCCTTCCGACTTTAAAGCAAGGGGTTTTCAATGTGGTTCATTTAGTATCCTTGGCGTATTGTGGATGTGAATTACAGAATGGGAACATTTTGACACTGTCAGGATTTCGGAGAAGGGGAAGGTTTTTTTTGTTTCGTTTCGCTTTTAATTTGCTATTAATGTATTTCCATGTTAAACATTAGTGAGTTGCAAGTTGTTTGAATGAAAAATTTTACTGAACTGCCTTGATTGAGTGGTGATTAAGAACCATTTCATTAATTGTTTCAGCCTAGAAAGGCCAAAAAAATACCCTAAACTCTCATAGGTGTATAGAATGTGGTATTATTGGAAAGAGTGATTTAAAAAGAGCAATTAAAAAAGGATCATGATTGTTTTAGAAACTTTAATATTCAAGATCTGACCTGCCTCATGGCACTGTAAATCATCTAACACAAATTAGGCATATCTTTAGTCTTCATCATGGCTAACCACAGATACCTTTGGCACCCAAGGTTTAGCTCAAACCCCCAAATCGTTTCAGGCCTCATTCAGGAGCTGTAGTTCTAGAGGCTTCCTATTCCTGCTCCCAGAGTTTGTTTATTATGAGCATAATTTGACATTTCCCTAGTCTTTCGGAACTTGGGTACATTGCATCCCATTCTGGTCTGGGATACAAAGGGAAAGAAAGAGGTGGTTTAATTTACAAATGAATTAAACAAATATTTAATAAGGGCCTACCATGTTATGGGCCTATCAACGTTAAAATGGGAATAATGGGGGCGCTGGGGTGGCTCAGTTTGTTGAATGTCTGACTCTTGATCTCAGCTCAGGTCATGATCCCATTATTTGGGAGATAGAGCCCTGTGACAGGCTCTGTGCTAACAGTGTGGATGCTGCTTGGGATTCTCTCTCTCCTTTTCTCTCTGCCCCTCTCTTGTCTGTGCGTGTGCTTTCTCCCAAAAATAAAAAAACAACTTTAAAAAATGGGAATAATGGCATTGTTATTGGATGGGATTGTTGAGAAATATATTATTATTTTAAATATTATTTAAAATTTTTTTATGTTTTATTTATTTCTGAGGGAGAAAGAGAGATTGAGACAGCATGAACAGGGGAGGGTCAGAGAGAGAGGGAGACACAGAATCTGAAACAGGCTCCAGGCTCTGAGCTAGCTATCAGCACAGAGCCCAACGTGGGGCTCGAACCCACGAACCGTGAGATCATGACCTGAGCCGAAGTCGGACGCTTAACCGACTGAGCCACCCAGGCGGCCCCTTATTCTTTTTTAAGTTTATTTGTTTTGAGAGAGACAGAGAGAAAACAAGTCAGGAGGGGCAGAGAGAGGGAGAGAGAGAGAATCCCAACCAGGCTCTGAGCTGTCAGCACAGAGCCCGATGTGGGGCTCGAAACTGTGAACTGTGAGATCATGACCTGAGCTGAAACCAAGAGTTGGACGCTCAACTGATTGAATCACCCAGGTGCCCCTGAATTTTCTTCTTTTTTAATCCTGAATAATAATCCACTATATGTACCGCATTTTATTTATCCATTATCTGTCATTGGACACTTGGGTTTCTTCCACCTTTTGGTTACTGTGAATAATGTTGCTATGACACACTGGTGTACAAATAGTTCTTTGAGAACTTGCTTTCAATCTTTTGACTTTATATCCAGAAGTGGAGTTGTTGAATCACAAGATAATTCTATTTTTAATTTTTAAAAGAAAAATTGTTTTCCATAGTGGCCATTTTTTTTTTACATTCCCACCAAAAGTGCACAAGAGTTCCAATTTATCCACATTCTTTTCTTTTCTTTTTTTTTTTTATAATAGGCACCCTGATGGGTATGAGGTCACATATCTTATTGTGGTTTCAATTTATATTTCCCTAATGATTAGTAATGTTGAGCATCTTTTCATATGCTTGATTGTTATTTGTATATCCTCTGTGGAAAATTGTCTATTCAATTCTCTTGCCTACTTTTTAATTTTTTTTTTTCTGTTGTTGAGTTGTAGTAGTTCTTTATATATTCTGGATATTAACCACTTATTACATAAAATATTTTCAAATATTGTCTTCCATTCTGTAGGTTGCCTTTTCACTCTCCTCATTGTGTTCTTTGATGCACAGTAGTTTTAGACTTTTATGTGGTCCAATTTATTTATTTTTTAATTTTCATTTATTTACTTTGAGAGAGAGAGAGAGCAAGAGAGAGAGTAGGGAGGGGAAGAGAAAGAGAGAGAGGAATCTCAAGCAGGCTCCAAGCTGCCAGTGCAGAGCCCAACATGGGGCTTGATCTCATGAAATGTGAGATCATGACCTGAGCTGAAATCAAGAGTCGAACACTTAACCAACTGAGTCACCCAGGCACCCCTAAAAACCTAAATCTTAGGGTAAAGTCTAGTTCATATTGTACAGTTAAAGATATATGAGCCTGAAGGAGAGTATCTCTTCAGTTCTGTCATTTACCAGATTAATGGGAATTGTACTTTTCAGGAAAAAAATGTAGCTACCTTCCTGCTACAGATACTGCCCCATTAGGCCAATTTTTTTTTTACAGGCAGATTCCTTCGTTTCTCTCCCTGGCTGTTTTGCTTTCAGTGAGTGGAAGCACCTTGAGGTCAGAAGCTGAAATGTTCTATGACAGAGTCCTGGGAGATGTTCAGTGAATGACTGGGGAAAGGCAAGATGTCCCTCCCCTTTGGGGTGCAGAAATTGTACGTCACCATAGCTCCCTCATCTTTGGCTTTTCTCACTCCTTATCATCTAGAAATCATCAGAGTATGTCAGCATGAAGGAAATATTATTTCCTACCTTAAGTCTGGTAACCTGGATAGGTAAAATCCTTTGGGATGCCCTCATCCTTTAATTCCCCAACCCCCCAATTTTTATTTAAGTTCTAGTTAGTTAACATATAGTGTAATATTGGTTTCAGGAGTAGAATTTAGTGATTCATCATTTATATATAACACCCAGCGGTCATCACAAGTTCCCTCCTTAATACCCGTCACGCATTTAGCCCATCCCCCACCCACTTCTCCTCCTTCAATCCTCAGTTTCTTCTCTCTAGTAAAGAGTCTCTTATGGTTTGCTTTCCTCTCTTTTGTTCTTAAAAATTTTTTTAATGTTTATTTATTTTTGAGAGACAGAGCATGAGCAGGGGAGGAGCAGAGAGAGAGGGAGACACAGAATCTGAAGCAGGCTCCAGGCTCCCAGCTGTCAGCACAGAGCCCAACGTGGGGCTTGAACCCACGAACTGCGAGATCATGACCTGAGCTGAAGTCAGTCGCTCAACTGCCTGAGGCATCCAGGTGCCTTTCCCTCTCTTTTTTTTCCCCCCTTCCCCTATGTTCATTTGTTTCTTAAATTCCACATGAGTGATGTCATATGGTATCTGTCTTTCTCTGATTGACTTATTTCACTTAATAAGTGAAATACACATCATCACAAATGGCAAGATTTCATTTTTTTGGATGGCTGAGTAATAATATTCCATTGTATATATGCTACATCTTCTTTATCCATTCATCTGTCGGTGAACATTTGGGCTCTCCCCATAATTTGGCTACTGTAGATAATGCTGGTATAAACATCACTCTGTTCTAGCCAGAATGGCTAATTTGCTTTTTCTCAAATACTGCAAACATGCCTTTGTATAAAGGCATTTACACTTGCTCTGCCCTCTGCATGGAGTGCTCTTCCCCAGATTATTTATGGTTTACACCCTTACATCCTTATTTTTTTGCTCAAATGTCCTTTATCAGCAAGGCCTTTATTATGTATCTTCCCCCACTTCCAGCATCCCCTATACTCTCTTTCCTTACTCTATTTTTAACCTGTAATCTGTCATTCTATTATCTTATTTGTTTATTGCATATATCTCTTTACTAGAGTGTAAGTTTCATGAAGGAAGGGATTTTTGTCCTAAGCATGTAGAATAATGCTTGGCCCAAGGTAGACACTTAGCTGATTGTTTACATGAATGGATACATGCATCCCTTCAGCAGATACCTACTATCTGCTAGGGACAGAAAATAAAGACTTAAAAAAATGGTATGTCTACCCAAAAGTAGCTGACAAGAGAAGTGGGACAAGTTCATCCAAATTCAAGTTTTTATGATCTGTGAGTAAATACTGGTGACAGAAGTCATCAAAATTAATAGGGTGGTATATACAAGAAACTAAATATCCCAGGGGGTGGGCATGTATTAAGTTTAGTTGCACCAATAATCATCTAACCAGAACCAAATGGGATTAAGCGCTGATATCACTTAATTTACTTGTGGGCATATCCTAGCCAGCTTAGAAGTGGTAGACTGGGGGCACCTGGGTGGCTTAGTCGGTTAAGCGTCCGACTTTCGCTTAGGTCATGATCTCGCGGTCTGTGGGTTCGAGCCCCGCATCGGGCTCTGTGCTGACTGCCAGCTCGGAGCCTGGAGCCTGTTTCAGTCTGTGACTCCCTCTCTCTCTGACCCTCTCCTGCTCAAGCGGTCTCTCTCTCTCTCTCCTAGAAATAAATAAAACATTAAAAAAAAAAAAAGAAGTGGTAGACTGGTGTGATATTTATCTGTGGGGCTGATCGTCCCAGGATATAAGCTGGGTTCCACAGACAGGTACGCTGGATAGATAGAAAGTGCCTTTGGGTTGGGACTTATATTGGGGCCACTTCTTATTTATTTTTTCCACTTAAAGATTTTGACAAGCACACAGGTGCAGATTTGTCATTTTTCTGTTTTTTCAGCAGATATATTTTTTTTTGGGTCAGTCCTGTACTTTAAAAAAACTAAAATATAATTCACATACCATAAAAACCACTCTTTTAAAAGTGAGAGTTCAGGGGCGCCTGGGTGGCTTAGTCGGTTAAGCGTCCGACTTTCGCTTAGGTCATGATCTCGCGGTTCGTGGGTTCAAGCCCCGCGTCGGGCTCTGTGCTGACTGCCAGCTCAGAGCCTGGAGCCTATTTCAGTCTGTGACTCCCTCTCTCTCTGACCCTCCCCTGCTCACGCTGTCTCTCTCTCTCTCTCCTAGAAATAAAACATTTAAAAAAAAAGTGAGAGTTCAGTGTTTGCTAGTATATTCACAAAGTTGTACAACCGTCCACTATCTACTTCCAGCAAAATTTCATCACCCAGAATGAAGCCCTGTACCTCTAGCAGCTACTCCCATATTCCCCTTTGGTTGCCTGTAGGTAACCACTAATCTGTCTTCCATTTCTATCAATTTACCTATTCCTGACATTTAATTTAGACAGAATGATATAATATGTAGACTTTTTGTCTGGCTTCTTTCACTTAGCATAATGTTTTCAAGGTTCATCAATGTTGTAACATGTATCCATACTTCATTCCTTTTTATGGCTGAACAGTTACAGCTGTACTGACTGGTCATATTTTGTGTATCTGTTTATCAGCTGATGGACATTCAGATTGTCTTGACTATAATGAGTCACGTTTCTATGAACACTCTTGTACAAGTTCTTATGTGGACATATGTTTTCATTTTTCTTGGGTATATCCCATGGGGTGGAATTGCTGGGTTATACAGTAACTAGGTTTCACATTTTGGGGACTGTCAAAAATTGTTTTCCACAGCAGCTGTATCATTTTACATTCCCACCATTAATATAGGAGGATTCTAATTTCTCCATATCCTCATTAATACTTATTAGTGTCTTTTTTATTATAGTCATCCAAGTGGGTGTGAAGTGTATCTTATGGTTTTGATTTGCATTAAAATTTTAAAAAAATGTTTATTCATTTCCTGAGAGAGAGAGAGACAGAGTGCAAGCAGGGGAAGGACAGAGTGAGAAGGAGACACAGAATTTGAAGCAGGCTCCAGGCTATGTGCTGTCAGCACAGAGCCTGATGCAGGGCTCGAACTCAGGAACTGCGAGATCACGACCTGAGCTGAAGTCAGCCGCTTAACCGACTGAGCCACCCAGATGCCCCTGATTTGCATTTCTTTAATGACATATGATGTTGAACATCTTTTCATGTGTTTATTAGTCATTTTTATATCTTTTTTTGAGAAATATCTATTTAGAGCTTTTGAATGTTTTTAAAGTTGGGTTATTTGTCTTTTTATTGTTGAGTTACAAGGGCTCTTTATATATGCCTTGGATACTAGACCCTTATCAGATATATAATTTATAAACATTTTTTCCTATTCTGTGGCTTGTCTTTTCATTTTCTTATCATATCCTTTCAACCACAAAAGTTTGAATTTTGCAACTAAAAGAGAAGGAACAGATCTTAATCTTATTCATCTTTTTCATTTTTCAAAATGTTCATATTTTTTAGTTTCTTTTTTTAATGTTTATTTATTTTGAGAGAGAAAGAAAGAGACAGGATGAATGTGAGTTGGGGAGGGGCAGAGAGAGGAGAGAGAGAATCCCAGGCAGACTTGGTGCTGTCAGCACAGAACCTGACATGGGGCCCCAACTCATGAAATGTGAGATCATGACCTGAGCCGAAATCAAGAGTTGGATGCTTAGCCGACTGAGCCACCCAGACACCCCCATTCACCTTTTTCAGTTTATTGATAAGGACACTAAAGCCCAGTGAGTTGAATTAATCTCTTTAGTGGCAGAGTTAGGAACACCAGCTTTATGTAACTGCACTGTATATTGCATCAAAAAAGGTACCAAGTAACTAGAGATAAAAACAAATTCATCACAAATAAATCCATTAGAAAACAATGTAAAATATCTGATAATCACATGTGATGCAGTGTGGTATGGATTATAAAAACGAAAGGAACTCAGAAAAACAAGAGAGGTGGTGGTATACAGTCACCTAGCAGTAAGTAGATGGAGGATAGTAACTGACAAAATGACTATGGGATTGAAACATAGGAGTAAAAGTATTAAATTCCTTCACATCAGGCCTTGCACTCACCTTTAGTATCATGTGCAGTTTTCATCAGCTTGTGCAGTGGCATGATTCCTTTTGCTGAAAGGATTAAGATTAAAGACAAGATTAAAAGTAAAAATTATATACATTGCTGATGTTTCAAAAAGTAGAGTAGAAAGATATTATAATTTTCTTAATTTTTTCTCAGATGGGTGGGAAAGTGAAGAAAATGTCAGTTATAGGTGATATGCCTCTTGTATTTCTCAAAAGTTTTGATTTAAATCCCAGTTAAGGGGCGCCTGGGTGGCTCAGTTGGTTAAGCAACTGACTTCGGCTCAGGTCATGATCTCACACTTTGTGGGTTCGAGCCCCGTGTCGGGCTGTGTGCTGACAGCTACCTCAGAGCCTGGAGTCTGTCTTCAGATTCTGTATCACCCTCTCTCTCTGACCCTCCCCTGCTCACGCTCTCTCTCTCTCTCTCAGAAATAAATAAATCCCAGTTAGTTAACATAGAGAGTTATATTAGATTCAGGAATACAGTATAGTGATTCTACACTTCCATACATCACCCGGTGCTCATCACAAGTGTGTCCCTCCATCCCGAGTTGGTGATACCGCTCCCTCTTGATTCATACTCTTTTGGTGCCTTAATGGATCAAACTCCAGAAAAATTTTTTTGAAAACCATTATAGAGTCAACATCAAAGGCAAGACTATTCATTTATCATCTTTTAGGATGAAAAGAAGTGAAATGACTTTGGAAATTTATTGACTTGAGGAGGATGACCTGTTTCCCATTTCATTTTCATTTGTGCTTTGGTTATGAACTGTTCACTAAGTATATACCATTTAATGGTGCGTTTTTTCTAGTGAATTCTCTTGTGAAATGCATGCATAAAATATTTGTTATGATATGAACTTCAAAATTCTCCTCCCCTTGCCATACCCCACCCTATGGCCAGGACAACAACCAAACAAGTACTTTAACAGTACTGATTCATTTCTCCCCCCTCTCACAATGTTGGGTAGTTTGGTTTTTTTTTATACATAAGGAGATAAAATCAGGAGAAAAGTGCTGGATATAATGGGTCAATTCTCCAAGTTTGGTTTAGTTTGGCCAGATAAAGCCAATAATGTACTATTTTAATATCAAGAAAGGTCAGTTGCAGGTTATGGGAACATGGAAAAGTTTTTGGTAGCACATTTTTAGGCTGAGAAGGCTATGTAGTAGCCTTTATCATGGAGAAGGCAGTAATTTATCATGGAGAAGGCAGTACCCATAAAGTAGATGTATTTTCTTTATGGGAAGGGAGAGATTAATATTAACACAAAACACATACTATGTAATTAAGAAAAACCTATCAAACATCTTTATTCTGTCCCTTCCCCCTCATTCTTCTCTTCTCTATTGCTTGGTTCTTCTCCTTACTCACAACATTAGTTTGCTAGAGGCATCTTGTTACATTGTAGGATGCTGCATGTGACGCCATTTTGGTTGGGAATGTGTCTTGGAAGATTTCTGTTTTTGACAAGAGGCAGACTATTTTTACACAGTAGGTTTCTTTCCTAAATGTATATTAGAGTTTTTCTATAGCCCTAATAAGTATGGTGTTAGAAATTATCATTCAGAACTCTACAACCCAAGCAGCATTGCAGGGCAGAGTAGAATATTTTTTAAAAAATTAATGTTTTATTTATTTTTGAGGGAGAGAAAGAGCATGATCAGCGGAGGGTCAGAGAGAGAGGGAGATACAGTTTAACCAACCGAGCCACCCAGGCGCCCTGAGAGAGGGAGATATGGAATCTGAAGACAAGCTCCAGGCTCTGAGCTATCAGCACAGACCCTGATGTGGGGCTTGAACTCACGAACTGTGAGATCATGACCTGAGCTGAAGTCGGACGTTTAACCGACTGAGCCACCCAGGCGCCCCCAGTGTAGAATTTTGAATGTTTACCATCAAATGATATAATTTTTAGCAAGTCTGAAGTTGTTCATACAGAAGCGTCATTTTCACGTTATTTTGCTTAATAACTGAAATTTACTTTTGCTCCTGACAAAAATAGAAATGGTGAAATGAGAATTGGAGAAAAGATACTTAAATGTAAAAAATGCTGTTATTTAACAAAAGGAGTATATCTAGTTATCAGAAATTTGTAAGTGAAAACTTAAATAATCGGTAGTACATATTTGAATGTACAAAAATGTCAATACAATATTCAGAAATAAGATCTGTTCCCTTAATACCTACATCTATAAAGAAAACTTAAGAAGTGGACATGGAAAACAGTATGAAGTTTTCTCAAAAAATTAAAAGTAGAACTGCCCTATGGCCCAGCAATTACACTACTAGGTATTTACCCAAAGGAGATAAAAATACTGATTTGAAGAGGCACATGAACCCCAATATTTATAACAGCATTATTTATAATAGCCAAATTATGGAAAGAACCCAAATGTCCATCGACTGATGAATGGATAAAGATATGACATATATATACTTTCTCTCTCTGTCTCTCTCTATACACACACACACACACACACACACACACACAATAGAACATTAGTCATCAAAAAGAATGAAATCCTGCCATTTGCAAATGATGTGGATGGAGCTAGAGTATATTATGCTAAGCAAAATAAGTCAGTCAGAAAAAGACATATACCACATGATTTCACTCATACGTGGAATTTAAGAAACACAACAGATAAACATAGGGGAAGGGAAGGGAAAATAAGATAAAAATGAGAGGGATGCAAACCATAAAAGACTCTTATATACAGAGAACAAACGGAGGGTCACTGGAGGAGTGTTGGGTGGGAGATGGGCTAAATAGGTGATGGACACTAAGGAGTGCACTTGTGATGAGCACTGGGTGTTACATGTAAGTGATGAATCACTAAAATCTATTCCTAGAATCATTATTACAACTATAACTAACTAGAATTTAAATAAAAAGTTGAAAAAAAAGAGTACACTTATCATGTTGAGCACTGAGTAATGTATAGAACCGTTGAATCACTATATTGTATACCTGAAACTAATATAACACAGTATGTTAACTACATTGGAATTAAGATTAAAAACTTAATAATAAATAAAACAAAACTCCAAATAAAAAAAAAAGAAGTGGACATTGAGTAGTAGTATTTGGGGAATTAGTGGAATATACACTACTGTTGGAAATTTCTAAAATGATGAAACATACTTTCAAATGTCTACATTTTCTTTACTGCACTGTGGACTTCACAGAATAAAATATATTTGGAATGGGCTTACGTAGTGGAGAAAGCAGTGGAACAGCAGGCTGGACGTGTGAAACATTTATGTGTAATAGAGACTAGAATGAAAGAAAAAAAGAGGCAACACTACTAGGAAAACAAGTAGAAGCAGGAATGAAAGAAAAATAATCTATTATGGAGACAGGGAGAAGAGAAAAACAGGGAAAAGAAGAAATGGAAGAATAATGGAAAAGTAAGCAGGGAGGATTGGGAAGGTGGGCTTTCCTAGCTTTGTAAAAGGTTTTTAACAATCAATTCTGATTTGCAGAACTCCCGTGTGTGCTCTGGGGTTTTACATAGTTTTACATAACTACTTCTTCAGAGTGACTCAGATTGGTTATTATGAGAATGACCTGCTCATTACAGGTCATAGCAGAATACGGCTGCTAGGGTTAATGAATCTTCAATTATCTGAAAGCAGGAGACTAGAACCTTTATTAGTCAATCAAGAGGCATTTATTGAGCACATTGAGTCAAAAAATAGTCTTGTTGAGAGCAGGAACTTTGCTTGTCCCTTTTAATTGCTGAATTTCTTTCTTTTTTATAATGTTTGGGTACTCAATAAATGCTTATGGATGAACACTGATCTTATACATGATCAGAGAGGATTACTTCCAGTGTCTCTAAATTCAGCATCATGATTTTACCTGCTGGGATTAAAAACTACCAAGCAGACATTTCTGAAAGTTTTCTGGCATCAGTGACAGAAGCAGCAATCTATGGGATAGAATGGGACCTATTCAAAGGATTTTTTTTCTTTACAAATAGTAAAATACAACAGGAATTATTTGGAAATGTTTAGTGTGGGTGCCCAGAATTTAAATTTATCTTCTCTTATTAAGATTCATTTTGTAGATTTTCCATAAAACACCTTAAATTATTCTTAAATTCTTTTTGAAACACAATCAGGCTTTCAAAGACATATCAATTTTTACAAAATCATTCTCATTGAAGAATGCTGGCGCAGAGAGCAAATCAAAATTACTGAAGAATAAGTACAGATTGACATTGTGTGTGGGGGCAAGGGGACAGAAGACAAGTTTTACCTTGCCTCTCTGGGTAAGTTTCACAGCATCATTTTCAAACCATCCATTTATTATTTCTAGTAGAGACTGTGGCATTTTGGCATTGGAAAACTTATTTTAGAAATAAATATGCTAGGGTATCTGGGTGGCTCAGTTGGTTAAGTGTCTGACTCTTGGTTTTGGCTCAGGTCATGATCTCACAGTTTCGTGAGTTCAAGCCCCACCTTCCAGGTTTTGGGCTGGCAGTGTGGATGGAACCTGCTTGAGATTCTTTCTCTTCCCCACTCTTTCTGCCCCTCCCCAACTTGCACTGTTTCCATCTCTCTCAAAATAAACAAAACAAAAAAAAAACAAAAAATAAATATGCTAAGAGGGCTGCAAACAAAATGTAAATTTCACAGGCATCTAAAAAGGAATTTTAGGTCATTAGACATACCAATCTGTAGGTAAGATTTTTTTTAATGTTTTAAAGTTTTTAAAAAAATTTTTGAGAGTCAGAGAAATAGAGACAACATGAGCAGGAGAGGGTCAGAGAGAGAGGGAGACACAGAATCTGAAGATAGGCTCCAGGCTCTGAGCTGCCAGCACAGAGCCCGATGGGGGGCTCAAACCCACGAACCATGAGATCATGACCTGAGCCGAAGTCGGATGCTTAACGGACTGAGCCACCCATGCACCCCTGTAGGTAAGATTTTTTTAAAGTTTATTTTTGAGACAGAGAGCATGAGTAAATGGGGGAGGGTCAGAGAGAGAGAGAGAGAGAGAAAGAGAGAGAGAATCCCAAGCAGGCTCTATGCTGTCAGTGCAGAACCTGACTTGGCTTGAACCCATGAATTGTCAGATCATGATCAATAAGTAAAATTTTAATATTAATAAGAAAACAGAGGGGCACCTGGGTGTCTCAGTCAGTTAAGTGTCCGACTTTGGCTCAGGTCATGATCTCATGGTTCGTGGGTTCAAGCCCCGCGTCAGACTCTGTGCTGACAGCTAGCTCAGAGCCTGGAGCCTGTCTTCGGATTCTGTATCTCCCTCTCTCTCTGACCCTCCCCTGCTCACGCTGTCTCTGTCTCTCTCAAAGATAAATAAAACATTAAAAAATAAAAAAAAAAAAGAAAATGGAAAAGTACTTTGAAAGTATGACTTTAAAGCTAAATGCACAAAAATTGTGTGTGTATAAGGAAATAAAATTGGGGGTGAGAAAAATTATAGATTATCATTGGGTGATATAATTAAGAATTATTAAAATTTTCTTTTCTCATTCTTTCATTTTTTCATTATAGAAACTTTTGATAATGAAAAACAGAACTTTCCTATAATGAATATGTATTACTTTTATAACCAAAAAAAGTCACATGTAAAAATAGAAGCATAGCACCAGATTATCCATTTTTATAAACTGAATCATAAATTTCCACTCACGTTTAAACTTCTTCAGGCCCTTCATTATCAAATGCACTCTAACCTCTCCATTTCCTGTAAAACATTTGAATCAGATACAGAGGGAGTCACATAAAAACTCATAAAAACTGATAAAAGTTGTGATTAAAATGACACAGTAGGCTGGAACTTCATCCATGAGTTAGAATAACAAGAGAAACTGGTTTGCTTGGGACTTGCATTCAGTTTTCCCTCCCGTGAGTATGATGGAAGAAAGGAAAACTCTTCAGTGAGACAGATCCCTCTTCAATACAGCTCCTCTTTTCCATGTTTTGAGGTCTGACACTCCAAAGGTGACAGGTGGAAAAGGGATATTATAAAAAGAACCAGGGCTCAAATCTGGCGGCATCTTCTCCAAACTCAGATCGATGACATTTTAGAAACAAAGATATGAAGAGAATATGTTGGCCAAGTGCATGGACTTGGAATAGGGAGAGAAGGAGCTGCTATGGGGTTTCTCCTAACAAGCACTTCTCGAGAACGAACACAGGTGAGGTGGTGAACTTGTCCTCTTGAGGATACAGAGTGTGCTTCTCTGGCTGGAACCACCTTCCTGTACATGTTCAGCTTAGGGTCTTCTCCAGGAACACCCAGTCTTGGCTAAATCCTCCCCTTAGCACCCTGTGCATACACATAGCACCTTTTTTGTAGGTGACGAAAATGTTCTAGGGGTGCTTGGATGGCTCAGTTGGTTAAGCGTCCAACTTCAGTTCAGGTCTGGTCTCACCGTTTGTGAGTCTGAGCCCTGCGTTGGCCTCTGTGCTGACAGCTCAGAGCCTGGAGCCTGCTTCAGATTCTGTGTCTCCCTCTCTCTCTGTCCCTTCCCCACTCGTACTCTGTCTCTCTCTCTCTCTAAAATAAATAAACATTAAAAAAAAATTTTTTTAAATGTTCTAGAATGACTGTGGTGATAGCTGCCCATATCTGTGAATACTAAAAACCCTCGAATTATTTAATGGATAAACTGTTTGGTATGTGAACTATATTTCAATAGGCTGCTAAAAATTTTGATTTGAGAAAAAGGAATGGGGCACCTGGGTGGTTTATTCAGTTAGATATCTGACTCTTGATTTTGGCTCAGGTGATGATCTCACAGTTTGTGGGTTTGAGCCCCACATCGGGCTCTGTGCTGACAGCTCAGAGCCTGGAGCTGCTTTGGATTCTGTGTGTCCCTCTCTCTCCATCCCTCCCCTGTTCATGCTCTGTTCTCTCTCTCTCTCAAAAGTAAACAGGCATTAAAATTTTTTTAAATAAATAAAAAATTAAAATTAAAAAAATAAAGGGATACACCCCTATCTAAAATAAACATGAGGAAGGTAGACTGGAGAACATATATTAGATATAATACAGAATGTATCTCTTGAAACCAATATTACACTATATGTTAACTAACTAGAATTTAAGTAAGAATTTGACAAGGAAAAAGAATAAAGTTTGCAAGGACAAAAAATAAAAAATAAAAAAAGAGATTGTACCTATGATGGAGGGAAGGAGCAAGGAATGGAAACAGGAGGTAAAAGGGAAAATAATAAAATGAAACACAAAGAGTCTTTCCGTGGGACCAATAATGATAGTGTGCCATCCTGAGGAGTCTGATTAGCTCAGCCCTGTGCATCTTATGTTAAAGAAAAAGTCCACTCTTACCCACAAAAGATGCTTAAGGTACTAGTGGGAAAGGAAGAGATATTTAACAGGCAGCTGGAAACACAATGGTGACAAAAAATAATTCCGGGAACAAAGGTTTTCAAACATTTTGGTCTCAGGGCATCTTTAAATTCTTAAAACTTTTTGACAACCTCCAAGAGGTTTATGTGGGTTATCATTATTAGGTGGGTTATAATTACCATAAGTTATTAAAACTGAGAAATTTAAAAAATGTTAAAATTTTTTTAATGTTTATTAATTTTTGAGAGACAGAATGTGAGCGGGGGAGGGGCTGAGAAAGAGGGAGACATAGAAACTGAAGCAGGCTCCAGTCTCTGAGCTGTCAGCACATGAGATCATGACCTGAGCCGAAGTTGGATGCTTAACCGACTGAGCCACCAGGCACCCTTAAAAAATATTTTAAAATAGCAATAATAAATCCAGTACACATTAACATACTTTTAAATGAAAAATATATATCATTTGAAAATGAAAAATTAAAGCATTAACATTTAGTGGGAAAGGCAGTGTTACTGACTGTTTGTGTCCCCCCCACCCCCACCCCAACCCTCCTAATTCATATATTAAAATCCTATCGGGGCACCTGGGTGGCTCAATTGGTTAAGCATCCGACTTAGGCTCAGGTCATGATCTCACAGTCTGTGAGGTCTGTGAGTTCAAGCCCCGCATCAGGCTCTTGTGCTGACAGCTCAGAGCCTGGAGCCTCCTTCAGATTCTGTATCTCCTTCTCTCTCTGCCCCTACCCCTTACACTCTTGTCTCTCTCTCAAAAATAAATAAACATTAAAAAAAATCCTATCAGCAACGTGATGGTATTAGGAGGCAGGCTTCTGGGGAGGTGATTAAAATAGGATGAGACCATGAAGGCAGACCTTCACGGGATTAGTGCCCACATGGGTCAGGAGAGAGCCTGCTGATCTGTGCTCTCTGCCCTGTGAGGATACCATGAGAAATTGACAATCTGCAGCCCAGAGTGTTCTCACCGGAACTCAGCCGTGCTGGCACCCTGATCCCAGGACTTCTGGCCGCAGAACTGTGAGAAATAAATTTCTGTTGTTCATAAGCCACCCAGTCTATGGTATTTTTGTTACAGCAGCCTGAGCTAAAATAGCATTGTTTTACATTTTTGCAAATCTCTTTAATGTCTGGCTTAATAGTAGACAGCTGGGATTCTCAGACTGTTTCTGCATTTACTTTGCTGTGATATGCTTTTTTGGTTGAAGAAAATCTGGCTTCATAGAGTTAGGTAGTCAGAAAAGAAATATTTTCATAGGTTTTTCAGATATATTGCGTGGATATGTTATGTAGCTTATTAAAAAAGCTACTGTATGCTTGTGAGTGAATGAGAATGATAAAGACAAATAATGTTTTAGTGTTGTTTTAAAAATAGTTTCTGGGGTGCCTGGGTGGCTCAGTCAGTTAAATGTCTGACTTTGGCTCAGGTCATGATCTCATGAGTTCATGGGTTTGAGTCTGGCATTGGGCTCTGAGCTGTCAGCAGATTCAGATTCTGCTTCAGATTCTGCTAGAGACTGCTTCAGATTCTGTGTCTCCCTCTTTCTCTTTGCCTTTTCTTTCCCTGCTTGTGCTCTGCCTCTCTCTCTCTCTATCTCTCTCTCTCAAAAATAAATAAACATTAAAAATTGTATTTTAAAAAGCGTCAGATCATTTAAAAAAAAAGTTTCGAACTAATGGACCTACCAAAAGAGAGGGGTGTCCCTGGACTGTAATTTGAGAGCTACTGTCATGGAGAGTTGGTGACTAAAGCAACCATCAAGAAGCCATATAACCAAGGGAGGGAAGGAGCTAAAACTGAGAAGACGGAAATAAACCCTCGATTGTTCCCATGCGGGGAATCTTGAATAAGTGAAGCTGGTAAAGGAAGTCATTAGTGATTTTGGATTCTGGGGGCTATTTCGGTAGAGTCACGGCTATATGAGTGAGGAAGCCAACTGCAAGGATTCAAAGAATGTGAAGCAAGGAAGCAGAAGTGGCTTCTTATAGACAATTAAAAAGAGGGTTGAGAAAAGAATGAGGGGGTGGATGATCATAATTATCAGGCAGAAGAGCCAGGTAAAGGTTGATCTTTAAAAGGGATGGGGGAAAAATAAATTAAAAAAATAAAAGGCTTGGGGGAGGGGCATCTGGGTGTCTCAGTTGGTTAAATGTCCAATTCTTGATCTTGGTTCAGGTCATGATCTTGGCTTAGGTCCTGAGGTTATGGGCTTAGGTCCCTTAGGTTATGGGCTTGAGCCCCGAGCTGGGCTCTGTGAGTTAACAGTGTAGAGACTGCTTGGGATTCTTTCTCCCCCACCCCCTCCTCCTCCCTTGATCGCTGTCTTTCTCTTTCTCTCTCTCTCAAAATCAATAAACTTAAAAAAAAAGAGAGAGAAGGATCATTTCTGAGGATTTTATATACAGGATAACAAAGACACACTTCTGGGAAGACAAGAGAATTTTTCTCACCTTTAATTGTCAAATGAGGCATCAGCGACTTCTTGTCATCTTCTTTGAGCTCAATCCCCTTACTTGCTAGAAAGGTATCTAAGTCCTGGAGAGCAATCACCTCTCCTTAGAAAAATAAAGAAATAATTTATGTAAATATTATAGAACTATTTATAAAGGATCAAAATTGCTATCTGTACTTATAGGTACTATTGCTCACGAATACCCAGAATTAACAGGTCAGAAAAAAGTCCTGTGTCTTTAATTCTGGCGGCTACAAAACGGAAAGTACACCATGGGTCAGGAGTTGACTGGTGAGTTATTGCAAAATCCATAGCAAATTAAGCTACATATAAGGATTTGGCTTTATTTTTACCCGTTCTCCTACCCTGCTTGAAAATTCAGTGTTTTTCTATAGACCAGTCTTAAACATTTTATTTTCATTTAAAAATATTTGCTTGTAGTTTCTCTGATCACTATGCATTCCAAGAATTTTATTCATCTCAACAAAGAAGTAATTTTTTCTCATTCATTGTAAAAATAATGCAGCAAAATTAAAGATTGATATAAAAAGGGAAAACTATGTTTCTGCTACCCTACCACAAAAACCATGTGTAGTTTTTCATATGCCATTTCTGGCCTCTGCCAATAATGCTGTACTTTTACTATGTGGAAATCTAATATCCACACCATTCTGTATTCTGTTTTTCCAACCTAATATTATGTCATTAACATATTTCCAAGTTACCATGTAATCTTTACAGTTAACATTTCAACACATGATATCTCAGTGGCCTAACAGGCCATAGTATATGTAGTTATTCCTATACTGTTAGATATTTATGCTGTTTCAAATTTCTCTGAAGGTCTTTGGGTAGAGATTTTTTTTCTCTTTTTGTTCAGCTAAATTATTGCCAGAGGATAAATTTCTGGGAGTGTGGTTTGTGGGGAAAAGGAATAGTTCTTTGGCTCTTGATATCTACTACTATGGTGAAGAACTCTTTTGGGAAAAACTACTGAGAATATTATGGGAATTGGTATGTAAATATACATTACATACTGTTCATCCAAGTTCAGAAGCATCCATAAAAGTACACATATGAAAGCAGTGAAACATATGTGAAGGGGAAATATTTTTCTCCACCAATAACAAAATATGAAGATGTTATTTACAATATCCTTTTGTCATAGCTTGGAACTTACTCTTTATGCAACTGATGGCATTCAGCAAATCATTCAGACCAATTGTTCTATCATCTGTAAGGCAAGGGCAATAAACTTCAGAATCAGATAAGCTGGTGTAACTGAGACGCACAAAATTTATGATACATAAGTTCTGAAACTATGAAGACCGTGAGAATTCAGTAACGTTTTCCTAAATTTTCCTTAGGATTTTATGGACTTAACCTCAGAGATAACAGTGTTATCTTAGAAATGAAGAAAGCTTTCAATCTGTAATAAATCATTCTTATATCTTCTTTTTTCTTTGCTTTAGAGACCACTAGAGTAAGATTAAACTAAGAAGTGATTGGTTACAGTAAGGATGGGGGAAAGGACAAATGAACCTGATCCTGAGTATTTTTTAAAATTTAGTCAGTTAATCAACAGATATTTAAGGGGGTACCTTCTGTGTGCCAGGCACTTTGCTAGGCTTTGGGGGGGTACAAAAGTAAACCAGCTGGCAGAGTTCTTGCTGTCAAGGAGTGGACGTACAATCTCACAGAGGGAAACGGACAATTGGCATATAAACAAATAAACAAAAAGGATCATTTGAATTACTGTTATAATATCATCGAAATAAAATAGGGTTATATAATAAAGAATAGTGGTGGGATTGCTTTTGACAGGGAAGTCAGAGATGGTCTCTCTGAGGACTATTCAGACTTCAAGCTGAATGACAGGAAGAAGATAGCCATATAAAGAAAGAGGGGAGGAAAGTTCCAAGTAGAAAAACAGCAGGAGGGACAACCCTAAGTTGGGCATGAATTTGATGTGATTGAGAGGCAGAGAAAAGGCTGGTGTGCATGGGCCAAATCACGCAGGGCGCTGTAGGCCCCCATGATAAAGGTGGGGTTTTATTCCGGTTGCAATGGAAGGTCATTGGAGGCCTTGGAGAAAGGAGAGTAATTTAACCAGATTTTAGCTTTCAAAAGATCACTCTGGCTGCTGTGCACGGGAACTGGAGGAATGGGGACTAGACAGGAGACTGTTTCAGTGGTCCAGGAAAGAGATGCTAGTGGCGTCAGCAGTGGAGGTGGTGATAAATGGATGAATCCTGGACATATTTTCCATGTGGAGCCTAGATTTAAATGTGGGATGTAAGGGAAAGGACAAATCAAGGAAGGGAAACTATTTGTTCCCTTCTCTGACCCTCCTTACCCTCCTTCTCAATCAACAAGGTAGATGGGATGTCATTACTAGAAAGACTCAAGCCTTTTTAGGGGAATTAATCAATATTTCATTAAATTAGTGATGCCTTTTGGACACCCAAGTAGAGATATCAAGTAGCTAGTTTGAGATATCATTCCTGACTTAGGATGGTTGAGCTGGACATATAAATTTGCTTTTCTCAGCTTAAAGAAGTTATCTGACCCAATGAGACTGGATGCAATCCCCTAGGAAGAAGGTGTAGATTAAGAAAAAAAAAAAACAGCCAAGGGTTTATCCCTGGACCCTTCATTATTTAGAGATCTTGCAGGGGAAAAAGAGTCAGAAACTGAAAAGAAGCTCCCAGTAAGGACAGAAAAAAATTAGGTGAGTATGGGGCTTCAAAAGTCTGGAGAAAAAAATGTTTCAACAAAGATGAGTTAGTCACTATGTCAAATGCTGATGAGATACCAAGTAAAATAACAGAGACTTGAGCATGAATCTTGGCAAGAGAGAGAGGTCACTGATGATTGTGAGCTGGTCTGGTTCCATGGTAGGGAATGAGGCTCAAGGGTGAATGGGCATGAGGAAGAGGAGACAGAGTCACAGCAAGTGGTAGGGATTTTTTTGAGGTATAGTTGACACACATTGTTCTATTAGTTTCAGGTGTACACAGAGATCTGACAAGGTTATACATTATGCTATGCTCACAAGTGTAGCTGCTACGATCAGTCACCAGACAACACTAAGTAATGTGCCCCTAGGAGGCAATTTACATTTTATGGAATGGGAGGTTCTTCAGGCATTCCTACATTGTGTTATGGCAGAAATATCTGCGTGGTAAATAAACTGTAAAGATAAATGTCAGAGGGTGGGTAATGAAATAGAGTTTTGGGAGATGATGAGGTATAAGGTGAGGACAAGGTCTAGGTCATCACCATGTGAGTAGCAGTTAAGGGGACAGGAGTGAAAGATGAGTGAAATTAAAGAAGTCAAGGAACAGGAGGTCAGGGTGTTTAGACAGGTGACTTATAACAGGAGTTAATTAAGATTTAATCAAGATTTCTTAACCTGGGGTTTATGGACCCTCTAATGATAGAATTCAGGGAGTCCTTGAGCTTGAATGGGAAAAAAGTACAGTGGACCCTTGAACAATATGGGTTTGAACAGCACTTATACATGGACACTTTTGGTAAATACAGTATAGTACTGTAAATGTATTTTTCTTCAATATGATTTTTTTAAAAATTTTTTAGTGTTTTATTTATTTCTAGGAGACAGAGAGACAGCGTGAGCTGGGGAGGGTCAGAGAGAGAGGGAGTCACAGACTGAAACAGGCTCCAGGCTCTGAGCTGGCAGTCAGCACAGAGCTTGACGCGGGGCTCGAATCCACGAACCGCGAGATCATGACCTAAGCGAAAGTCGGACGCTTAACCAACTAAGCCATCCAGGCGCCCCTTCAATATGATTTTTTTAAATTAAGTAAGTTCCACACCCAATGTGGGGCTTGAACTCATGACCCTGAGATCAAGAGTTACATGCTCTACTGACTCAGCCAGCCAGGCACACCAATCTTCCTTATGATTTCTTGATAACAATTTATTTTCTCTAGCTTATTTTATTGTAAGAATATAGTATATAATACATATAGCCTGTAAAATATTTGCTAATTGACTTAAGTTATTGGTAAGGCTTCCAGTCAACAGTAGGCTATTAGTAGTTAAGTTCTGACTGCACAGGGGGCTGGTGCATTTTCTTTGATTATTAATTAGGCAACAAACCACAGTCATAGTAGTAAAGCCTATGACTTTGCTATGAGTACAAATCACTGACATTTTGGATATTATATGGTACCTCTTGCAAATATATTGAAAAGTTACGCTCATCAGTACTTTATTTATTATTATTAAAAATGTTTTAAAATGTTTATTTAGTTTTGAGAGAGAGACAGAGTGAATAGGGGAGGGACAGAGAGAGAGGGAGACACAGAATCCGAAACAGGTTCCAGGCTCTGAGCTGTCAGCAAAAAGCTCAATCTGGGGCTTGGACCTTTGAACTGCAAGATCATAACCTGAGCCAAAGTCAGACGCTTAAAGTACTGAGCCACCCAGGTGGCCCCTTTGTATACACATATTTTTTTGAGAGAGAGGGTGCAAATGAGTGAGGGGACAGAGAGGGAGAGAGAGAGAATCCCACAACGGGCAGAGACAGAGACAAAGAGGGAAGTGGGGTTCACCCAAAGCAGGGCTTGAGCTCACCCCACATGGGATTCAAACTCACAGACTGTGAGACAATGACCTGAGCTGGAGTCAGATGCTTAACTGACTGAGTGCCCTACTCATCACTACTTTAAAATTCTAATTAATTATTAGATCTACTACTAGAACTTGTTAAATGTGTTATTAGGTACTAATAATTGGTATCTTTAATGTTTTGATAAGTTGATACAGTTTCTTCATAATCTTACCTATTTTATTTTATGCATTTAAAAATATTATACTCCAAAGTGATCCATTCCTCTGACTGACAAAGGAGTCTATGGCACAGTAGAGTCAAAAGCCCTGATCTGTGTGCATGAAAGATATGGAAGTTGCCAAGAACAAGGACAGGAGTAGTGAAGGAGGAAGACAGTGAGCCCAGTGCTATTTCTTATAAAATGCTCTGGTTGCATCTCACCTATTTATTTATATAAAGGTCGTAATCAGTAAACAAACATTTATTCAATTAGGACTTATATTTTCATAAATGGCAAAATTAATGCATAGGTCATAGAATTTCCTTTTCTTCTTTCTCCTGTTCTTCTCCAGCATCTCCTCCCTCTTCCCCGCCACCTTCACCACCACCTTCATCGTGACTAACATTTGCTGAGTCTTCTAGACACGGCATTAAGTACTTTGCAGGTTTTATCTATATTGATTTCAGAGAAAGAAGTGACCCTAGAGAATTATTTAGTTCAACTTCCCATTTAACATAGGAAGACACTAACATTCAGTAGTGTTAGGGGCGCCTGGGTGGCTTAGTCGGTTAAGCGTCCGACTTTGCTTAGGTCATGATCTCGCGGTTCGTGGGTTCGAGCCCCGCGTCGGGCTCTGTGCTGACTGCCAGCTCGGAGCCTGGAGCCTATTTCAGAGTCTCTGTCTCCCTCTCTCTCTGACCCTCCCCTGCTCACGCTGTCTCTCTCTCTCTCCTAGAAATAAATAATAAAAAAAAATAAAAACATTAAAAAAAAAAAACATTCAGTAGGGTTAAATTATTTGTCAGCAATTTAGTGGGAGAACAGGGACCAGGGCTCAGCACAAAGAAAAGCTGTACTACAGATGAGGCCTATTGGCTAGATTCACCAGGGGAAAAGGGAAGGCCCTCTCCACCCTCCCATAGATACTGCTACATGACTTCTTTTAAAAAATTTTTTTTTAATTTTTTTTTTTTTGAGAGAGAGAGAGAGAGAGAGAGAGATACAGAACCTGAAACAGGCTCCAGGCTCTGAGCTAGTTGTCAGCACAGAGCCTGATGTGGAGCTTGAACCAACGAACTGTGAGATCATGACTTGAGCTGAAGTCAGACGCTTAACCATCTGAGCCACCCAGGCACCCCCAGATATGTGACTTTTCTAAGACCATATATAGCAAAGGCAAATGCTTACCTGTCAGTGAGTCCCTTTCCTCATATCCTCTCCAAAACTAGATATTATCAATCTTGCTAATTTTTGCCTGCCCAATGAGTGAAAATAATACTGTATTTTGTTTTATTTGTATTTTTATGATTATTGGTGAGGTCAGACATCTTTTCATATGTTACTGGGGAATTATAGTGCTCTTTTATGAATTATCTGTTTGTATATTTAACTATTTTTCTGCTTTCAGTACGTTTTTTATTGATATGTGGGGGCTTTTTCTACCATTGGGGTACTAGCTCTTTGTCTTGCAATCATTCTCATCTAATTCATCATTTGATTTCTTTTTTTTTTTTACAAATAGTTTATTGTCAAATTAGTTTCCAAATTCATCATTTGATTTCTGACTTTGTTAATTTTCCCCTGAAATATTCCCTTATGAACATGTTCCCTTACAGAAAAAATTTTTAATGTTTACTTATTTTTGAGAGAGAGAGAGAAAGAGGGAAAAAGAGAAAGACAGAGCATGAGTTGAGGAGGGGCAGAGAAAGAGAGGGAGACACAGGATCTGAAGAAGGCTCCAGGCTCTGAGCTGTCAGCACAGAGCCCAACACAGGGTTCAAACTCCAGAACAGTGAGATCATGACCTGGGCCCAAGTCGGATGCTTAACCAACGAGCCACTCAGGTGCCCCGAACGCGTTCCACTATAAATGAGGTAAAAAAAATTCACTTTTCTTTCAGTGACTTGTATGTGTAGCATTACAGGCATGACTGACTTTTACAATAGTATCCCCAACATATATAGTTTAAAAATTTATTTATTTATTGAGACAGAGAGAGAGAGAGAGAAAGAATGAGAGAGCACGCAATGTGAGCAGGAGAGGGGCAGAGAGAGAAGGTGAGAGAGAATCTCAAGGAGGCTCTGTACTGTCAGCACAGAACCCAACTTGGGTCTTGATCCCATGAACCGTGAAATCATGACATGTAAGCTCATATCAAGAGTCAGATGCTCAGGGCGCCTGAATGGCTCAGTTGGTTGAGTATTCGACTTCGGCTCAGGTCATGATCTCATGGTTTAGAGTTTGAGGCCTGCATTGGGCTTGCTGCTATTTTAGATCCTCTGTCCTCCTCTCTCTCTGCCCCTCCCCTGCTTATGCTTTCTCTCTCAAAAAGTAAATAAAGCATTAAGAAAAATAAAGAGTCAGACGCTCAACCTACTGAGCCACCCAGGCGCTCCTGCAACATAGCTTTTAAAAAAGCATTTTTGGAGACACTGTTCCTAATGAGTCAAGATTAAGTTTTTCTACTTACATTTACTTTGTTAAATACAAAAAAGGAAGGCTGCCTTCAGCAGTTCTGATAGAAGGGTGCAATATTTCTTTGAAGGGCATAATGATACCTGTAATACTCACCGTCAATTGACACTTTGGTCATTAGTTCCTCGAGTTCCTCATCATTCAGTCTAATTCCCATGTCTCCCACAAGGGATTTCACTTTTTCCAGTCTGACCCTTGGTCCTTAGGAAAGAAGGGCATGAAATAAGAACATGAATATTGATGCTTAAGAGTGAAAATGCTAATCATGGTCATGCATCATAAACCCCAATGGAGGATAAGGCAAAAGAGCACGAAGAAACTATTAACATATATCTCTCCCTAGACTTAGATATTTCTGTTGAAAGTAGGAAAAAATTGAGAAAGATAACCATTGAGACAAAGGTGGACAGTAAACGTATTTACCTTTATGGAAACTGATGAGATTGATGGGGGGTAGGAGGACTCTCACTTTTTTAAAAAATTGGGATACAACTGACACACAACATTATATCAGTTTCAGATGTACAACATAGTAATTTAGTATTTGTATCTATCACAGGGTGATCACCACAATAAGTCTTATTAACATCCATCACCATGCAGAGTCACACATTTTTTTTCTTGTGGTGAGAACTTTAAAAATCCATCTCTTAGCAATTTTCAAAGAAACAATATGGTATTATAACTATAATCACCATGCTGTACATTATATACCCATGACCTGACTTATAATTCTTTGCAGAATTTTTAAAAATGTTTATTTATTTATTCTTAGGGAGGGAAGGGGAGAGGGAGAGAGAGAGAATGTGCACAAGCAGCAGAGAGGCAGAAAAAAAAAGAGGGAGAGAGACAATCCCCAGATCTCATGAATGGAAACTGTGAGATCGTGACCAGAGCTGTAATCAAGAGTCAGATGCTTAACTGACTAAGCCACCCAGGTGTCCCTTGACTTAAAATTATTTTATCAGTGTTCTAAGTGGTAGAATTGGACAGTTTTCTTGTAGTATTTGGTGTTTTAAAAATAATTTCTGATTAAAAATAAAAAAAAATTGTTTACAACAGAATTAGTATAAAGGGTAGAGATAGGATATTTTCCTTAATACCCGTACAGTGGACATGGCTTCAGTTTTCCAAGAGAGGTGAACAGAGAGGAACAGGCCAGTCTACTCATGGTTCAAACAGCAGCCGGTCTGTACAGTCCTAGCTGTACAATAGGCCTCATCTGTAGTACAGCTTTTCTTTGTGCTGAGGCCTGGTCCCTGTTCTCCCACTAAATTGCTGACAAATAATTTAACCCTACCGAATGTTAGCTAGAACTCAGTGTTAGAATTTCCATCCTGAAATGTCAATGCACCCAAAGAAAAATGGGAAGTTATCAGTCCAAAACAATGGATTAAAAAATTGGCAGGAAGCAAAGTTGGAACATTTAAAGGCAAATGCTGAACATGAGGAATTTATTTTTACTTGCGCTCTCACGTGTTTCTCACTTACCCTCGAGTGCTTTCACACCTTTTAGCAATCTCTTCTTATATACTTTTCCATCAGCTGCAAGACAAGACACGGTTAAGAATACAGGTTAAATGAAGGGAAGATTAACAAATACAGCACAAAGACAATCCAACATCCATAATCTCAGGGGGGGAAATGCTTCAGATTTCTTCAGGATTTTATTTTATTTTGCCCTCAAGGAAGCATGAAATCAAAGATAAGGCTTTCGCTGATATAAATCTACCTACTGGTTGAATTAAAAACAGCCTTTATCTCCTTATTTCTCCCCCTTTCCTCTGGTTTCCCTCATTTCCTTGGTCAGGATTTAAGTGAAGCTGTGATAATTTAGCCTTGGTGATGAAGATTAGTAAAAGATGTTGCCAATTTTCAATATTAAAGTGTAAGTGTAAGAACAGGATTTCTTCTTTGGGGACACCAAGTTTTCTAAATGGGTTTTACTAGACATATGCATAAGTGATTTCAGCGGTTTTCATAATAAGCCCATTAATCCAAGTTTCAAAGATGTGCTAAATGCTCACCATGAATGGGCAGAGTCTTCAGCAGCTCCCCATTCTCCTCATCAGTGAGTACTAGTCCCATTTTCCTTAGCACACTGTTCAGATTCCCGACATTAACCTTTTCTCCTTTGGAAAGATGAGAAATGCTCACACGTAAGAATTTTAGGAATGGACGAATGATTTCAAATTATAGAGAAGCTTGCCTATGCGGCATAGGCTTACTTAGAAGAGGAAACTGACAGTGAAACTTGCTAACCTGTGTAGATTTAGAGTGCATGTGGGCGAATGGATTATGTTCAGTAATAGAATTTATACTTTTAATTCAAGCAAAAGAAAAGTAGATACAATCCCAGATAAGTCAAATGCCATTGTATTTCTTGAATAACGGGGTCTTTTGACACCTACTTCCTGGTTGTCCTACAAAAACTTCACCTTGAGACTGAACAGTGATCACCTCTATTTCGGTGGTTTGAACAATGGTAAAGTGGAAAACATTCTTGGTCCAAACTCCATATAAGTAGGTCTACACAGGAAAAATCCCAAATCAAACAGTAAGATTATAAAGCAAACATTTAACCCTTAAATTTGTAGGGGGAGGGGCAGGTCAACTTCACATGTCAGTGATAGCTGAAGAGAAAACTACTGTTTTAAAAGCATCTTTTTCCCCCCTATAAAGCAGTAAGGTCTGAGTTAACAATGAATTCGCTTTTTACCACTACTTCTTACCTGTAAAAGCTTTTGCGTCATCCATCACCACATTCAAATCGGCCATTTTATTCTCTGTAAAAAAAGGCAATTCAGACATAGACTAACTCTTAGACACAGAAAAATGATATGAAGAATTTAAGTCATATAAAGGGTTCAAATTCAGCCATTTTTTCATAATTTTCCTTAGTAACTTTTTAAACTCAAAATAAACAGAGAGAGATCAAAATGTTAAAGTGAACATCCTTCTAATTAATACCACCGGGTAAAAAGTATCCAATGACCCTTAACACAGAGATTAAGCAGGTTTAATAATACAGTTGGTTCTTGAACAACGTGGGAGGTAGGGGTGTTGATCCGCTTACAAAGTTGAAAATCCATGTGTAACTTCTGACTCCTCAAAAATTACTAACAGCCTACCATTGACCTCTAGCCTTACCGATAACATAAAATGTCAATTAACACATGTTTTATATGTTATATGTGTTCTTTACTGTATGTTTACAATAAAGAAAGGTAGGGAAAGGAAAATGTTAATAAAGAAGTCTAAAAAAATCTGTACATAAGTGGATCCACACAGTCAAATCCATGTTGTTCAAGGATCAGCTGTAATTCCTTCTAATAGGACTCTCCCTTCCTTCAGACCCAATAAGGAAGCATATTTCAGGAGACAACATGGAATTTGAAGCCTAGATGTCATTTATTTACATAAGCAGCTGACCGTTAAGCCCTGACAGAATGCTGTCTTCCCACTCTGGAAATTTTGCTTACATTCCCCGCCTCCACCCCTCAGGACAGTAAGCTGTTTGAGAGCAGAGATTATGCTTTAATTTCCTTTGTTCTACCACGTATAAACTGTACACTCTCTAGTTCAGTGTTTTGCATCTAGTTTTGTGCTAGCTAAATATATGATTAAATTCCAGTGGTACAGTAATCACACTGTTGGATTAGAGAAAAAATTATTTTGTCCTTTTTTCTTTTTAAATGGCCTCAAAACACTCAGACCTTTTTGGGTAGGAAGCATTTTAAGGGCCCCTAGCTAACATGTGGGGACAATGTCACAACGAAATGATTTATAGTGATTTTTTTCATGATGAGAAGAGGCGCCAGACAAAATAATGGATACTTACTCAGGGAGAGGGAATATTAAACTACGAGGTGGGCTCAAGCTGTTTTCTACATTTAAGGCCAGCTACAGGTAGGGGTAGCAAAGATGTTTGCTGGTGACAGTGGCCTTAGCCCCACCTGCCAATCGTTAGTTGAGAATAGAACCCTGAATGAGGGAAGAAGAATAATGTGTTTATTTGGGTGTGGCATGTGCTGGCTGTGCTGGAAGATGTGCTGTCTGGCTCACTTACAAGTTGTTTTGCATCAGGTTTTTAATGGGAAGCCACTGCCTCTGCGTTTGAATTTAAGAGCCCTCTAATTCAGGAGATTTTAGCTGGGCTCTTACCCCTTAGCAAACTCTTTCTAATGAATTCTACTGCCTTTGCCTCTGTGACATTTGTATCCAGATAAATGGGTCTTATTCAGTCATTAATGAAACTACCTTCTTTAACAAAAGGTATACATGGAAAGGAAGGAAGATGTATGAAAGAAATATAGCAAAATAATAACATCTGTTAACTCTAGCCAGCGGATACACAAGTATTTGTTATAGTGTTTGTTTTCTGCTTTGATAGGTGTTTGAAATCTTTCATACGTTTTTCAAAGGGATTAAACAATAGGTTTGCCTTCAGAAGCCCTCAGATAGAAGCCCTAAGGTGCAGTGGTATCTGAAGTACTTACTCTCAGTCGGCAGGTGTTTCAGTAAGTCCTGGTGATCCTCTTTCTCAAGCTGAATTCCCATGCTCTTTATAAGGGGGTCCAGGTTACCGATACTGACTCTTTTCCCTTAGGAAAGAAGAGGATGTAAATAATATAAGTAAGTCCAAGAAGTAGAAGATGCTAGCTTTGAATGTGTATGCACCATAAGTGAAGAGTGAAACATGAGCCATTTAAATGAACCCAGATAGTGTTGGAGCTGAGAAGAGAAAATGCTCCCTCAGCACTGTGCTATAACATTTTTTAAAATATTTTATTTATTTCAGAGAGAGAGAGAGACAGCATGAGCAGGGGAGGGTCAGAGAGAGGGGGAGACACAGAATCGGAAACAGGCTCCAGGCTCAGAGCTGTCAGCACAGAGCCTGACGTGGGGCTCGAACTCACAAACCGTGAGATCATGACCTGAGCCGAATTCGGATGCTTAACCGACTGAGCCACCCAGGCGCCCCACTGTGCTATAACTTTTAATTGAAATAATCATGGGGGTGCCTGGGTGGCTCAGTTGGTTAAGCATCCGACTTCAGCTCAGGTCATGATCTCACGGTTTGTC
Organism: Hyaena hyaena; assembly: GCF_003009895.1. Classification (NCBI taxonomy): domain Eukaryota; kingdom Metazoa; phylum Chordata; class Mammalia; order Carnivora; family Hyaenidae; genus Hyaena; species Hyaena hyaena. The sequence goes on from NW_024081009.1 coordinate 286,408, forward strand.
AGTTCAAGCTCTACATCGGGCTCTGTGTTGATGGCTAGGAGCCTGGAGCCTGCTTCCGATTCTGTGTCTTCCTCTCTCTCTATCCCCACCTCCCATGCTCTGTCTCTCTCTGTCTCTCAAAAATGAATAAATGTTAAAAATTTTTGAAAAAGAAATATTCATGGATGAAAAGAAGAATTAGATAAGTGATGAATTGTGATAATCAATGTAAATGAAATCAGAATCTCAAACTTCCTGCATATTATTAAGAATAACTTCATGTAGTTATACCTAAAGAAGAGTGGTAGGTTATGAGCATAAGTTCAATGTCATTAAACCAGTAGAATAATGGAATAGCATGAGTGTAATCAGAAATTTAAAAAGGCAGAGGCGCCTGTGGCTCAGTTGGTTAAACATATGACTCTTTTTTTTTTAAATTTATTTCTAGAAGAGAGAGAGAGAGAGACAGTGTGAGCAGGGGAGGGTCAGAGAGAGAGGGAGTGACAGACTCTGAATCAGGCTCCAGGCTCTGAGCTGGCAGTCAGCACAGAGCCCGATGCGGGGCTCGAAACCCCAAACCGCGAGATCATGACCTGAGCCGAAGTTGGACGCTTAACCAACTGAGCCACCCAGGCGCTCCAGCATCTGACTCTTGATCTCTGCTCAGGTCATGATCTCACAGTCCACGGAAATGAGCTTCATGTCAGGCTCTGCGCTGACAGTGTGGAGCCTGCTTGGAATTTTCTCTCTCTCTTTCTCTCTCTCTCTCTGTCCCTCTCCAGCTCCTGCTCTCTCTCTCCCTCTCAAAATAAATAAGTAAACTTAAAAAAAAAAAGGAATAAGAAAAAAAGCAAATGCAAAACATAATAAATTTTAGCTGCTGTTCTCCTCATTCTTACCTTTGAGAGGTTTCACACTATTCAGTAATCTTTTCTTGTACACCTTTCCATCTCCTGTGGGAGAGGGTAAAGTTCAAGTCAAAAGAAAAGGGATAAGGAATTATATAACTTCATAAGACATTTGATATGATTCATCAAGAAATTTATTCTCTCTCATCCTCAAATAATAATAAAAGGAATGCCCTCAATGTGCTCAATCTATTTCCTCAGTGGAACCTATGACAGTAGCTGATGCAGGCTGCGAATACACCCATATATGTGCTTCTTTCTTCTTAGTTTTCTTTAACTTTCATGCTTCTGCCTTTCTCCCTTTTCCCTGCCAATGCTCTAGGCCCGCAAGGGATTCCTCTATGTGTAGCCTGAATGATAGAGCCTAGAAAAGGATTTTATTAAAAATAGTCATCAACCCAAACAGTAGGATAAAACAATATTTCAATAAATTTTGTTCTTTAAACAAACTGTTTTCATAAATGGAGAGGAAATGCAACAGGGTCGGAGAACAAGGGACATCTGCCAGCCCCACCCATCTCCACAGGTGCTGTCTGTCCCAAAGGGCCCCTTCCTGTGGCGGGAGCGTCTGCGGTGTTGACAGACTCCACAGAGCCTGCCTGCCTGGCAAGTATATGCAGGCATCGCCATGATCGCCCATCTGCTTCTCTGTGCGTCTGACCTGCTCTCTCAGAGCCGATATCCCAATTCTCGCATCCAAGTACTAAACAGGCCCGACCCTGCTTAGCTTCCGAGATCAGACGAGATTGGGCGCGTTCAGGGTGGTATGGCCGTAGACCCCGATATCCCAATTCTCATAATCAGCTCCTTGAGAACAATCTGGGGGAATGCGAGGCACGGTGAGCGGCCACAGCCTTAGGTGTGTGTGAGGAGAATACAGATGGGCGTCGGGCATTTGCTGCCCACAGTGCTGCTTCTGCCATCAAGGGGTACTAGCCCCCTCGGTGATGTGTAGGCTCGCTCTTGCTTCAGGGACAAGTGGGGACAGGAGCTATGGAGTGTGTGTACTGGAAGAAGGTCTACATGGAGGTCCTTGAGACTGGGCAGGAGACACAGGCTGAGCACAGGCTGGCCTCTTGGGTCTCTACGGGCGAGTACGTGCAGGTGCCCAAGAGGCGGAATTTTTGAGGGACTGACTGGTTGGACGACTGACCAATCAGATTCAGATAGTAACAGTCCCAGCACATGGCCCTGGAGGTGACCTGCTCTCAGGTGTTTATCATTTAGTTGCTGGATTATGGGGAGACGGGAAGGCACATTCAGGGGGGCCATGGAGAGTTCAGCTGTGTAGCATTTAAAATATTTAGTGGGGAGGGGAGTGCGCCTGTGTTGCTCAGTCACTAAAACATCTGACTTTTGATTTTGGCTCATGGTTCCTGGGATCGATCCCTGTATCAGGCTCTGTACTGACAGTGTGGAATGTGCTTGGGATTCTCTCTCTGTCTCTCTCTCTCTCTTTCTCTTTCTGCCTTTCCTCATTCACTCCCTCAAAATAAATAAATAAACTTAAAAAAGTTAAAAAAATATTTAGCAAGGGCCCATTGACTTGTATATTTTTCACTTATAAATTAATCATTTCCTAACTAAAACACAAGTGATGAGAATGGGGTTTCTTATGTCTGGACTGCATTTTCCTTAGGGGGTTTCTTAGGGAATTAGACAGTTCTCACCCAGAAGCCCACAGTGCCACGTTTCCCTGAACTCCATGGTGGTGTGCTACATACTCACCAGAGACTGGAAGAGTTTCTGACAGCATCAACTCCTCTTTTTCAGTGATCTCAATTCCCATGTTTCCCAGTACATTTTTTAAGTCACTGGCTTCTGCCTTTTCTCCTTTGAATAGATAGGAATCATTTCGTGTGAAAATATTAAGAAATCTAATTCTTCTTCATTATGAAAAACATAATATAGTATAGCATTATTTCTAACTGTAGGATGAAGTTGAAATACACAAGCTGACTCCACTTATGCAGAGTAATTGTAAAATTCAACATCTGAAAAGTTTCTTTTATCAAAATAAGAAGACAACTCTTCTATTCTGTGTGTGGATCAATATAGCATGGAGTAACATGGGGGCAGTATGATGGTATATGGACTGAACATAATTATACTGGTAAATAATAGCTCTGATATTGCTTCATGACTTGAGTTATGGGGCTGACTGTTCCTAGTGACCATATTTCCTGATGCAAAAACTTCACATTGAGATTTACTGTGTTCACCTATATTTTGATTCTCTAAACACTGGAGAAATAAACACTGACCAAAATATTGAACAAGTTAATACTTCTTTTTGAAAGTGCCCACACTCTTCCTAAATCTCTAAGAATCTAGGTTATTGGCAATAAGATAAAATCATCAATAAATAAGTAAAAGAACAAAGCATACTTACTGATGATGGCTAGAGAGTACTGCTCTACTGCTCAAGTACTGCTTTAAAAGGGTAATTCTCTACAAGGCATCAAGATCTCAACTTTATGGTATCTTACACAAGTTCTCACTCACCTGTAAAAGCACTGGCTGCTTCCATCAACACATCCAAGTCAACCTTTTCATCTTCTGTAGGAAAAATCAGAATTTAGAATCAGATGAAGATAATGAGACTTGAAAAATGACATATGTCTTTTCTTTAAGATTAAAAAAATTTTTAAGCATACTCTATACCCAGTGTGGGGCTTGAACTCACAAACCCAAGCTCAAGAGTTGCATGATCTACCAACTGAGCCAGCCAGGTGCCCCTATATAAAATTCTTAAATAAAGATTTAGTATATGGAATCTCAATAATTTTTCATGTTTTGTTCTAAAAGTTTTATTATATTTTCTTTTTTAAAAAGATTTTATTTAAAATGTTTATTTATTTTTAAATGTTTATTTATTTATTTGAGGGAGGGAGGGAGGGGAGGGCAGAGAGGGAGGGAGATAGAGAATCCCAAGTAGGCTCTGCACTGTCAGCCTGATGTGGGGCTTAAACTCACGAACCATGAGCCGAGATCAAGAGTTGGATGCTTTGGTTTTGGGTTTTTTTTTTTTTTTTTTTTTTTTTTTTTTTTTTTTTTTTTTTTTTT
>NW_024081009.1:291040-418914 GCF_003009895.1 Hyaena hyaena
TTTGTATTTCCCTGATGAGGAGGGATGCTGAGCATCGTTTCATGTGTCTGTTGGCCATCTGGATGTCCTCTTTGGAGAAGTGTCTGTTCATATCTTCTGCCCATTTTTTCACTGGGTTGTTTGTTTTTTGAGTGTGGTGTTTGGTGAGTTCCTTATAGATTTTGGATATTAACCCTTTATCTGATATGTCATTTGCAACTATCTTTTCCCATTCCGTTGGTTGCCTATTAGTTTTATGGATTGTTTCCTTTGCCGTGCAGAAGTTTTTAATCTTGATGAGGTCCCAATAGTTTATTTTTGCTCTTGATTCTTTTGCTTTTGGGGATGTGTCAAGTAAGACACTGAGGTTTTTGCTGCGGCTGAGGTCAAGGAGGTTGTTTCCTGCTTTCTTCTCTAGGATTTTGACGGTTTCCTGTCTCACATTCAGGTCCTGTATCCATTTTGAGTTTATTTTTGTGTATGGTGTGAGAAAATGATCTAGTTTCAATCTTCTGCATGTTGCTGTCCAGTTATCCCAGCACCATCTGTTAAAGAGGCTGTCTTTTTTTCCATTGGATACTCTTTCCTGCTTTGTCAAAGATTAGTTGGCTGTATACTTTTGGGTCCAACTCTGAGTTCTCAATTCTACTCCATTGGTCTATGTGTCTGTTTTTGTGCCAGTACCATACTGTCTTGATGATGACAGCTTTGTAGTAGAGGCTAAAGTCTGGGATGGTGATGCCTTCCATTTTGGTTTTCTTCTTCAATATTACTTTGGCTATTCGGGGTCTTTTGTGGTTCCATACAAATTTTAGGATAGTTTGTTCTAGTTTTGAGACGTATGCTGGTGCAATTTTGAATGGGATTGCATTGAATGTGTAGATTGCTTTGGGTAGTAATGATATTTTAACTGTATTTATTCTTCCTATCCATGAGCATGGAATGTTTTTCCATTTCTTTGTGTCTTCTTCAATTTCCTTCTTAAGTTTTCTATAGTTTTCATCATAAAGATCTCTTATATCCTTGGTTAGGTTTATTCCTAGGTATTTTATGGTTTTATCCATGTCATTTCAAGTGGCAAGATTTCATCCTTTTTTATGGCTAAATAATATTCCAAAAAAAATAGAAATGAAGGAAAACTTCCAAACTCATTTTGTGAGGCCAGCATTACCTTGATTCCAAAAGCAGAAAAAGACCTCACTAAAAAAGAGAACTACAGACTAATATTCCTAATGAACACGGATGCAAAAATTCTCAACAAGATACTAGCCAACTAGATCCAACAATACATTAAAAGAGTTATTCATCATGATCAAGTGGTATTTATACCTGGGATGCAAGGCTGGTTCAATATCCACAAATCAATCCATGTGATACTTCACATTAATAAAAGAAAGAATAAGAACCACATGATCCTCTCAATAGATGCAGAGAAAGCATTTGACACAATACAGCATCCTTTCTTTATAAAAACCCTCAAGAAGGTAGGGATAAATAAAAGAAGGTAGGGATAAAAGGATCATACCTGAAAATCACAGAAGCCATATACAAAAGACCTAGGAATAAACCTAACCAAAGCGATGAAAAATCTGTACACTGAAAACTATAGAAACTTATGAAAGACATGGAGGAGGACACTTGTGGGGATAAGCACTGAGTGTTATGTGGAAACTAATTTGACAATAAACTATTTGTAAAAAAAAAAAAAAAAAGAAACTTATGAAAGAAATTGAAGAAGACACAAAAAAATGGAAAAATATTCCATGCTCATGGGTTGGAAGAACAAATATTGTTGAAATGTCAATACTACCCAAACCAATCTACATACTCAATGCAATCCCTATCAAAATAACACTAGCATTCTTCACAGAGCTAGAACAAACAGTCCTAAAATTTGTGTGGAACTCAAATAGCCAAAGCAATACTGAAAAAGAAAACCAAAACTGGAGGGATCACAATTCCAGATTTCAAGATGTGTTACAAAGCTGTAATCATCAAGACAGTACGGTACTGGCACAAAAACAGACACTTAGATCAATAGAACAGAAGAGAGAACCCAGAAATGGACTCACAAGCATATGGCCAACTAATCTTTGACAAAGTAGGAAAGAATATCCAATGGAATAAAGACAGTCTTTTCAGCAAATGATGCTGGGAAAACTGGACGGTAACATGCAGAAGAATGAAACTGGACCACTTTCATACACCATACACAAAATAAACTCAAAATGGATGAAAGGCCTAAATGTAAGACAGAAAGCCATCAAAATCCTAGAGGAGAAAGCAGGCAAAAACCTCTTTGACCTTGGCTGCAGCAACTTCTTACTCAACACATCTCTGGAGGCAATGGAAACAAAAGTAAAAATGAACTGTTGGGACCTCATCAAGACAAAAACTTTCTGCAGGGCAAAGAAAACAATCAGCAAAACTGAAAGGCAACTGATGGAATGGGAGAAGATATTTGCAAATCACATATCAGGTAAAGGATTAGTATCCAAAATCTATAAAGAACTTATCTAACTCAACACCCAAAAGACAAATAATCCAATGAAGAAATGGGCAGAAGACATAAATAGACACTTTTCCAAAGAAGATATCCAGATGGGCAAGAGACATATGAAAAAATGCTCAACATCACTCATCACCAGGGAAATACAAATCAAAGCCACAATGAGATACCACCTCCCACCTGTCAGATTAACAACTCAGGCAACAACAAATGTTGGCGAGGATGTGGAGAAAGAGGATCTCTTTCGTGCTGCTGGTGGGAATGCAAACTGGTGTAGCCACTCTGGAAAACAGTATGGAGGTTCCTCAAAAAATTAAAAATAGAACTACCCGATGACTCAGCAATTGTACTACTAGGTATTTAACCAAAGGATACAGGTGTGCTGTTTCGAAGGGGCACATGCACCCCAATGTTTATAGCAGCATTATTGACAGTAGCAAAAGTATGGAAAGGGCCCAAATGTCCATCAAAAATGAATGGACAAAGAAGATGTGGAATATGTACACAATGGAGTATTACTCAGCAATAAAAAAGAATGAAATCTTGCCATTTGCAACAACATGGAGGGAACTAGAGGGTACTATGCTAAGCAAAATTAGTCAGTCAGAGAAGGACAAAAATCATATGACTTCACTCATATGTGGAATTTAAGATACAAAATAGATGAACATAAGGGAAGAGAAGCAAAAATAATATAAAATCAGAGAGGGGGCAAACCATAAGAGACTCTTAAATACAGAGAACAAACTGAGGGTTGCTGGAGGGGTTCTGGGTGGGGGGATGGCTAAATGGGCAAGGGGCATTAAGGGGGGCATTTGTTGAGATGAGCACTGGGTGTTATATGTAGGGGATGAATCACTAGATTCTACTCCTGAAATCGTGATTGCACTAGATGCTAACTAACTAGGATGTAAATTAAAAGCAAACAAAAAACAAAAATAAAGCATGAATGCTCATGGAAAAAAATCAAACAACAACTCAGAACCTTGATCTTTGAATAATGCAGTCCTGTTACAGTAAAACATATTCTTTCTAGTTCTTGAGATTTCATGTTAGTATAAAGAAACTTGAACCAGCCCTTCATGCCAGTCAAGATTCTTGGTGGTCTGCATCCTGATGTTAGTCACCAGCTTCATTTGGGGAGCTCTGGCAAGGAACAAAGAGACAACTCCCTTCCTTTTCTTCAGTCCGGGTTCTTTCAACTCAGCCTTGATACCATCTCACTTATGCTGTTTTTAGCGTGTCAGTCTATATCATCATGTGTACATCTTTATATCATCTTGTCCTGACCTTTTCTTTTCTCTTACCTTTTCCTCGTCTGTTTCTTTTATCATCCTTCTTTATCCCACTAATAACAACAGTAATTATGAAAATGCATTTTCAGTTGTTTAATACCTTGTATCTCAATGTCCTGTGGTTACCTCAATTAAATTATGTTCTAAACATTTTTGTCCACATTCTGCTCCTTTTTCTGTTTCTTCTCCCACCCCTATCTTTATTTTTTCTTTTTTTTTTCTTTTTTTTAAATTTTAATGTTTTATTTATTTCTAGGAGAGAGAGAGACAGTGTGAGCAGGGGAGGGTCAGAGAGAGAGGGAGTCACAGACTGAAACAGGCTCCAGGCTCTGAGCTGGCAGCCAGCCCAGAGCCCGACGCGGGGCTCGAACCCACGAACCGTGAGATCATGACCCAAGCGAAAGTCGGACGCTTAACCGACTAAGCCACCCAGGCGCCCCTCCCACCCCTATCTTTAATGTGTGTGTGTGTGTGTGTGTGTGTGGCGCAATCATATAAGCTATGAACTTCTGCTTCACACCTCTAGTATCTCTCTCTCCTTCAGCTACCACATTCCATCAGCCCTCCGCCTTTATCTCCATGCAGTTCCTTAATACCCTTATCATCTGGACCTCAACAGCAGCCTCTAAATTGCATCTCTGCCCCTGATTTTTCTCTCCCTAGCATGTTTCCTCATTGCTTTCAGAGTAGACTAGTCATTATCTACCTGATAAAGGTTTCCATCCTTCCTCCATCTTTCCTTCATCCTTTCCTTCCCCCCCTTCCTTTATTTATTTATTTTTTAAGAAGGCCCCATGCCCAACATGAAGCTTAAACTCATGACTCTGAGATCAAGAGTTTCATGCTCTACCATTTAAGCCACCAGGTGTCCCAGGGTAAATGTGTCTGAAATACTTACCAATAGTTGGTAGGTGGGTTTGCAGGTCCTGGATTTCATTTTCTTCAAGTCTGAACCCAGTATTTTTTAGAACATTTTTAATGTCACCGACATTAACTCTTCCTCCTTAATAAAAACAAGAAAAAGTACATAAGGGTGTCACACAATGAAAAAATGCAGGCCATCAATGCTACCTAGAAATGAAATGCAGGCTATCAATCCTATCTAGAAATGAAAGCACCAAGAAGCTCTTTAGAGCAAGTTGTATGGGAGTCAGGGACAGAACATGATACCATAACTAAACTTCTGAGAGACATTTATATGAGGGAGAAAAAAATGTAAAGAAGGAGTTTGGCTAATGGTAAATTTAGGCAAGGACAACAATCAAATCATGCTATTCTAGCCAAAAGAATTTGAAACTTACTACAGTAATAAGAAGTTACCTTCTTAATATAATTATACATAAGGAAAAACTAGTTAAGGAGGCAGAATAACTGAAAACAATAGTTTTTATCAAATCAATAAAAAATGAGGATTTACAGAGAGTCAGTGTATACATTTCAGATGAGTTAAATAATAAATAAAGAAAGTGAAATCTTAGGACAACAAGAATAAAATGTATATAATTTTTTATATGCTGTCTAGGTAGTAAATACTTTTGAAATACAAAAAAAGGGAATAAATTACAAAAGGAATGACTGACATAATTAAATACAGAAAATGAAAAACGTCTGTATGTAGAAATACAACATAATGGACAGAGAGTAGATTGTTGGTTGCTTAGGTCTGGGAAGTTTGTAGGGAAGGGAGAGTGACGACTAATGGGTAAAGTATTTTTGGGGGTGATCAAAATGTTCTAAATTGATTTTGGTGATGGTTTAGCAGCTCTGTTAATATACTAAAAACCACTGAATTATTACTTTAAATGGGTGAATTGCATGGTATAAAAATTATATTTCAATAAACTATTATAAAACATATGACATGATAAAGTAAAAATGCAAATAACCCACTGGGAAAGTATTTTCTGAAGCTATGAAAAATGTGTTAATATCTTTAATTTATAAAGAGGTCATTCAAATTAGGAGGAAAAAGCTTGGATTCTGATAGGATAATGAGCAAAAGACAGGAACAAGTAATTAAAAGACCAAAAGACATAATGATATGAAAACAATTTCAACTTCGTTGATAATAAAAAAATAAAAACAATGATTAGATTCCATTTCTTATTTATTAAATTAGCAAGGATTAAAAAAATGTGACAATAAACTATTGTGGCCAGGGCATAATGGTAACCAGTAGTCTTATCCATTCATTTATATCACAGCCTTAAACATGTTAAGACTTATCGGATTTACTAGAAGAATCTATCCAAAGAAACTGACTTAAAGTTGGAAAAAGATCACAATGTGTAAGAGTAAGTCACTAGAGACTATGTAGACAAATGTTCAACAAGAAAAAAAATGATTACGTAAGCTATAAACACAATTTGATGTATAGTCATTAAAAATGATGTTTATTAAAAAAATTTTAGGGGTACCTGGGTGGTCAGTTAGTTGGGCGTCTGACTTCTGTTCAGGTCATGATCTCACAGTTTGTGTGTTTGAGCCCCACATCAGGCTCTGTGCTGACAGCTCGGAGCCTGGAGCCTGCTTCGGATTTTTTGTCTCCCTCTTGCTCTCTGCCCTTCCCCGACTCATGCTCTATCTCTCTCTCTTACTCAAGAATAAACATTTATTTTAAAAAAATTTTTTAATGAAATGGTGGAATTCTTACACTATAATATTAGGATTAAGTGTAGGATACATAAAATATACAATAAGAGTTTAATTATCTATACACACATATACACAGAAAAAAGGATAGAGAACTATAATAAAAAAGGTGAATGTTACCTGGGGATTATGGGTAATTGCATTTTTTTCCATATGCTACTTTATGGATTCCAGATTTTTCTCCAATACCCAACAAAGAGTAGACACTTGGATATTTGTTGAATAAATGCATAATTTCCTGATTATTTATATTATCAGAAAACACAGTTACAACAATCTGATATTTTATTGTCCTTATCCTTTTTATCACTCACCTTTGAAGGACTTCACACCTTCCAGTAATTCTTTCTCAAACACCTTTTTATCAGCTGTAAGATAAAACATAATTGAGAGTTTGGTGATTCACAGAAATTAAGTATTTACTTTCAGGTATGGGAAATGTAGAAATTTATCACAATTCATTCTCAATGAAGTGAAAAGTATTTGGAAAACTCAAAGTATTGATACTCTATCCCCGGACAGAATAGAAGCTATTGTTAGTGGCACTCTAGTTGGCTGGAAAACAAAACAAAACAGAATTTTCTTTCTCAATATCTCCTCACAATTTGGTTTCATCTTTTCTTTTTTCATCTTTCCTGCTCTTCTGCCCTTTCATCTTCTTCCAGCTTAGACCTTAGATTTCCACCAAAGGGACGAAAGAACTTGTTGGTCCTGTGATGAGACCTCTGACTACAGAGGTCCCACTTTCCTAGACCAAAATTTAAATGAAAGAACAGTATGTTTTAAAATGCTAGGATTGTGGGGTGCCTAGGTGGCTCAGTCGGTTAAGCAACGGACTTCAGCTCAGATCATGATCTCACGGTGCGTGGGTTCGAGCCCCATGTCGGGCCCTGTGCTGACAGCTCAGAGCCTGGAGTCTGTTTCAGAGTCTGTGACTCCCTCTCTCTCTGACCCTCCTGTGCTCATGCTGTCTTCTCTCTCTCTCTCTCTCTCAGAAATAAGAATAAAAAAATAAAACGCTAGGATCGAGTCTTTAAAAAAAAGTTTTTTTTTCTTTTTTTAAAATTTTTTTTACAAATACTTTATTGTCAAATTAGTTTCTACATAACACTCAGTGCTCATCCCCAAAGTGCCCTCCTCCATGCCCATCCCCCCACCCCCCCACATCCATCAGTCCTCAGTTTTTGTCAGCATTCAAGAGTCTCTCATGGTTTGCCTCTCTCCCTTTCCCCCACCATTTCCGCCCTTCTTCTCCCCCTTGTTCCTCCGTCAATTGACATAAAAGGTTTCAAATCAGTAGAATTTCTAATACAGAACCTTAAAATAAACCTTCTGTGAAGTTTTGAGGATGTGAGGCGAGCTGGTCACTGCAGACATGGTCTCTGTTTGCCCAGAATTTAGGATAGTGCCATGCACACAACAGATCTTCTTTCTTATTTTTTTTTAAAAACATTTTATTTCTGAGAGAGAGAGAGCATGGAGAGAGGGAGACACAGAATCTGAAACAGGCTCCGGGCTCTGAGCTAGCTGTCAGCACAGAGCCCATCGCAGGGCTCAAACCCATGAACCGTGAGATCATGACCTGAGCCGAAGTCGGACTCTTAACTGACTGGGCCACCCAGGCGCCCCAAAAGATCTTCAATAAATGTTTGTTGAATGAACAAGTTTTTAGATACCAGTAAAGTAGAACTTCAGTGCTTACCAGAAACTGGCAGGGTTTTCAGAAGCTTTTTATGTTCCTTATTTGTGATCTCTAGTCCCATGTTTTTCAGTACATTTTTCATGTCCTTGGTAGGAATCTTCTCTCCTTTAGAAAGACATACATAGACATAAGCAAACATCCTTCCCAGATTCAGCGGGGAAGAACCAGGCATAATCAAGCTTGGTTTAGCTATTCAGAACCAAGGAGGTGAGAATCTAAGAGGATACCTTCAATGATAAGATAATCTTATGTATAATAAGTGAAACAGGGATTGTAGAATTTCTCAGTAATTTACATGTGTTTGATGGGTAATAATTCAACCACTAATATAACATCTGTATTCTTTTTTTAATTTTTTCCCCTCCTCCTCCACACTTTTCTCCTTCTCCTCTGGGCCTCCCTACCCCATTCCCTTTACTCTTCTTTTACCTGAATTATTGGACTAGTTTTAAAAATGACAATAAAAGTGGGTTCTCTATAAAATTTTTCAGTAAATTTATATTTACACTTTTACACTGTAAGCTGGGCATATGAGAATAGGGGGATAGATTCGAAATCACGTATTTAAAAATCTACTGAAGACAAGAAAAAACACAGAAGCCATAAGAACAAGAAATCAGGGAAAAAGTAGGCTAAATTGAAAAGGAATTAAAACAATATCTAGAAATAAAAATGTAGTTATTGAAATTAAAACCCCAATGGGCAAATAGTATGAGACAAATAGCAGAGACAGTGAGCTAGAAGAGAGGTTTAAGAAAAGACAAAAATGTAAAAATAGGGAAAATATGAAAAGAAAGATATGAAGGACAAGTGAGAACGTTCATCATACATGTAATAGGAGTTTCTAAAAATGAGAAAAGAGGAAGAAAAAGAAGTAATATTTGAAACATAAGGGATGAGAGTTTCCAAAAGTTGATGAGAGGCATGAATGTTTAGTTTTAGGAATCATAAATTCTGAGCAGGAAAAATGAAAAGAAGCCCACGCTTGGCTACATGATAATGAGAATTTCAAAGATAGAGATAATCTTAAGAGTTACAAGAGAAAAAGAGATTAACTATAAATAAACAATGAAAACTTATAGTTGATTTTTAACAGCAAAAAGAAAGGTCACAAAACAGTAGATATATGAATCTATCATCTTTCTGTCTAATATTCATATCTATTTTCTTCTTTCTCCTTTTTTCCCATTTAAATTTAAATATGACTATTATTATAGGTTAATTTTACAAGATAGTCTTTAGGTCACAGAATATTCAGATGGAACTGTAGCTAAATTTGAGAATTAACGTAGCCCAGAGATAGTATGAGTATCTCCCAGACATAGACTCCTAGAACTTTGCTTCTTCTAATTCTGGGAAGAGAATGAGAACACCTTCATTTGTATGAAGGGCAGAGCATCTTATTAGGTGGAAACAAAGAGTTGTTTTGTTATATGGAAGTTAAGTTCAAATATATGTAGAAGGGTCCAGAGCTGAGTAGCCAGAGGGGTAGACTATTTCAGCTGTTTAGTTATTATCTCTCAGTGCCAACCTTACCCTTCTAAACTTTGCTTCATAATGCTGAAGCTGGGATTTGGTAGACAACATTTCTGTTTTGCTAGCTGGTTCCATATTAAACTATGCCAATGAGTGGGTGGGGGAAAGGGGAAAAGAGAGAGAGAGAGAGAGAGAGACTGAAAGGCTGTCCAATGAAGTTCCTTCCTATAGTAGTAAATGAATCCAGTTTTCAATTTTTCAACCTCACGGAACCAGTTTCATTACACTTGTCAGAGATACTAGTGGCAAACTTCAGAGTTCTAAGGTAGAATGATAATCTAAAAGTCTAGACATAGTCAAAGCATGAGTCAAGGCTAAGTGTAAAATAAAGATATTTTCAGAGACTAACTCTTTTTCAAATTACTAAGAAGGATGTACTTCAGGAAACTGAACCCAAAAAAGAGTAGAAGTAAAAAGCAATGGTGAACAAAGAGAGTGGTAAGTGTATTTAAGTTTTGCAAAAGATCAGATTTAAATTGCTCTGCCCTTGCTTTCAGTGTACTCACTTGGCCAAAGCTCATTCTTGTTTAAATACAAGTTTGTGCTTACTCCATGCCTGCAGTCAGGTAGCTGAACTAGAGCTGGAGTGAGCTCTGCTGACTGTTCTCGGTGTGAATGGATGATCATGAACCTCAGGTGAGTCCTTAATTTAGTTGGGCAACCACACTACACTTTGCTGGTGTAGTAACTTTCCTTTTCTACTTGCTGACTACTTCATATCTTTTCTTTTCAAACCACCACTTCCTCTTCTTCCATTTGATCATAACTTCTTTTATGTCTTTAATTAAGCAACAACAACAAAGCCTTCCCTTGATGTCACTTTCACCAATTTACTTGCCTCTTTGTTCCACTTCTTTGCTTCCCTTGGCAGCAATATTTCTCAGATATTCACACTGTTTCTACATGCTATCTTCCCGTTTTCTCTTAAACTCACTTTGGTTGGGATTCCTTCCACCCTCACTACCTGAAACTTTTCTTTTTTGTATCGTTAATGGTAGTTGCAATAGCCAAGATATGGAAGCAGCCCGAATGTCCAAAAACTGATGAATGGATAAAGAAGATGAATGGACTATTACTCAGCCATAAAAAAGAAAAAATTTGCCATTTGCAACCATGTGGATAGAGCTAGAATGTATAATGGTAAGCAAAATAAGCCAATCAGAGAAAGACAAATGCCATATGATTTCACTCATATGTGGAATTTAGGGAAACAAAACAGATGAGCACATAGGAGGGGGTGGGGAAAGAGAAGAGAGGGAAACAAACCATGAGACTCTTAGTGAAAGACAACAAACTGAGGGTTGAAATAGGGAGGTGGGTGGGAGAGGGGCTAGATGGGTGATGGGTTTTAAGGAGGACCCTTGTTGTGATGAGCATTGGGTGTTGTAAGTGATGAATCACTGAATTCTACTCCTGAAAGCAATATTGCACTGTATGTTTACTAAGATTTAAATAAAAAATAGTTCTATATAAAACTTTAAGATCACATATATAATCCTCATTGTAACATCTCACTCACCTGTAATATTTTTAACTTCATCCATCAACACATTTACATCAATCTTCCCATTACCTTTAAGATAAAAATGCATCAAAAAGATTTTTAGAAAAGTGATATAAAAATTTTTTTCCCTTAAATAGTTTATGGTCAAGTTGGTTTCCATATAACACCCAGTGCTCATCCCAACAAGTGCCCTCCTCCATGCCCATCACCCCCCTTCCCCTCTCCTCCATTCCCTCAGCCCTCAGTTTGTTCTCAGCATTCAAGAGTCTCTCATGGTTTGCCTCCCTCCCTCTCCCCAACTACTTTTCCCCTTCTTCTCCCACATCCTCCTCCATTAACTTCCTCCTAGTCCACCTATTAAAAATTTTAAATTGTGAAATAGAAACCCCAAATTCAACCATTTTAAGGCATTTCCCCTAGGAGTTTATTATTTTTTCACGTCATCAATTTAAATTAATATAGCTCCTGCATTTTACATGATCAAATTCCACACTGCACAATGCATGAGCAAGGTTTGAAGCACTCTCCCTTCCTTCAAGACAATCTATTATTTATTAGGTTACTCTTTTTCAGGCATGGGTCTGAAATTTTTTGCGAGTTTAAAAATTTTGTTTAAAAATGACATTTCCATTTTGTCAGTGCTGAATTTCCCTTTGGGCTTATTATTGTCTTAGCATCAAGTGATCCCCTTAAAGGACAGAGTGGTGGTATGCATTTCTCTTTTTTTAATGTTTTATCTATTTCTGAGAGAGAGAGAGAGAGAGAGAGAGAGAGAGACAGCGTGAGCAGGGGAGGGTCAGAGAAAGAGGGAGACACAGAATCTGAAGCAGGCTTCAGGCTCTGAGCTGGCTGTCAGCACAGAGCCCGATGTGGGGCTCGAACCCATGAACTGTGAGTGACCGGAGCCAAAGTCGGATGCTCAACAGACTGAGCCACCCAGGCGCCCCGTGGTATGCATTTCTGACTGCTCTAAAGTTGCCAATGAAAGTCACCAGGTTGAGTTATTCAGTTAAATTCCCAGGTATGATGACAAAACTCTTGTGCAGTAGTACTCATTCTCAACTGAAAGACCTTTTCATAGACCATGCACTTAGTTTCTTTAGCTATTTCTCAAGTTCTGAAACTACTAGAAGTCAACAGATACACTGTTAGTAGTTTGTAATATTTCAAGTTTGAGAAACACTGGGTTGGGATGTTAAAAGATGCTATGACTCTAATTGGCAAGATTCAGTTTGGAATCTTAAAGTTGTCTGTGGACCTATTCCAACTCCACTTAAGACTTGGTCAAGGGTGCCAATCCATCACTCCTCAAACATGTTCACACTCTTGTTTTATGTGTAATAATAATCCTAAGATTGCAAATTCCTCAAAGAGTGAGATACCAAGAATCGTTTTGTATTCCTACTATTACCTCGGCATTAGTTTGAGTTTGTGAAAGATGGATGCTCCATAAATGTTTACTAAATAATTAAGTTGCAGTAGAATGCAAACATATTCTAGAGAATGAAGTAGCTTTAAAACCACTATATATTTTAGGTTCTTAGATACGGAGTTTAACCTTGCTTGTTCTTTTCTTTACGTCTTTTCAATTATGATGATCTTTTATTGGTATCCTTTTATAGTTTTATAGCATTGATGATGATGATGATGATGATGATGAACACTATTATATTATGGCTTTTAAACAGGATAAGGAAGAACTTTTATTGGAGAAAAGTCTGATTCTGTAAAGGACAGATCCCATCAGGTCTTTTGTTTTGTGTGTCTCTTAATCAGCTTCACTGAGGCCCACTGGGCCACTGAAACAGTCTTCCATCCTATTTCAGATGGTTTCCACAGATGTACAAGGTAGTCCACAAGAATTAGATTAGAATTAGCCTCACTTTAAATCACTGTGCTAGTATCTTTTCTCATGTTTCAGGATACTAGAAAAACAAGGCAAAGACAAATATCTGCATTTATTGAACTGGTAGGTTAAGAGAGCTATGAAAGGGATTAATTTTTAATACAAAGAAAAAGCCATTTTTGGAAAAACTGATTACCCCTTATTAAGGCAGTTTTCGAGGGTCTAGAACAGTGTCTGACACATTATAGGCATTCAGTTAAAGTTAAAATCAAAGAGTGGAAGGTACTACTGATTTAGAAAAGCCCATATTCATTGACTTGGATCAATCTTATATCTTCACTACTTCCTCAAGGGGACAGGTGTCAAAATTTCATCATGAATTTTTCTCAGTTCTACCAGCATAAGAATAATCTAATTATATGCCAAGTTTAATTAATTCTCTTGAACATTACTATGTATCTTCTTAAATTTCTTAGTTCTAGTAGTTCATGGCAGTATAGCAGAATGGTTGTTTTGAGCAGTTCCTTAGCTGTCATTTCTTCCTGGAATTTCTTAACAGGAGAGTTCTTCCATTTCGTCATTTTGGCTAGCTTTCTGTCTCTTGTTAGTTTTAAAAGCTTGTAATGCATGCTGCACCTGTGAGTGCTGCTGTATTAAAGAAGGCTCATTTACTGTCCAGGGCCTGTCCATTTAGGAAGTGTTCTTTTAATGGTGTCTCTTGGTCTCTCTTTTTGAGACTTTGGTTATTTTATTTCCCTACTCGTAGTGGTATTTGGGGCTCTCCACCATGTGTACTTTGGCTTGTTCCTTGAGGTAGCCCTATAAGGTTGTTTTCTCAGCAGACTCTGTCTCCTTTTCCTCCCAAATTCCTGCAGTTCGGTGTCCTATGGCTTCAGGCCTTCTCTGTTTGAGAGATGGGGGCGAGTGAAATGCACGGAACTCCCTACTTCTCCACCATCTTGCCCCTCCCCACAGAATGGTTGTTAATAGACAATTTCTGGAGCCAGATTGCCAGTCCACCACTTACTAGCTCTATGACTTTACACAAGCTACTTGAGTTTTCTGTGCCTTAGTCTCCTTATATGTAAAATGGGAGTAAAATTTGAACCTGCCTTATAAAGTTGTTAGCGAGATTAAATAAGATGATATATGTAAAGTGCTGAAAATAGTGCCTTACTTACAGGACCATGTAGTGTTGCTTGTTGCTATTTAATGCTGGGTTAGGGGTAGGGACTCAAAGATTAAAATCTTGAGTATTCTCCATTAAACCTTGGCATTCCCTGTGAAGAGTGACACTTGTCATCTATACTGTGCAGCATTCTTGGTGATACTTCCCAAGTGATAGCCATTGGGCTCAGTTTGGTAGTTATGCTAAAGGCCTCACTCTTCTTATTTTCAGATACATCCTATCTTCAGGTATTCCAAGTCTGATACTAGCCTCAAGTCTAAGGTTTGGTTAAGGAGTATATTGACACTCAAAATTCTCACCATCAACTGGTAGGAGGTCCTTCAGTTCCTGGATTTCTTCCTTCTTGAGATCAATTCCCATGTTTTTCAGGAAAGTGTCCACCTTATTTGGAGACACCTTCACCCCTTAGGAAAGAAAGGGATGGGACATGAAAAATATTTGTAATGATGTAAAGAGTGGGTTATTATAGATCATGCCTAGGCATTGATACTACATAGACAATGAAGAGCAAAGAACAATTAAACTATCCACGTAAATGTGGTTTGTTGTTATCTAAGTCAGGAATTCCTAAACCCTGATCTGTGGAATTCTGTTATTACCTTTAGGAAAACATTAAAGAGAAGAAAGTGAGGAATTAAGGGTATTTGTTAAGTCATGACACAGACTAAAATCAGGCTTTATACATGTGTTTTCACAGAAGAATTTGAAACTTGCTAAGTTAATGGACAACTACCAACCCATCCATCCATCCACCTACCCATCCGCCCATCTATCCATTCAGCTAGCCATCCATTGAGCCAGACAGCCAGCCAATCCATGGATTTACTCTATCATAATTCTCTGGGACATTTTTAAGAATATATGCTTCTAGATACTATCTCTGGAAATTCAAGATCATTATGACTGGAAAGAGGCCTAGTGACCTGAACGCTACATTTTCCATCCTCTCCCTGGTAATTTTGATATGCAACTTTATTTGGGAACCACTGCCTTTGGGTTACTGGAATGTGCCTAAAACATATAAAGAATAAACACTGACTTAACAACCCATTGGGACAGCTGGGTTAATAATCTGAAAATTGTAAAATAGGAAGAGTTTTTGAAAATAAGAGCAAAGCTTGATGACCAGTTTTTTCTGCCTTTTCAATATGCTTCTTACTCACCTTTGAGAGACTGTAACTCTTTCATCAGTCTGTTCATATATACCCTTCCTTTGGCTATAAGAAAAGGAAAAGTCAAGTTTCAGGCAGGAATGTTGATATTTAAATATATAATGAAATATACATAAGTTCAGAAATAGAGATTTCTTATATTTTATTCTAGAAATTTAAGTGATTAAAAAAATTTTTTTTTAAATATTTTTATTTATTTCTAGGAGAGAAAGAGGAAGACAGCATGAGCAGGAGAGGGTCAGAGAGAGAGGGAGATACAGACTCTGAAACAGGCTCCAGGCTCTGAGCTGGCAGTCAGCACAGAGCCCGATGCGGGGCTCAAACTCACGAACCGCGAGATCATGACCTAAGCGAAAGTCGGACGCTTAACCGACTAAGCCACCCAGGCGCCCCGAGGGACTAAAAAAAATTTTTAATGTTCATTTATTTTTGAGAGAAGATAGAGACAGAGAGTGAGTGGGAGCAGGGCAGAGAGAGGAGACACAGAATCTGAAGCAGGTTCCAGGCTCTGAGCTGTCAGCACAGAGCCCGATGCAGGGCTTGAACCCATGAACCACCAAATCATGACTTGAGCCGAAATCAAGAGTTGGACATCCAACCTACTAAGCCACCCAGGCACCCCTAGAAATTTATATTATTTCACTTCCAAGAATAAAACTTAGGAGTGGAAACAGCTCTCGATTTGGTGAAATCATTTTGGTGATGGGGGTAGGAGGATAAAACATTCCTTAACTAGGGAGTATTAGTTACTAAAGTCCACATACTCAACTTTCCCTGAAGGCCACTGAGATTTTTCCGCACTGTGATATTTTTAGTGCTCACCATCGACCGGAAGCTTGTTCTGTAGTTCCAGACCTTCTCCTTCTGTGAGTGTTATCCCCATATTTTCCAGTAAAGTTTCCAGGTTACTAGTATCGACCTTCTCACCTTTAAAAATTAAAAGGCAGTAATGGTTGAAAATTTGAAGAATAGTGATCTCATGTTATTTAAAAAAATGCCCATATGGCATTTGTTGATTAAACAATGAAGTAAACCTGACAAGAATGCCAGCTAAGACATCGTCTTAGAGATTTTTGGCTAAGCAATGGTAATCAAATTAAGGCTGGAAGTCTGTGGATGCAAACATTTACGGTATACACGTAGAGAGAATGCATCAATAAGGAAAACAATGCTGTTGAAATGTGGTTTTGTGTAAATGTTAAAATCTTGGTGTTGTAGAGTCTTCTTAATTATCTATCATGGAATCATACAGGGCTTTTCTCCAGGGCCTTCTTTCTTAACCCAGGCTGGCTCCTGTCGTGCCTCAGGGATTTGGTGGGCTTGCTTCCCTCTCTTCTTGGCAGCCACCACCACCAAGTACATTTTTTTGGGTGGTTAGGAAATTAGATGCAGTCTTCCAAGCTCGCCTGTTTTTAGTGTCCCAGGAAAACTAGCACATAGATATTTTTATTCTTAGGGCATTAATGTAAAGTGCTACAGTGAGCCAGACAGAGAACACCAGACTCTCACAGCATGGGTAAGACACAAAGCTAACAAGTTTGTTTGGTAATGGACTCGGTTTTAGTTCTTGGTTAGGAGGGTGGAAATCACCACTTATCCCTGCCCCCTCGTAGCCAGCTCCCAATCTGCTTGTAGGATGTCTGTGTGAAACTCTCCTTCATGATGGCTCTTGCCTTTAGCTTGAAAATCCAGTTGAGCAACAAAAACAACCAAATGGTAATTATGTGAGGCGACGAATGCATTAACTAACCGTACTGTGGTAAACATTCTGAAATACATACGTATATCAAATGATCACATTGCATACCTTAAACTTACATAATGTTATATCAATTATAGCTCAATAAAGCTGGGGAAGAAAGATGCTATTTTAGTGGGCAATTTGCACCTCCTAATCATTTCCAATTCCAGAAAAAGAAAACTCTTGCTTTTAGTCCTCCGGAACCTCCACACTGCAGTGCTGCCATTGTAAGGATAGTAGCTGGGGAGTGAGCCAGTCTTCAGCACAAGTGCCAGGAGGAAACGTGTACAAGGGTTGCTGTCTTCCAGCTGCTTCAGACCTCTTCTGGGAAACCTTGCACCACAGAGCTTCTAAAATTCCCCAAGCAGCCAAGGGAATGATTCTTCAGATACAATAGAGCAATTTCCTAGTCTGTTTACTTGATCATGTTTTTTTTTTAATGTAAAAAAAGTTTTTTTAATGTTTATTTATTTGAGAGAGAGAGAAAGAGAGAGAGTGCACACGCCTGAGCAGGAGAGGGCCGCAGAGAGAAGAAGACACAGAATTCCAAGCAGGCTCCAGGCCCTAAGCTGTCAGCCCAGAGCCTGACGCGTGGGGCCTGAACTCACTATACCACGAGATCATGACCTGGGCTGAAGCCAATGGCTTCACCAATGGAACCGCCCAGGCGCCCCTAACTTGATCACGTTTTGACAGACATGGGCCTTCTGCTAGGTTATCAGTCCAACCACCCCTTTCATGTATCATTACCATTCTTCAAAACATAATCCCACAAAGTTTTCTATACTCTCGAATCTATTCTGTGTTTTTACAACTCTGATTTTTCTTTCCATTGCTAGCTTTCTTTTCACCCTTCCCACAGTGCCTTCTCAGGCTCGTTTTTCATTAAATATGAATTTCTCTATATCTTCAGTCTCTTTATAGACTCTTATTTCCTGTCTTAACTGAACTTTGCCTGTTCTGGATAGATTTTCCTTTTTCCTTCCCTTCCCTTCCTTTGCCCTCCCTTCCCATGCTCTCTCCTCCCCCTCCCTCCCTCTTTCCCTCCTTCTGTCTCCTTTCACTGTCCTTCTTTTCCTTTCTTCCCTTCTTTCCTCCTTCCTTTACTCTCTCCTTCCCTCCTTTCCTCCGTCCCTCCCTTCCTCCCTCCTTCCTTCCTTCTTTTTGAGAGAAAGCTGCTCTTTTTTTTCATAGCCCATTTGCCTTAGGGCTTGCATTCTCCAAGACCCCAATTGCTGCTCTCTGGCCATCCTCAAACCTTTCCTCTTGTGAGAATTATGGTAATTGGCTTTCTTTTTATTGCCCCTTACTGACTTCTTGGTCACTTAAGTAGCTTGTCCCATTACGCAGTCTTCCTGTGCACCCAAACTCCTGGCATCATTATAGGCAAGTCCAGTCTTTATAGAGATAGCTCATTCCGCAACCTCACCTCTCAGTTTCTTGAGCTCCTTAGCCTCAATGATGGCCCCCTAAATCCTATACTAGTTAATCATCAAGGACACATCCTGAACTTTGTTATTACCTGGAAATGCTTTGCCTCTAAAATCTTAAATTCTAGCATACCTACTTTTGCCCAGAACCTTATATTCTTACACTTCTTTTACTTCCTTCCTCCTACCACACCCGTTACAGTTCATTCCCTCCTCTCTTGCTTTCCTCCGAGTTCATGATTTCCATAACTCCACTTCCTCTCCTAGCCACAGTAGACCACTTAACCACTCTCTTGATGACACTCTCAATGTCTTTAGGCTTTCATTCTTTTGGCACATCAGCCTTAAGAATCTCCTACTTTGGGGAGTGCCTGGGTGGCTCAGTTGGTTAAGCGTTTGACTCTGGCTCAGGTCATGATCTCATGATTTATGGGTTCAAGCCCCATGTCAGAGCCTGGAGCCTGCTTCGGATTCTGTGTCTCCCTCTCTCTGCCCCTCCCCACTCGTGCTGTCTCTCTCTGCCTCTCAAAAATAAGTAAACATTAAAAAATAAAAAAAATAAAAAGAATCTCCTACGTTGGTCCAACTGAAGGATATCATAATCATGCGAAAGGTCGCCATTACTTATGATGTCTGACTTTGGTTAGACTCTTCTCAGCAAGGTTTTCATGTATTTCTTATCAACTCTAGTTCTGTTCTCTTATATGAGTTATCCACAATCATTAACACTTTCCTTATAGTCCTCTACCCCACCACTGGGCCCTTTCTTTTAGTAGATGATTCTGTTTCCTACTATACAGAGAAAATGGAAGCTTTTAGGTGAAATCCTCTGAATTTTACTCCCATATCTACCTAGATTCTCTATATTTGTATCCTTCCTGACTTGAGTTCTGCCTGTCTCAGAAAAAGAGGTGGCTTTGGATTCTTACTCACATATTTAACTGCCTAGGGCTTAGCATCTCTTAGACGTTGTATAGGAGCCTCAAACCCAATATGACCAAAATGGAAACTATATCTTTACTTCTAAACTTATTTTACTGAATTACATATTTTGGTCAATGTCACTGTCACCCACCCAGCTGCTTAGCTCAGAAACTGAGGAGTCATCCTTCATTTCATCTTTTTGCTTTATCTCAATAGCTGATCAGTAACCAGATTCTACAGTTTTTATAGCTGTAACATCTCTTCTATGTGCTCCTTCCTCTCAAGTCTCACAGAGAATGATTTACTTCTGCTCTTTATTGTCTTTCGCCTGTACATTTGCAATATGCTTGCTAGCTAGTTTACCTGACTCTATTCTTGTACACACACCTCCATCCATCCTTTATTCTGCTGCTAGAGCAATCTTTCTAATTTACAAATCTAATTACATAGTCCCCTGCTTAAAATCCTGGAATGATTCCCCACTCTGTGCAGAATGAAAGTCATACTCCTTTGCTAGGTATTGAAGGCCCTCTGTGATTTGTCTCTTGTATTCGTTTCCTATTGCTGTAACAAATTACTGAAAGCATGGTGGCCTAAAACAATATCGATTTTTTTCTCTTACAGTTCTGGAGGTCAGAAGCCCAAAATTAGTTCTACTGAGTTAAAGTCAAGGTGTTAGCTGGACTGGCTCCTTTAGGAGGCTCTTGGGAAGAATCCATTCCCTTGCCTTTTCCACTTCTAGAGGCCACTTATACTTCGTAACTTACTCCCCTTCCTCCATCTTCAAATCCAGTAGTGGAGCATCCCACTTCTGCTGTCACATTGCCTTCTACCTTTTCTGTCATCAACTCTCACCTTGCTTCCCTCTTCTAAGGACGCTTGTGATTATATTTAGAACCCAACTGGATAATCAAGGATAACCTCCCCATTTCAAGATTCTTAATCACATCTCCATGGTCCCTTTGTCTATATGAAGGCAACATTCACAAGTTCTGGGGATTAGGACCTGAATGTCTTTGGGACTCATTACTTGGCCCACTGCATCCTGCTCCTTACTCTTTAAGTTTATTCTTTGCCAAACTCCTGACAGCATTTATGCTCTAGTTACTCCAGATTTTTTCTAGTTCCTTAAAGCATCAAACAGTTTCTCATTTTGGTGCCTTTTATTTTATTTTTTCTTCTATCAGGAATGCCCATCCTGCTGTGTCTGGAAAAACTGACTTACAGTTTAAGGATCAGCTCTTGTGCTCACCATTCTATTAAAGCATTTCCCAATTTCTCTTCCTCAGGTGTAAGTGACCATTCTGCCCCTTCTTTACTTTGCATAGGTTTTTAACATTGCACCAATAACATTTTATTGCATTTATTTATATGCTTTTTTCTTGCCCAAGCTACATGAGCTACTGGAAGGTTGGTTTTTATAGATCCACATTTGGGACATAGAGATGTTTACTGATGAGGTAATAAAGATCTAACCCACCTGTAAAAACATTTCCTTCATCCATTACCACATTCACTTCAATCTTCCCCTCATCTGTAAGAGAAGACAGAATTTTATGCATAAAACAATAGTAGAAATAGAAGAAAGACATAAAAGTCATACACTGAAGTACAACACAAAATTCAGCAAATTTTAATGACTTGCTCTAGAATTTTATCCTATTTTCTTATGAAATGGAAAATGTGGAAAGACATAGCTTTGATTATAAAAAAGATACTTAATTTCATACAAAGACATCAGAATTTTTCTTTAAAAAATTTTAAAAATGTTTTATTTATTTCTGAGAGAGAGAGAGAGAGAGACAGTGTGAGCAGAGGAGGGTCAGAGAGAAGGAGACACAGAATCTGAAGCAGGCTCCAGGCTCTGGGCGACCCCAGAATTTTTCTGTTAAGATACACTGAACATGTAAAAAATGGGCTGACATGTAAAAAATAGCCTTCTCTACTTTCAGATCAGGAAGAACTCCATTTTACTCATTATGAGGCTGACAAGCATCGTAAAATTGATAAATAGACTTGAAGCATTAATAATTCCTATTTCTGTACTGAAATAACAGGTGACATTTAGCTATGTTCTTCCACTATCCACACTCAACATGTATTTAAAAAGCTTTGATCGGTCGCCTGGGTGGCTCAGTCGGTTGAGTGTCCGACTTCAGCTCAGGTCATGATATCGCGGTTCATGGGTTTGAGCCACACGTCGGGCTCTGTGCTGACAGCTCAGAGCCTGAAGTCTTCTTTGGATTCTGTGTCTCCCTCTTTCTCTACCCCTCCCCCTCTTGTACTCCGTCTCTCTCTCTCAAAAATAAATAAAACATTAAAAAATTAAAAAACTAAAAAGCTTTGATCAATCTAATTGTATTTTAATAAAATTTTTAAAAAACTTCATTTTGTATTTTCCTCTTAAATGGGGGTATTTAGATGGAACCTCCTGATAGATGGTCAGTGCCTTACAGGACAATGTCTGGTCCTTTCTCATGTATTTCAGTTAGTACCACAGAAGATTTAGGATGGCCTGAGATGGGTCTCTAATGCTTTTTCCTGTGGGCTTACTGACTTGAAAAGGGGTACTCAGGGAGATGGCTGATACTTTTGCAACTGAAGTCACTGCTGTGGCATTCCAGTAAACTTTCAAGATACCTGGAAAATGTGATAGCAAAAAATATCTACATCCTTTCATAGGCAGATCAAAATACTGAGAAATTATATATTTTCAGTAATAAAAAACTATCCTTTGGAAAATTTACTTTCTCTGGCTACAGCAAAGGCATAATTAAGTGGCATTGTGTCAAAATGAATATATACTGGTTGTTATTATTACTACTAATAAAAGCCCTATGCTAGGACCTTACAATGTTTAGGAAAGGTAGCCATTATTTTGTTTTTAACAAAAGGGAACTAAGACTCAGAGGGGTTTATTAGATCAGTCTTGCACAGTTAGGAATTTTCAGTGCTGAGATTCAAAACTGTCTCTTATTCCAACTTCCAAATTCTTTCCACAATGCCATCTAATCAGAGGAACCAGTG
Organism: Hyaena hyaena; assembly: GCF_003009895.1. Taxonomy (NCBI): domain Eukaryota; kingdom Metazoa; phylum Chordata; class Mammalia; order Carnivora; family Hyaenidae; genus Hyaena; species Hyaena hyaena. The sequence goes on from NW_024081009.1 coordinate 313,547, forward strand.
GGATTAATCCCAGGTTTTTCCTGTTTTTCCCATGAGAGCTGCTATCTTGGAAACTTTTCCAAGTAGGTCTTGTGGGTCTTGCTATTATGAGTTCATGCTAACATGGGCTAGGTGTGAATGATAGAAAGGAAAATTACTTTCAAAATTATTCTCCATCTTGAACTTGTTTCTGATAGTTCAGAATCTATTCTAGGTAAATATTTTTCTGCCTGTCTTTTAATATTATTTCCTCCTTACTCTATTAGCTTCCTTTCAAACTTTTCTTATTAAATGTTCCCTCCATTCTTTTTTCTGCTTCTTCTTCTTTTGGTCTGCTAATCTCATAAGTGCTGTGACATGTTGCTAAGCTTTGCTGAATCTGTGGATTGGTAACTTCCTAAGTAAAGATGAATTATTAGAGTATCTGTTTCTAACCATATTCATACATATATCTAGTTGAATGTCATGTAGGTATATCTAAAGTCAACATATCTAAAACTGAAACTATTCTCCTGACATTGTAACCTGAACATCTTCCTGAATTCTCCAGTTTGCTTATGATATGACTGATGACCTAGCCACCAAAATGTCTCTGTTTTCTTAAAATTCTTATTTTTCATAATTCACATGTAATCAATTATCAAACCCTATTCCCTTTAATTCTAAAATATTTCCCAAATTAATCTCTTATCTGTCATTAAGTTTACTTCCCTTGCTCAGGCCCTATCATCTCTTGTTGCATCATAGCAATATCTTTGAAATTTGAGTCTTTGCTTCCATTAATGCTTCTTACATTGTCTTCAGTATTGACTTCCCAAAGAGAAATACTCCAGGTATATCACTGCCTATAGGATAAAGTCTAAGACCAAGGAGATAAATAGACAATTCAAGAACAATAGTTGGGACTTCAATATTCCACTCTCAATAAAGGGTTGAACAACTAGATAGAAAAATCGGTAGCATAAAGGAGACCTGAACAATATTATCAACCATGAAACATTCTCTAGGATAGACCATGTCATAAAATAAGTCTCATTCAGTTTAAAAGGACTGAAATCATAAACAAGTATATTCTCTGACTAGGGTGGAATTAATTCAAAATCAACAGCAGGAAGAAATTTGGGATATTCACAAATATTTGAAAATTCAAAAACACATTTTGAAATAACCTATGGACCAAAGATGAAATGTTGGAAATTAGAAAGTATTTCCAACCAAAAATGAAAACAAATCATATTGAGATTTTTGGAATGCAGCTAAAGTAGTGCTTTGAGGAAAATTTATAGTTGTAAATAAAGACCTATATTAGAAAAGAAAAATCTCAAATTAATAATCTAAATTTTTACCTTAAGAATCTAGAAAAATAAGAACAAACTAAATCAAATGTAATCTGAAGGATGGAAATAATAATAGATATTAGAGCTGAAACCAATAAAATGGAAAGCAGAAAACCAGTAGGGAAAATTGATATTGGCTCTTTGAAAAGATTAGTAAAATTGACAAACCTTTAGGTGAACTAACCAAATAAAAAGAGAGAAGACATGGATCAAAATCAGGAGGGATGATATCACCATCAACTCTACATGAATTAAAAGGATTATAAAGGAACACTGTGAACAACTTTGTGTCAACAAATTAAACATGAAATGGACAAAATGCTAGAAAGGTAAAAATTACCTAAACTAACTCAAGAGGATGAAGGCTTAGCTCCATAGACTGGTATAAGGTCTTTCCAGTCTTGGCAGCCTACTCTTCTGGCTATGTTTCCTGTTTCTTTGTAACATGAAGCATATATTCTAGTCACAAAGGAATACTTGCTGCTCTCCTAACATTCATGAATTTGCATGATTTTATGCTTTTGTACACCTTGCTTCTTCATCTGGAATGCCTTTCTCCCTCCTCAGGTTATCTTTGAATTTTCTCATGTAAGTAAGCACTTGCAAGTATAGGCTCTATATGTACTGTACATGCAGCCTGCTAGGGCTGCCTGTGAGTGGGTGCTTGTTTGCTGTGCGTTGTCCCAGCTTCCTTCTCTTTTTCTTTTTATCTTTCTTTTTATTCTTTATATTTTTTTAGAGGGAGAAAGCACACAAGCAGGGGAGGGAGGCAAAGAGAGAGAGAGAGAGAGAGAGAGAGAGAATCCTAAGCAGGCTCCACTCTCCACATAGAGTCTGATGCAGGGCTTGATTCCACCACCCTGGGATCATGACCTGAGCCAAAATGAAGAGTTGAATACTCAACTGACTGAGACACCCAGGCACCCCTCTTTAAAAATTTTTTAATTCCAGGGGCGCTTGGGTAGCTCAGTCAGTTAAGGGGCCGACTGGTTCAGGTCATGATCTCGCGGTTCGTGGGTTTGAGCCCTGTGACCGGCTCTGTGCTGACAGCTAGCTCAGAGCCTGGAGCCTGTTTCAGATTCTGTGTCTCCCTCTCTCTCTGACCCTCCCCTGCTCATGCTTTCTCTTTCTCTCAGAAATAAATAAAACATTAAAAAAATTTTAATTCCAATATAGTTAATGTACAGCTATATTAGTTTCAGGTGTATCGTATAGTGACTCAAGAAGTCTATACGTCACCCAGTGCTCATCACAAGTGCCTTCCTTTATCCCCATGGAAGGCCTTTTTTATTTTTCCTGAGGAATTTCTGTACATCTTCTGACAAGTCTTTCTCTAATTCCCTACCTGGTGAACTTACCTTTTCCCTTCCTTCAGGATTTTACTGAATGCATTTTTAGTATTCTAGCACGACCACAGAGTCGTATGATGACCTGTCAGCATGTGGGCCTCGTTACTACACAGTGAACGCCTAGAGGACAGAGAGCCGTCATCTTCATTTTTATATTCCTAATAGCTTATGTATTTTAGGCACTCAATAAAGTCCACTGCAGGCATGGATGAATTCTTGAGGATTAAGTCCTTTTCTTTTTCTTTTAATGTTTCTGCACACTCTAAATACACCCTCAGAAATTCTCTCAGATGAATGCAAAGTTTCACCGTAGGGGCAGCTCACCATCAGCGGGCAGGTTGCTGAGCAGGTCCAGGTACTCCTCTTCTTCCAGGTCAAAGCCCATATTTTCCATGAAGCATCTTAATTGATTAACATTAAGCTCCACTCCTTAGGGAAAAAAAGGGTGGGAGTGAGAAGGTCAAACAGTACTGATGAAGTGAAAAATTCTAGGCATGGGGCGCCTGGGTGGCTTAGTCGGTTAAGTGTCCGACTTTTGCTTGGGTCACGATCTCGCGGTTCGTGGGTTCGAGCCCCGCGTCGGGCTCTGTGCTGACTGCCAGCTCAGAGCCTGGAGCCTGTTTCANGTGGGTTCGAGCCCCGCGTCGGGCTCTGTGCTGACTGCCAGCTCAGAGCCTGGAGCCTGTTTCAGAGTCTGTGACTCCCTCTCTCTCTGACCCTCCCCTGCTCACGCTGTCTCTCTCTCTCTCTCCTAGAAATAAATTAAAAAAAAAACATTAAAAAAAAAAGAAAAAAATTCTAGGCATGTCCATGCATTAATTAGAAGGACAACAATCAAAGGAACCATAAATTTGTTTCAATGAAAAAAGCTAGCTTGGGAATCAAGGACAGAACCTGCTTTTCATTTTTGTCCAGAGGACTTGACTGTCATGAGACAGTTATGAGGAGAAAAGTGAAGGACAGGCAAGTCTGGTGAAGACAGTGTCTTTCTAATTCTACTCTGGAAATAGGACTTGGAATGACAGAGAGAAAAGTAATTCCTTCAAAGGTAGTTATGTTAAAAGTAGTAAATAATGAGACAAAAATAACAAATAAACAGGTTAGATTGACAAAGTTGTCATTGCCAAAAATAAATGTGGTTTTTAAATCGTAAAACAAAACATAAGGAACCTCAATTTTACCTGATTACTCACTCACCTTTGAGATACCTTATGCTATCCAGCAGCTTATGCTTATACAACTTTCCAGCAGCTGTAAGATAGGGCACAATGCAGTAATTGGTAAGGGAATCTGTTGCAATAATTTTAAACCTAGCAATTTCAGAAAGAACAATTCTTACATAGAGTTTTACTCAATTTTCTTTTCCTGTTTATATCCCAACTTAAGAGTTAGACCAGTGGAAGAAAGCTCTCAAGAGAGTAAATCTGCCCACTTTAAAAAAAAAAATGTTTATTTATTTTTGAGAGAGTGAGAGAGATAGAGCATGAGCAGGGGAGGTGCAGAAAGAGATGGAGTCACAGAATTCAAAGCAGGCTCCAGGCTCTGAACTCAGCACAGAGCCTGATGTGGGGCTCAAACTTACCAGCCGTGAGATCGTGATCTTAGCCTAAGTCTGACATTCAACTGACTGAGCCACCCAGGTGCCCTGTACCCACTTTCTGATTTGACAATTGAAACAGTTACTAGTGGTGCCTTTCCATACTCTCTCATGCCTCTCTTTTCATCTACTTATCATTTTCTACTCTTTTGCTTAAGATCACACATATTAATGCTCATAGGGATAAGAGTAGATAATAGTGGGACTCATGAGTGAAGAGATGCATGATTTCTGAGCTAAAAAACTTGACAACCATGACAAGTCATATTTGAATATTAGTACTGAGCATTTCTTTCTTTTTTTTTTTTTTAGAAGTTGATATCATTTATTTATATATTTGCTGATTTCTTTCTTTTTTTTTTTTTTTACAAACAGTTTATTGTCAAATTAGTTTCCACATAACACTCAGTGCTCATCCCCAAAGTGCCCTCCTCCATGCCCATCCCCCCCTCCCCCCCACATCCATCAGTCCTCAGTTTTTGTCAGCATTCAAGAGTCTCTCATGGTTTGCCTCTCTCCCTTTCCCCCACCATTTCCGCCCTTCTTCTCCCCCTTGTTCCTCCGTCAAGTTCCTCCTAATCCTCCTATACGTGCAAACATATGATATTTGTCCTTCTCTGACTGACTTATTTCGCTCAGCATAACACCCTAGTACTGAGCATTTCTCCATGTATGTATGTATGATTTATTTTACAGTTCGTTCCTCCATTTTCTTTGTTTTCTCTTTTTGGGAATTCTATTATTCAGGTGTTGGACTTGTGGGATTGATTTTCTTATTTTTTTCTCCTATTTTCCATCTCTTTGTCTTTTTGTTCCAATATATTTTTTAAATGTTTTATTTATTTCTGAGAGAGAGAGAGAGCGAGTGAGCGAGCAGGGGAGGGTCAGAGAGAGAGGGAGATACAGAATCTGAAACAGGATCCAGGCTCTGAGCTGGCTGTCAGCACAGAGCCCAATGCAGGGCTCGGACCCATGAACCCTGAGATCATGACCTGAGCCAAAGTTGGACGCTTAACCGACTGAGCCACCCAGGCGCCCCTCCAATATCTAAATTCATCTTCCAGCCCACTGAACCCCTAAATTTTTACTGCTCTTTTTTCCCAAAGTGCTTTTTTCTTTAGTATATGTGCTGCAGAAGCAAGCACAAGAGCTTTTTTCTTTAAAGATAAAGTTTATTTTGGGGGGGGGAGAGAGAGAGAGAGAATATATGCAAGTGAGGGAGGGGCAGAGAGAGAGACTCTCAAGCAGACTCCACATTCAGCACGGAGCCTGACATTTGGCTCTATCTCACCAGCCCTGAGATCATGACCTGAACTGGAATCAAGAGTCAGCCGCTTAACCAACTGTGCCACCCAGGCGCCCCTCTCAAAGAGATGATTTAAAAAAAAAACAAATTTTTAGAGTGCTCTTTTTTAATTAAAACATTTTTTTAATGTTTTTATTTTTTATTTTTGAGAGAGAGAGAGAGAGAGACAGACCAAGTACAAGTAGAGGCAGGGCAGAGAGAGAGGGAGACACAGAATCTGAAGCAGCCTCCAGGCTCCAAGCTGTCAACACAGAGCCTGATGCAGGGCTTGAACTTGTGAACGAGATCATGATCTGAGCTGAAGTCGGATGCTTAACCAACTGTGCCCCCAGGCACCCGATTAAAAATTTTAAAAAATGTTTATTCACTATTGAGAGACAGAGATAGCATGTGAGCCATGAGATCGTGACCTGAGCCGAAGGTGGATGCCTAACTGACTGAGCCGCCCCAGTGCCCCATAGCGTGCTCCTTTTTCATAGTGTGTCATATCTTGTTGCACAGCTTCCTTTTCTTGTCTCACAACTAGGGCTTTTCTCATCTTTCTGAAGATATTAGTTAAAATTGTTTGAATTGTTTTTCTGCTTTTTCCTTTGAGTATACTAGTCCCCCCTTATCTGCAGTTTTGCCTTCTCTGCTTTTAGCTACCTGTCTCAACTGTGGTCTGGAAGCAGATGACCTTCCTTCTGATGTATCATCAGAAGGTCAGTACCAGCCTAATGCTACATCACAATGTTTACATAATTCATTTCACTTCATCTCATCATATAGGCATTTTATCATCTCACATCATCACAAGAAGAGTGAACACAATGCAGTAAGATATTGAGAGACACACAGAGACAGAACACATTAATATAATGTTTATTATGGTATATTTTTTTATAAATGTTCCACTTATTAGTTATTATTGTTAACCTATTATTGTGCCTAATTTATAAATTAAACTTTATCACAGCTATGTTTGTTTAGGGAAAAAAAAGTATATATACAGTTTGGTTCTATCCATGGTTTCTGACATCCACTGGGGGCTTTGAAACATATCCTGTGCATAACAAGGGATTACTGTACTTTCTCCAAGTTCCTTCTTTTCTGATAGCTCTTATTTCTGTCTTTCATGTAATAAATCTTTCTTACAAGTCATATGTTTCTTGGTTGTTTCTATTTAAGAATGAGGTTTTTTTTAATTTAGTAGCACACATGTTATTATCTATCTTTTTATTGCAAGCTGCAGATGTAAGTACCTGAATAAAGGATATTAGAATTCACTGCCAGCATCTAGGCGCCAATGGGAGAGGATGACTTGGGGGCGGGAGAGAACTTCACCATGCTGTATGTTGACTTTCATGTAATTTCCTTGTTTCAGTAGAAGATTGACTCCCAACCTTGGCTGGGTCTGATGTCCGAGAAACTCCCTAGTTTAACCTCTTTGGAGGGTAAATCTCTATACTACATGGATAAGAAATACTTGCTTAACTGTGGAATGAGCAAAGGGATCTGTAGATTTCAGTGCTCTTCTGAAAGTCTTTCGACCATATCTCATACTCCTGGCTTTAAAGGTAACTGGTGTCTCTATTTCCTGAGCTGTTTACAGTTTTGTGACATGAAGTGGCCCTCTTTTTTTTTTTAATATTTTATTTTTAAGTAATCTCTACACCCAGTGTGGGGCTTGAACTCACAACCCTGAGATCAAGAGTTGCATGGTCTACTAATTGAGCCAGCCAGGTATCCCTGAAGTAGTTGTCTTCTTGTTTACTTCTCCTTTCAGGCTCAGTTTTCACCTTTTATGGTCTTTCATGCACTTTGTTTATTGAAGTTTCACTGACACCTCTTATGTGCTATAATGTTCTCATAGTCTTTGTGGAAATATTTAATTTGTTTTAAAATTAAAAGAATTTTTAAAAAAATATTTTTATTTATTTCTAGGAGAGAGAGAGAGAGACAGCGTGAGCAGGGGAGGGTCAGAGAGAGAGGGAGTCACAGACTGAAACAGCCTCCAGGCTCTGAGCTGGCAGTCAGCACAGAGCCTGACGCGGGGCTCGAACCCACAAACCGCGAGATCATGACCTAAGTGAAAGCCGGACGCTTAACCGACTAAGCCACCCAGGCGCCCCTTAAAATTAAAAGAAATTTTAAATTTGTTTCAAAATTAAAAGAACACTTTTACATCTTTTTAGTATTTTAGAAAGTGGTAAAGATAAATGCAAATATTAAAAAAAAGATTGCCATGTTTAGCTAGAAGCCCAAAATATGTATTTCTGTCTTATCTACTCAACTAGATTATGAACTCTTTATGTGCAAAGACTCTGTTTTATTTTGAGCAGTAACATTCTGGCACATATCTTCAAGGTCCTGATTCTAGAAAAATGCCTTAAATATAGAAATCATTTAATAAACATAACTGGAGTTTATTAGAAATAGAAAATACAATAACTAATATCTTTATATTTTATGTATAATTTCTTTCCATAGTTCTATAGCCATTATTTGGTCATCTTCACCACCATCATCATACATAGGCATTGTTATTATCCTATTTCACAGAGAGATTATATATGAATTATTGATCAGATTGAGTCAAGTTCATAAAGTATTTGTCTACATAATGTGAATGTGTACTGTGTATTATATTAGCATGTAATTGTACATGGTTCCCCAAACTTGCCATGGCCAGGTATGCCTCTTTGCCTTTTTCCATACTTTTACTATTAGTTCTTGGTACCTCCTGCCATCAAACCTCTCAGGCCTGTCTGAAGTAATAACCACTCTGTGAAGTCTTAGACACTCCAGGCATAGTTAGTCAATATATCCTTTGTAGTTTCATAGCAGCATAGATATTTATTAAAATTATAGCACACATCACAGCATATAGCATTTGTTTTTGTTTTGTATGTGCTGTCTGCCTCTACACTGAGGGCTTTTAGGACTTGGGCTGTGCCTCATTTATCTTTGTAACCCTTTATAGTATTATGTCTCATACCTTATTTCAACCAATTAACTTTTAGTGAGTGGATGAAGACCTCATTGGTAAATTAAACACTCACCATCAATTGGCAAACTTTTCATCAGCACAGAGTTCTCCTTCAGCCTGAGTCTTAACCCAGTGTTTTTCAGAATATTTTCCAGGTCTTCATAGTTAATTTCTTCCCCTTAAAAAAGAAAATAATGGTAGAAGGTCAAATTTCAAGCTTTAAATCATCATCATCATCATCATCTCAACTACTTTTCTATAGCACCATCCTCAAATATAGGATAAAAAGTAATGGAAACATTAAATGTTGTCTAATTACATAAAACTAGAAGGGAGATCAGAAATAGAACTTCTTTCTGGTAAAATGTTAGGAACAAGGAACTAATACAGCATGCAGAAAGTTGGTATTTTTTTTTTTAATTTTTTTTTAATGTTTTATTTATTTCTAGGAGAGAGAGAGACAGCGTGAGCAGGGGAGGGTCAGAGAGAGAGGGAGTCACAGACTGAAACAGGCTCCAGGCTCTGAGCTGGCAGTCAGCACAGAGCCCGACGCGGGGCCCGAACCCACGAACCGCGAGATCATGACCTAAGCGAAAGTCGGATGCTTAACCGACTAAGCCACCCAGGCGCCCCAGAAAGTTGGTATTTTAACAACCTACTAAATTTACTGGTGTAAATAATTCTGTCAGCACCATGTACCATTTGCTATATTGTTTTATATTTGCCTGAATTTTGAGCTTGTTCATATGGCCATTTTACTGCTATGTGCAATTTGCCTTGGCATTTTGTCATTAGAACAGTAGAAAATAAAATTATATTATTGAAACTCCAAAGAACTTAGGGGTTGTAACTTAGGCATTATACTGTGGCCTTGTGAATAAGATGTAGATAACAATTGATTATAATAATTAATAACATCTAGTTTATAAAGTTGTTTCTTTAATTATGTGTACATTACCAATTAAAAGAGATATAATGAATGGACTGATGTGTCACAGATAGGATAACAGAAAATACTTTAAAATGGATAAAGATTTGGTATATGTACACAATGGAATATTATGCAGCCATCAAAAAGAATGAAATCATGCCATTTGCAATGATATGGATGGAGTTAGAATGTATCATGCTAAGCGAAATAAGTTAGTCAGAGAAGGACAAATACTATATGATTTCACTTATATATGGAATTTTAAGAAGTAAAACATATGGGAAGTGGAAAAAAGACAAGAGAAGGAAACAAACCACAAGAGACTCTTAAAAATTAGAGAATTGAGGGTTGATGGAGGGAGGTGGATGGGAGTTGGGCTAGACAGTGATGGGTATTGAGGGCCCTTGGTGATGAGCACTGAGTGTTGTATGCAAGTGATGAATCACTGAATTCTACTCTTGAAACCAATATTGCATTGTATGCTGACTAAAATTTAAATCAAAAACATAATTGGGATGAAGTAGCCAAGTAGTTAAGGTGATGGACTGCTAAATAAAAAAAGAATTATTTTAATATAGAAAAAAAATAACTTCTTTTGTTAAGTATTAAGAGATTTTTTTTTTAAGTAGGCTCCACCCCCAGTGTGAAGCTTGAACTTACAACCCTGATATCAAGAGTCAGATCCTCTACCGACTAAGCCAGCCAGGTGCCCCAAGAGATTATTTTTATTATGCTTTATCATTACTTCTTTTCACTCACCTAGAAGTTTATGTACTTCATCCAGAAGTTTATCCAGTTTAACTCTCCTTTCATCTACAAGACAAGACGAAATTTAGGTACAGTTCTGCTATGGACTGAAGTGTGTCCCCTCAAATTCCTAGTTTGAAGCCCTAACCTCTGATTTGACTGTTTGGAGCTAAGGTCTTTAGGAGGTAATTAAGGTTATGAGGTCATAGGGTGAGCCCAGCTCTGATAGGACTGTGGCCTTACAGAAAGGGGAAGATAGCTCTTTCTCTTTTTGTCTCTCCATTTCTCCCCCTATATCTCTCCCTGTCTCTCTCCCTCTTTCCTATCTCCCTGCCACATGAAGACACAGTGAGAAGACAGCCCCTGCAAGCATGGAAGAGAATCCCCATCAGAAATGGAATCAGCTGGTACCTTGATCTTGGATTCCCTGCATCAAAAACTGTGAGAAAATAAATTTCTGCTGTGTAAGTCACCCAAACTATGGTATTTTGTTATGGCAGCCTGAGTGGACTAATTCAGGTCCCTATTACATAAAATTCTTAAACTGCAGAGTAAAGTATAAGGATTCAGCAGTTGCCTAAAGTTTTTTTAATTTTTCACACTGTAAAGCATAGGTTGAAAAAAGAACAAAAATCTGAATAAGATAGAGATATCTATTTTACTCATTCTACTTTTTCTTTTTGTGTTCCTCATTCACTGGAATGGAAGAGAAATTCTTTTCATTTTTTTTGTTTTTTTTTAAATATCAGCTTTATTGAGGTCTAATTAACAAATAAAATAGTAATATATTTAAGGTGTACATCATGGGGATTTGATATATGTATACATGAAAGGAATCCCCCATCTAAACGAACACACATATCACCGCTTATATTTGTCTTTTTTTGTGTGTGAGAGAAGATTTAAATTTCAGTCTCTTAGCAAATTTCAATTATATAACCTTGTTTTACATTAGATCCTCTGTCCTTATTCATCTTATAGCTGGGAGTTTGTATCCTATTCCCATTTTGTTAATAATCATTTTCTGCTGTTCCATTAATTCCTTTGATACTTTCTTCTCTTGATTTCTTCCTTTATAATTTGATTATTTACTGCAGTGGTGTGCTAAGATTCCTTTACCTTTCTCATTTGTGTATTTTTTTTAAGAGTTTTTTTTTTTTAATGTTTTTATTTATTTCTAGGAGAGAGAGAGAGACAGTGTGAGCAGGGGAGGGTCAGAGAGAGAGGGAATCACAGACTCCGAAACAGGCTCCAGGCTCTGAGCTGGCAATCAGCACAGAGCCCGACGCGGGGCTCGAACCCATGAACCGCGAGATCATGACCTAAGTGAAAGTCGGACACTTAACCGACTAAGCCACCCAGGCGCCCCTCTCATTTGTGTATTGACTGCAGGTTTTTGCTTTGTGGCTACCAGGAGGTTTACATAAAACATATTTATAATAGTCTATTTTAAGCTTTAAGAACTAAACTAAGAATGCATACAATGGTATAAATTTTTACTCTCCCCTCCGTTTATGTTTTTGTTATCACAACTTACATCCTTTACCTTGTGTATCCATTAACGAATTGTTAACTAAAAATGTATTTCTAGTTATTTTTAATACTTTTGTCTTTTAATGTTCATACTAGATTTAGTAAGTCATATACCCCCTACTATTACATTAGAATACTCTGAAATTAACTGTACATTTACTTTTACCAGTGAGATTTACATTTTCATATGTTTTCCTGTTACCAATTAAGCACCCTCTTGTTTCAGTTTGAAGAAGTTTCTTTAACATTTCTTGCAAGGCTGCTCCAGTGGTGATGGACTCCTTCAGCTTCTGTTTGTCTGGAGAACTATCTCCCTTTCAGTTCTGAAAGACAGCTTTGCCAAGTGAGCATCCCTCATTGGCAACTTATCTTCTCCCACTTTGAATATACAATGTCACTCCTCTCTGACCTGCAAAGTTTCTCCTGAAAAATCTGCTGATAGTCTTATGGGGCTTTCCTTATATATAACAAGTTGTTTTTTTCTTTCTTTCGATATTTAAGATTTCCTCCTTACTTTTAACAGTTTAATATATAATACATCTTAGTGTGGCTAGCTTTGATTTATCTTATTTGGAACTACCTGATTTATCTTATTTGGAACTACCTGAGCTTTCTGAATCTTCATGTCTGCTTCTTTCCTCAGGTTGGGGAAGTTTTCAGGTATTATTTCTTTAAATAGGCTTTGTGTCCTGTTCTCTCTCTCCTCCTTCTGGGATCCCTATAATGCGAGTATTGGTTGACTTCCTGGTGTCCCAGAAATCCCTTAAGCTATTTTCACTCTTTTTCTTTTAGCTCTTTTGTTTGGGTAAATTCCACTGCCCTGTATTTGAGTTTGCTGACTGTTTCTTCCACTTGACTGAGCCTGCTGTTGAACCCCTCTACTGAATTTTTCAGTTGAGTAATTTATTCTTCCGCTTTCTGATTTCTCTTTGGTACTTTCTTATGTTTTCTATCTCTTTGTTGAAATTCTCACTTTGTTTATGCATTGTTCTCTTGACCTCAATGAGCATCTTTATGATCATTATTTTGAACTCTTTATCAGGTAAATCACTTATCTCTATTTCACTGAGGTCTGTTTCTAGACTTTTATCTTGTCCTTTTGTTTGGAACACATTCCTTTGCTTCTTCATTTTCTTTGACTCTGTTGGTTTCTGTACATTATATAAAAGAGCCACTTCTTGTAGTCTTTTTAATTTTTTTTAATTTTAAGTTTTTAATTACAGATAGTTAATAGTGTTAAGGTGTACAGGTGTAAGTTAAGGTGTAAGTTTCAGGTGTACAATATAGTGATTCGGTGTTTCTATATATCACTGTGTGCTCATCACAAGTGCATCTTGATCTTCCCTTACTCCCCTCCCTTCTGGTGATCATTAGTTTGTTCTTTATAATTAAGAGTCTGTTTCTTGCTTTGTCTCTCTCTCTCAAGTTTTTCCCTTTGCTTGTTTGTTTTGTTTCTTAAATTCCATATGAGTGAAATCATATGCTATTTGTTTTGCTCTAACTTATTTTACTTAGCGTTATACTCTCTAGCTCCATCCATGTTGTTGTAAATGGCAAGATTTCATTCTTTTTTATGGCTGAATAATATTATATATATACTATATATATTCCATTATATATATATTATATTCTATTATATGGATATATAGTATATATTGGAATATTAATAAAATATATATAATATATAGTATATAATGGAATATTATATATATTATGTATATATATATAACACATTTTCTTTATTTATTATCAATCAATGTCTTGATAGAGTGGTTTCCTGTAGGAGATAAGCCTTATTTGTTCAGCTTAGTGTGAGCTCCTGATTGTCTTTCAAACCTTTGTGATTATCTAAGCTGTCTTTATTGTTTTCAATGGCTACCAGTAATTGAGGGTGTACCAAGACTTGTCAGTATCCCAAAATGGAGGATCTCAGTCAGCATCTTGATGCAGGCTGATTTTTTCATTTTTTAACTCATCAAATATTTGCTGGATGCCTACTTCTATGCCAGGTTCTATTTTCAGTGCTGGAAATACAAGGCAAACAAGATGAAGTCTCTGCTTCTGTGGCAGCAATTACTGATGTCAAAGCAACCACTGGGTTACGAACAATTTTGGATTGAACAAAAGAGCATTGAATTAAACCAGAAATTTATTTAAAGTGCTCTTACAATCTCTCTGTTCCTTACATTTTTTTTTCGTTTATTATTGTATCTTTGTTTCTTTGGTTATATATATTTTTTTATTTTTTATTTTTTTTTAACAAATAGTTTATTGTCAAGTTGGTTTCCATATAACACCCAGTGCTTATCCCCACAAGTGCCCTCCTCCATGCCCATTTCCCCCCTCCCCCCCCCACATCCATCAGTCCTCAGTTTGTTTTCAGTATTCAAGAGTCTTTCATGGTTTGCCTCTCTTCCTCTCCCCCACTATTTCCCCCTTTCTTCTCCCCCTTGGTCATTCTTTGGTTATATTTTTAAAATTCAGTTCTTGGTAACCTGTTTTGCAGAGCAGAGGCAACAATATTTATTTTGAGACTTTTAGCTAGACTGCCCTCCAGATAACTTAGGGTGGGGCCATATTCCAATTCTAACAGGAGCTTTATAGTCTTGTTTGGCACATATGTTACACACAGAGTTGTGAAAAAGGATTAGTATTAGAAAAGAAATGGGAGATTATTTTTTTGACAAACATTTTGACAACGCTTGATTTCAAGCATGATCAGATCATATTAGACAAACTCAGGTAAACCGATACTTCTTTTTTTTTTTTTTTAATATTTTTACTTATTCTAGGAGAGAGAGAGAGAGAGACAGCGTGAGCAGGGGAGGGTCAGAGAGAGAGGGTGTCACAGACTGAAACAGGCTCCAGGTTCTGAGCTGGCAGTCAGCACAGAGCCCGACGCGGGGCTCGAACCCACAAACCGCGAGATCATGACCTAAGCGAAAGTCGGACGCTTAACCGACTAAGCCACCCAGGCGCCCCAAACCGATACTTCTTAAGATGCTTATCAAACTATTAATCGGTCTACGGAATCATTTCAAGATGCTAAAGATGTTAAGATGCTCAAGATACTGAGAGTTAAATAGAGTGCTTTGATCAAAGGCTATTGCTAAAAATCATGCCAAAAAGGGCTAATCTCAGATAAATATACTAATATATATTTTTCTCTATATCATAAAGGTTAGCTATTTCTACAAAATAACTGTAGCAGGGGTTTAAATCTTATTTAAAATTAAGATTCATAGGCCCCACCCAAGACCTATTTGATCATAGTCTTGAGGAAGCACGTAATTTCTGTGTAAAATTTGATACCTATGAATTAATTTTCGCCTGATTGTTAGGTATATGCTATATATATTTTACAACAGTACAAATAACATTTAACAGCTTCCAGCACTCTTCCCCATTCCTTTTTGTTGCTGTCTGAATTCCCTTATCATTTTCTCTCCCTATCCCTCAAATATACTTTTTTGTTTTGGTTTATTTTTTTTCACTTTTATTTTTTAAAATGTTTATTTCTTTATTTTGAGAGGAGGGAGGGGCAGAGAGAGAGGAAGAGAGAGAATCCCAAGCAGACTCTGCATCATCAGCACAGAGCCCAGCATGGGGATTGATCTCATAAACCACAAGATCATGACCTGAGCCAAAATCAGTTAAGCCAAATGCTTAACTGACTGAGCCACCTAGGTGTCCCTGTTTTGGTTTATTTTATTTTATTTTATTTTATTTTATTTTACATTTATTCATTTTTGAGAAACAGACAGAGTGTGAGTGGGGGAGGGGCAGAGAGAGAGGGAGACACAGGATTTGAAGCAGGCTCTAGGCTCTGAGCTGTCAGCACAGAGTCCGACATGGAGCTTGAACCCACGAATGGCAAGATTATGATCTGAGCTGAAGTCAGTCACTCAAATGACTGAGCCACTCAGGTGCCCCAATATTTTAACTTGTTTGCTTGATCCCAATACTGACTGTCATTTCATTTTAGTATTCTCTGGCACAGGAACTCTGCAAGCAGCAATATAAGCAATTACTTATATTTTATTTAAGATTAATATAGAGACAATATATCTCCATTCTTTAGGATTGGGTTTCTATAAACTTCTGGCTTTTTCCATGAAATTAGTAAGTATGTTTGATATTCCTACAGAAAAACAAAAATTTCCTTACAGAGCACTGTGTACTTGAAATGCTCACCATCAATTGGCAGATGATTGCACAATTCCTCAATTTCTTCCTCTTCAAGTGGGAATCCCATATTTTTAAGAGCATCATCTATTTTATTGACATTAACCTTTCCCCCTAAGGAAAGAAAGAGATAAGAACAAAATAAATTTGTATTTATGCCAAAGAGGGAAAAATGCTTGGTCATATAAATCAAGAGACACAAATAGGAAGTAAAAAGCAATGTTACCATTAAGTTCTTGGAGTGATCAAAAGAATTAGCTAAGGATTAAGAAAAGAAAAATTCTCCCTGTCAATTTTCCAGAAAACATGATCATAGCAATTTTTATGATGAGTTTACCCAGAAGAAAGAAGATCAGGCAAGACTGATGAGTTATAGCAAAGAGACAATCAATACACAAAGTTCTTACTATTAAGTAAGACTTGAAATTTGCTACAATGACACAATAGTGTAGGTTATTTTCCCAAATATGATTGTGTACAACTAAGATGCCAGATCATTAAGAAAAATAGAGAAACATATTTAGTAATCTAATTACTGAGAAATAAGAGATTTTAGAAAAGTAAATGCAAAAGCTTGAAGATGTTTTCTCTTTCTCAGCATGCTTCTCACTCACCTCTGTATGTCTTCACTTCATCCATCAACCTATTTTTATACACCTTATTATTATCTGTAAGATAAGGGTCAAATTGGTTGCTAAGAAGTAGAAACTGAGAAAGACAGTAGTATTCAGTTATTTGTACATTTTTACAAGTTATTACTAGTTATAATCCAAAGAAGAAGGAAGCAAAGAAATGACTAAGATTCTCAAGGTAACTATTTATTCTCTGCATCTGATGTACTGTTGGTAGAACTCTAACATGTTAAAACATATTTTTCTTTTACTTTTTGCTAAGTGTCCCTCCTTTCCCTTCTTCAACTGTTTTATCACCTTTTTCCTATCTTTAACTTTAGACTTGTTTAAGATGCTGGCTCCAACATTTAATTTTTTTAAGTGTTTTTATTTATTTATGAGAGAGAGAGACAGCGTGACCAGGGGAGGGTCAGAGAGAGAGAGGGAGACACAGAATCCGAAGCAGGCTCCCGGCTCTGAGCTGGCTGTTAGCACAGAGCCCGACGTGGGACTCGAACCCAGAAATGGTGAGATCGTGACCTGAGCCGAAGTCAGACGCCTAACCGACTGAGCCACTCAGGTGCCCCTGGCTCCAACACTTAAAAATGTTTGTCCATAACAGTGGTACCCCAAAGAGAATATTACTCCCAAATTAAGATTTAAGGGGTAAGGATAGAATATTTTATATGAGAAGTAGCTCTTTCTATATTTATTTTTCTCCTAACTTTCAAACACTGATTTATAATTGACATACAGCATTGTGAAGTTTAGGGTATACAACATACTGATTTATTTATATTGTAATATGATTGCCATTGTACCATTAGCTAATACCTCTATTACATCAAAAAATTATTTCTTTTTGTGATGGGTAAAATTAAGATCTGGCTACTTAGCAACTTTAATGCTTACAATACAGTTTTGTTTTCTATAATCACCATACTGTATACTAGATCTCTAGGATTTGTTTATCTACTAGTTGTAAGTATGTACCCTTAAACAACATCTCTCCATTCTTCCATCATTCTTCCTACCTCCCAGCTCCTGGTCATCACCATTCCACTGTCTGTTTCTTGAGTTTGTTTGTTTGTTTTTTTAGATTCCACATATATGCGATATCATTCAGTATTTGCCTTTCTCTGCTTTACCTATCTCATGTAGCACAATGTCCTCAAGGTCTACCCATGTTGTTGCAAATGGCAAGATTTTTTCTTTTCTTATGGCTGAACAGTATTCCATTGTATGTAATACACCACATCTTCTTTATTCATTCACTCATTGATAGGCACTTAAGTTGTTTCCATATCATGGCTGCTATAAATAATGCTGCAATAAACATGGGAGTGCATACTTCCCTTTGATAACCTGTTTTCATTTCTCTCAGATATATATCCAGAAGTGGGATTGTATATTGTACTGTAGTTTTTAGTATTTTTGAGAAACCCCCATACTTTTCTCCATAGTGGCCAAACCAGTTTACAATCCCATCAACAGTATACAAGGGTTCCCTTTTTTCCACATCCTCACCAACACTTGTTATCTCTTGTCTTCCTGATGATAGCCATTTTTATAGGTGTGAGGTGGTATCTCATTGTGATTTTGATTTGCACTTCCTTGATGATGAATGATGTTGAGCACCTTTTCATGTACCTGTTGGCCATCTATATGTCTTCTTTGGAAAATGTCTATTTAAATACTCTGCCTTAAAATTTTAATGTTTACTTATTTTTGATAGAGAGAGAGAGAGAGAGAGAAGGGGACAGCAGAGAAAGATAGATAGATACAGAATCTGCAGCAGGCTCCAGGCTGTGAGCTGTCAGCACAAAGTCTGACACGGGCCTCAAACCCACAAACTGTGAGATCATGACATGAGCTGAAGTCGGACGTTTAACTGACTGAGCACCCCTAAATACTCTGCCTCTAAAAAATTTTGATTGTTTTTTGTTAGTGAGTTGTGTGAGTTCCTTATATCGTTTGAATATTGACTTTTTATCCTATACATGGCTTGCAAATGTTTTTTTCCATTCAGTAGGTTACATTTTCGTTTTGTTAATTGTTTCTTTTGCAGTGCAGAAGTGTTATATAGTCCCACTTGTTAAATTTTTTGTTGTTTGTGCTTTTGGTGTCATATCCAAAATATCATCACTAGGATCAGTATCAAGACTTTCTTTCCTATGCGTTCTTCTAGGAATTTTACCAAATTGGGTCTTATGTTTAAGTCTTTGATCCATTTCAAGATATTTTATGTGAGTTGTGTAAGATAGGGGTTAAATTTTTTTTTCTACTCATCTTTTTTTTTCATATTTATTATTATTATTTTTTTACAAATAGTTTATTGTCAAGTTGGTTTCCATATAACACCCGGTGCTCATCCCCACATGTGCCCTCCTCCATGCCCATCTACCCCCTCCCCCTCCACACCCATGGGTTCTCAGTTTGTTCTCAGCATTCAAGAGTCTTTCAAGGTTTGCCTCTCTCCCTTTCCCCCACCATTTCTCCCCCTCTTCTCCCCCTTGTTCCTCCGTCAAGTTCCTCCTAATCCTTCTATACGTGCAAACATATGATATTTGTCCTTTTCTGCCTGACTTTTTTCACTCAGCATAAAACCCTCAAGGTCCATCCATGTTGCTACACATGGCCAGATTTCATTGTTTCTCATTGCCATGTAGTATTCCATGGTATAGATAAACCACATCTTCTTGATCCATTCATCTGTTGATGGACACTTAGGCTCTTTCCATGTTTTAGCTGTTGTGGAGAGTGCTGCTATGAACATTGGGGTACACGTGCTCCTATGCATCAGCATTTCTGTATCCCTTGAGTAAATTCCTAGCAGTGCTATTGCTGGGTCATAGGGGAGTTCTATTGTTAGTTTCCCGAGGAAACTCCACACTGTTTTCCAGAGGGGCTGTACCAGTTTACATTCGATAGAGGTTAAGTTTTAGTTTTCTGCATGTAGTTAGCCAGCTTTCCCAGCATCATTTGTTGAGAAGACAATCATTTCTTCATTGCATGTTCTGGGTACCCTTATCAAATATTAGTTGACTGTATGTATGAGGGTTTCATTCTGGGCCCTCTATTCTATTCTGTTTGTATATGTGTCTATTTTTATGTCAGTACCATACTGTTTTAGTTACCATAACTTTGTAATCTGGAAGTGAGATGCCTCAGATTTTGTTCTTTCTCATGATTGCTTTGGCCATTCAGGATCTTTGTGGTTCTACACAATATTTAGGGTTGTATTTTCTATTTCTGTGAAAAATACCATGGAAATTTTATAAGAATTACAGTGAATCTAGAGACAGCTTTGAGTAGCATGGGACTTTTAATATTAACTCTTGTAATCTACAAACACAGGATGTCCTTCCATTGTTTGTCTTCTCTGATTTCTTTCAACAAAGTCTTGTAGAATTCATTCTACAAATCTTCCACTTTCTTTTCTTTTTTTTTTTATGTTTTATTTATTTCTAGGAGAGAGAGAGAGAGACAGCATGAGCAGGGGAGGGTCAGAGAGAGAGGGAGTCACAGACTGAAACAGGCTCCAGGCTCTGAGCTGGCAGTCAGCACAGAGCCCGACGCGGGGCTCGAACCCACGAACCGCGAGATCATGACCTAAGTGAAAGTCGGACGCTTAACCGACTAAGCCACCCAGGCGCCCCTAATCTTCCACTTTCTTGGTTAAATTTATTCCTAGGTATTTTTATTGTTTGTGATGCTATTGTGAATGGGATAGGTTTCATTCATTCATTCATTCATTTTATTTTTTTAAAGTAAGCTCTATGCCTAACATGGGGCTTGAACTCAAGATTCTGAGATGAAGAGTCACATGCTCTACTGACTGAGCCAGCCAGGCGCTCCTGGGATAAGTTTATTTTTTTTTCAGATGTTTCATTGTTAATGTTTAGAAATGCAACCAATTTGTTTATGTTGATTGTATATCCTGTAGCTTTACAGAATTAGTTGATTATATCCACAGTTGTTTTTTTTTTAATTTTTATGTCTTTATTTTATTTTGAGAGACAGAGACAGAGAATGAGCAGGAGAAGGGCAGAGAGAGAGGGAGACACAGAATCCGCAGCAGGCTCCAGTCTCTGAGCTGTCAGCACAGAGTCCAATGCGGGGCTTGAACCCACGGACTATGAGATCATGACCTGAGCTGATGTTGGACACTTAACCGACTGAGCCACTCAGGGGTCCCTCCACAGTTTTTTTTTGTTTGTTTGTTTTAGTTGAGCCTTTGAGATCTTCAATATATAAAATCATATCATTTGCAATTAGTGACAATTTTACTTCTTCCTTTCTGATTTGGATGTCCTTTCTTTGTCATGCTTGATTGCTTTAGCTAGTATTTCTAGTATTATGTTGAACAAGAATGTTGAGAACGAACACTCCTTTCTTGTTCCTAATCTTTTTTATTTTATCTATCAATCATCTATCTATCTGTCTGTCTATCTATCTATCTATCTATCTATCTATCATCTATCTTGTTCCTAATCTTAAAGAAAAAGCTTTTGTTTTTCCACCTTTGAGTATAATTGCTGTGGGTTTGTTGCCTGTGGTCATTATTATCCTGACGTATATTCCTCTTATACACAATCTGTTGAGGTTTCTATCATGAAAGGATGTTGTATTTGGTCAGATGCTTTTCTGCAACTATTAAGATAATCATATGATTTTTATCTTTCATTCTATTAATTAGCGTGTCACATGTATTGCTCTGTGTATATTGAGCCATATTTGCATTCCAGGGATAAATCTTACTTGGTCATGGTGTATAATCCTTTTAATGAGTTCTTAAATTTGGCATGTTAATATATTGTTGAGAATTTACACAGATGAACACATCTGTGTTCATCAGGGATGTTGGTATACAGTTTTCATTTTTGTAGAAGGATGATGCTGGCCTTGTAGTATGAGTTTGGAAATGTTTTTTCCTCTTCAACCTTTATGGCAGAGTTTGAGGAGTGGCATTAATTCTTTAACATTTTTTTTAACCTTTTTTTTTTTTTTAAGAAAGAGGGCACAAGCAGCAGACAGGGGCAGGGGAGAGAGAGAACGAGAATCTCAAGCAGGCTCCATGCTCAGTACAGAGTCCGACATAGGGCTCCATCTCACAACCACAAGATCATGACCTGAGCTGAAATCAAGTTTGCCACTTAACCAACTGAACCATTCAAGCACCCCAACAAGGAGTAGCATTAATTCTTTAAACTTTAAGTAGTATTTGCCAGTGAAGCCATCTGGTCCTTGAGTTTTCTAGGTTGGGAAGTTTTTCATTACTGAATCAATCTCTTTACTCATTATTAGTCTGTTCAATTTTCCATTTCTTCTTGGTTAAGTCTTCATAGGTTGTATGTTTTTGGAAATTATCTATTCCTGTTATCTAATTTGTTCCTTGTAGTTTCTTATGATCTCATATATTTCTATAGTGTCAGTTGTAATTTCTCTTCTTTCATTTCCGATTTTATTTGTTTGAGTCTTCTGTTTTTTTTAAAGTTTGTTACAAAATCAGCTCTTAGTTTTACTTATCTTTTTAGTTGTTTTTTCCATCTCTATTTCATTTATTTCCACTCTGATCTTTCTTATTTTTTCCTTTCCCTAATTTGAGCTCAACTGTTCTTTTTTTCTACTTCCTTTAGGTAAAAAGTTAGGTTGCTTATATATGATCTTTCTAATTTCCTGACATATTCATTTATCACTCTAAACTTCTCTAACAGAACTACTTTTAAAGCATCCCATAGGTTTTGGTATGTTGTATTTCCATTTTCATTTGTTTCAAGGCATTCTTTGATTTACCTTTGATTTCTTCAACCCACTGATTTGCCAAGAGTGTGTTGTTTAGTTTCCACATATTTGTAGATTTTCCAGCTTTCCTCATGTTGTTGACTTCTAGTTTCATACCATTGTCTTTGGATAATTATTTATTTCACTGCTGAAAACAGGGCATTCAAGTTCCCTACTATTATTGCACTGCTGTCTATTTTCCTTCTCAGATCTGTTAGCATTTACTTGGTATATACGGATGGTGTGATGGTGAGTTTGTATATATTTATGATTGTTATATCTTCTTGACAATTTTACCCCTTTATCATTATTTAATGACTTTCTTTGTTTCTTGTTACCAGTTTTGGTTTAAAATCTGGCTTGTCTGATATAATCATAGCTGTCCCTGTTTCTTTTGGTTTCCACTCACATTAAATGCCTTTTTCAATCTCTTTACTGTGAGTCTATGTGTGTTCTTAAACCTGAAGTGAGTCTCTTATAGGCAGCATATAGTTGGATCTTGTTTTTATCCATCCAATCACTTTTTTGTTTTATTTTATTTTATTTGTATTCATTTTTAAAATCTATATCCAAGTTAGTTAGCATATAGTGCAACAATGATTTCAGGAGTAGATTGTTTAATGCCTCTTATTCATTTAGCCTACCCCCCTGCCCCTGCACAACCTCTCCAGTAACCCTTTGTCTGTTCTCCATATTTAAGAGTCTCTTATGTTTTGTCCCCTTCCCTGTTTTTATATTATTTTTGCTTCCCTTCCCTTATATTCATCTGTTCTGTGTCTTAAAGTCCTCATATGAATGAAGTCATATGATATTTATCTTTCTCTAATTTTGCTTAGCATAATACCATCTAGGTCCATCCATGTAGTTGCAAATGGCAAGATTTCACTCTTTTTGACTGCCGAGTAATACTCCATTATATATACATATACCACATCTTCTTTATCCATTCATCCATCGAGGGACATATGGACTCTTTCCATACTTTGGCTATTGTTGATAGTGCTGCTATACACATTGGGGTGCATATGCCCCTTTGAAACAATATACCTGTATTCTTTTATCCAATCACTTTTGACTGGTGAATTCAATCGGTTCACTTTTAGAGTAGTTATTGGTATGTAAGAACTTACTAATGCCATCTTATTCCTTGCTTTCTGGCTGGTTTGTAGTTCCATTGTTTCTTTTCCCTTCTTTTTCTGCCTACCTTTGTGAATTGGTGAGGTTTTGTAGTGGTATCCTCTGGTTCCCCTCTTTTTATCCTTCATAAATTTAATCCAGGTTTTTGCTTTGTTATGATACCATAGGGTTTACATAAAATATCCTATAGATAAAACATTTCACTTTAGGTTTATAGCAACTTCTTTCTTTTTTTTTAATTTCTTTTTTTTTTTAATTTCTAGGAGAGAGAGAGAGACAGCGTGAGCAGGGGAGGGTCAGAGAGAGAGAGGGAGATACAGACTCTGAAATTGGCTCCAGGCTCTGAGCTGGCAGTCAGCACTGACTAAGCCACCCAGGCGCCCCAGGTTTATAGCAACTTATTTCAATCACCTACAAAGGCTCTATCCTTATACTTCTCAGTTTCACATCACTGAAGCTACAATTGACCTATTTTTAATATGTGTATTTGTTAATAATTTATAGTAGCTATAGTTATTTTTACTATTCTTCTTTTAACCTTTATGCTATAGTTGAGTGATTAACACATCATTCTATTATAGAATTAGAGTTTTTTAAAAAAGTCTAACTGTGTATTTTTCACCTTTGCCAGTATGTTACATACATTTTTATGTTTTCAGGTCACTGGATAGTGTCTTTTCACTTCAGCTTAAATAACTCCATTCAGCATTTCTTGGCCAGACAGGTCTATTAGTGCTGAACTCCTTCAGCTTTTGTTTGTGTGGGAAAGCCTTTACTCCTCCTTCATATGTAAAGGATAACATTACTGAATAAAGTATTCTTGGCTGGCAAGTTTTCCCTTTCAGCACTTTGAATCTGTGATTAAACTATGTGGAGTTTCTGCTGAGAAATCTGTTGACAGCATATAGTGGGGGTTCCTTTCTGGGTTCATTTGTTTTTTCCTGCTTTTTTCAGGATTTTTTTCATTGATTTTTCACATTGAGATAAAATTGACATAACATTATATTAGTTTCAGGTTTACAACATAATAATTTGATATTTGTATAGATTATGAAGTGATTATCACAAAAAAAAGCTAGTTAATACTATTGATTTTTGACAGCTTCAGTATAATGTGTCTTAGATAAGGTCTTTTGCATTGAGGTAATAGTGTGAACTATTATTAGCTTGGTACACTTGGAAGTCCAAATATTTCCCCAGGTTTGGGGGGCTCTCAGGTATTATTTCTCTGTTCTCTGCCTCCTTTTCCCTTTTTTCCTTCTGAGAACTGATTATTCTAATACTTGTCTTTTGATGGAATTTTGTAGCTTGCATAGACTTGCTTTGCTCTTTTAAAATCTTTGTTTTTCCCTCTTGCACTCTTGATGGGAATGCAAACTGGTGCAGCTACTCTGGAGAACACTATGGAGGTTCCTCAAAAAGTTAAAAATAGAACTATTCTATGAACTAGCAATTGCACTACTAGATATTTACCCAAAGGATACAAAAATACAGTTTCAAGGAGCATCTGGGTGGTTCAGTTGGTTAAGAATCCTACTTTGGCCCAGGTCATCATCTCACGGTTCATGAGTTTGAGCCTGCATCAGACTCTCCTGTCAGCACAGAGCCTGCTTCAGATCCTCTGTTTCCCTCTCTCTGTCCCTCCCCTTTTCTCTCTCAAAAATAAACAAACATTAAAAAAACACAGATTTGAAGGGATACATGCACCCTGATGTTTATAGCAGTATTATCAACAACAACAAAACTATGGAAACAGCCCAAATGTCCCTCAATTGATGAATGGAAAAAGAAGATATGGTATGTATACAATGGAGTATTATTCAGCTGTCAAAAGAATGAAATCTTGTCATAGGAATGACATGGATGGAGCTAGAGTGTATCATGCTAAGCTAAATAAGTCAGTCAGAGAAAGATAAATACCATATGATTTTTACTCATATGTGGAATTTAAGAAACAAAACAGATGAACATATGGGAGTGGGAGAAAAAGAGAGAGGGAAACAAATCATAAGAAACATTTAAAGATAGAGAACAAACTGAGGGTTGATGCAGGGAGGGAGGTAGGGGATGGACTAGATGGAGGATGGGTATTAAGGGGGGCACTCGTTATGATGAGCACTTGGTATTATATGTAAGTGATGAATGACTAAATTCTACTTCTGAATCCAATATTGCACTCTATGTTAACTATTTAGAATTTAAATTTAAAAAGAGGAAAAAAAGAAAAAATATTTGTTGCTTTTCTTCTATGTTATTTCAAAATTTCTATCCTCTAAGTAATTTATTCTTTCTTCCATTTTGTATGCCCTGCTACTGATGCTCTCTATTGTATTCTTCATCTCATTCACTAAACTCTTCAGCTTCAGAATTACTGCTTGGTTATTTTTTATAATTTCAATTTCTTTGTTAAAGAACTCCTTTTGTTCTTATATTTTATTCCTGATTTCACTGAATTTTGTTTCTGAGTTTTCTTGTGGCTCATTGAGTTTCTTCAAAACAGTTATCTTGAATTCTTTATTCATTAGATCTCAATATGGATGTCTTTGAGCTCAGTTGCTGGAGAGTAATACTTTTCCTTTTATGATGCTGTATTTCCTTAATTTTAAATATTCCCTGTAGTCATGTCTTGCTGCTTTTGCATTAGAAGGAGCAGACACCTCCTTAGCTCTTTGCCTGTTGTCTTCATATGGGGTGTTATATTCTACAGTGTTGTTATTATGAGTTTTTCCTTTGTCTTTGTGAAGGTATGCTTCCTCCATTCTTTTTGTTCACTTTGTGGCCAAATTTAATTTTAATATTTTTTCAGTATATTTTTTAAAATTTGAGTATAGTTGATACATGCTAAGTTAGTTTTAGGTATACAACATAGTGATTCAGCAACTCTTTATGTTATGCTATATTCACTACAAGTGTAGCTATCTTCTGTCACTATGCAACACTGACAATACCATTGACTATATTCCCTATGTTGTACCTTTTATTCCCATGATGTATTCATTCTATAACTTGACACCTGTATCTCCTACTTCCTTTTTGACCAACTTCCACTCTCTCCACCCCCGCCACAACCATCAGTTTGTCCCTGTGTTTATAGGTCTGATTCTGCTTTTTGTTTGTTTAACCTTTATTTTTTTAGATTCGTATATGAATGAAATCATATGATATTTGTCTTTCTCTGCCTAATTTATTTCACTTAGCATAATACCCTCTAGGTCCATCCATGTTGTTGCAAATGGAAAGATCTCATCCTTTTTTATAGCTGAGTAATATTCCATTGTGCATATGCACCAAACTTCTTTATACATTAATCTATAATTGGACACTTGGGCTGCTTCCATATCTTGGCAGTTGTAAATAATGCTGCAATAAACAGAGAGGTGCACATATCTTTTCAAGTTGGTGTTTTTGTTTTCTTTGGGTGAATACCCAGTTGTGGAGTTATTGGATCATATGGTATTTCTATTTTAATTTTTTGAGGAACCTCTGTACTGTATCCCACAATGGCTGCACCAGTTTACATCCCTACCAACAGTGAATGAAGGTCCCTTTTTTCCACATCCTTGCCCTTACTAGTTATTTCCTGTCTTTTTGACTGTAGCCATTCTGACAGGTGTAAGGTGATATCTCAGGGAAATGAAACTCAGGACCACAAAGAGATGTTACCTTATACTTGTCAGAATGACTTTGTGGCCACATTTTAAGCTTTCATAGATTTTTTTCTGGTCTTTAGAATGCACCAGGTTGACTATTGAAAACTTTTGTTTTGCACCAGGTGGCGCTCTAGCTCAAGTTTGTGGTTTCTCTCTTGCCACTCATGGCGGCTGGTTTTCTGAGCATGCTTACTACTGGAGCTCGTTATAGAGGACGCACTTGTCACGAATGCACAAGGACCTAGCAGCAGTATAAGGGGAGGTGTGGGTTTAGCACTTCGGCACTGGGGGCGCCTGAGAACTACAGGGAGACCCCAGGTGTGGTATTCCTAGAGGCTCATGGGTTGACTTCCGGCTGAGCACAATCTCTACACCGCCAGGTGAAGTTCATCTCTGCTTCTTTCCCAGTCACAGAGTTTCCGCCTTAGTCCGCTGGGTGCCAATGGAGAGAAATGTTTTTTCCCAGCTGGTCCTGCTCTGGGCGGGAGCCAGGCACTCACTCACTGCTTTCCTTTCCCCTATGGGAGAGGTCACTGGGGCTGATACATCACTCCTGCGCATTATTTCCTTCGGGAAGACTGGCACCAGGGAAGTTTCTCTTACTGCCTGCACTGTGACCAATCTCATATTTTTCTTTCTTTTTCTCTGATGGTGGGTTGGAGTCTCCCTCCAGGAAGGCTAGACTTTTGCAGGTTCTCTCTCATGCCTGGCTGGGTCAGCTCTCATCTGATTTTTGCCTGACAGCAGTGTTCGCAATTTTGCTGGCTGCGTATGGCCCTGTATGGAGGCTGTCTCTTACCAGTTGCATTGGTTGGTGATGCTCCTTCTGGGTCCCTTGGAGTAAGGTGGTAGTTCCCAAAACACTCCCAAAGGCACTCTTGTTTGTGTGTGAATGCTCAATTTATTGATTTTTTTAAAAAAAGTTTTATTTATTTAAGTAATTTCTACACCCAGTGTGGGGCTCCAACTCAGGAACAGAGATCAAGAATCCTTTGTTCTTCCAACTGAGTCAGCCAGGCACTTTCCCATTCACTGATTAAGAAGGGTGATTAAAAAGGAGGAAGAACATACATATCATGTTGCTGATGTCACCCCTTTTACAATTTTTAATAGGATTTTAAAGAGTCATACTTCTACAATTTTATACAAAAACTCTTAAGCCCAATATTCTCTGAAATCCACAGCAATGCCTGAAATGCTTACCATCCAATGGAAGTATGTTCAGTAAATCCTGGCTTTCTCTACTGGTTAATTCAATACCTACATTTTCCAGGTAAAGCTGTGTGTCACTTGCATTAATTTTACCACCTTTAAAAAGATGAGAAATATGATATGTGAACATTTTCATGCATTACACAGCAGCATCTTAACTTGCTAGAGATATAACTTCAGAAGAACAAGGATACAGGGAGGCTTATCTAACTGCATCACAAGAGGGGCTTAAAAGATAACATGTTTTCCTTTAAGACTTGTCAAAAGAATGCTTTTATTGATGCTCTAAAAAGTGGAGACAAGCCAACCAGTCTATAATAAAATAGACTTCTTAAAAAATGATACTTCTAAAACCATAGGTAATAAAAAGTCCCTCTATATTCTTGAAAACAACCATTCCATCAGTATATTGGTGAAATAAGACTTGTGAATAGTTTTGGAATACCGGGATATACAATTAAAACATGGTATGTACATACAACAAAGGATCTTGATTCTTCATGTTTTCCTCATTACTTTTCACTCACCGGAAAATAAATTTGCTGTATTCATAAAGGAGTTCAGTGAAATCCTTCCATTATCTGAAATATAAATCACAAATTGTATATAAACAAAATATGTATTGCTATTGGGAATAGGATCCCTTCCTTCCATGAAATTTTCTAAGTTGTCATTCCTTACCTAGAGGAAATTTGCTGATTTTTAATTTTGTTTTTAATATCCAACAACCTTCCAGAATTCTAAAGAGGGTGTTTTAACATGCTAAATTGGATCTTTAAGTCTTTTCCATTTGATCCTTTACACTTAAAAGATAGCTCTCTGGTGCCATATTACTAGTCTAACGTCAGATATTACTGAGCCTCTATTTCAACCCAACCTGACATCCATATTTGTTAAATCAGAATATGATCACCTCTGGTTTGTACATTATTTGTTGGACAATCCCAAACCTTTTTTTTACCCCCTCATTTGGTTTTGTCAATCTCTGATCTTTTCTAACATCTAATTTCAATAACTCTTGTTTTCTCTAAAGTGCTGTTTTGCTTTTCCTACCAGTAGATTTCCTACTGAAATCTACCAGCACCCTATTGATCCTCTTACAATATTGAGAATGATAATAAGTAGTCCTATTTCTCATCCTCGAGGATTATAACTCTACAAGTGCTTTTAATTTTCTAAGTGAAATTGAATAAGAATATTCAGATTTCATGAGAAGATTTCAAAGATTTTTCTGAAAGGAAGTGCTAAGTGGTAAATGAAATACTCACTGTCAACGTTCAAATGATTCCGTAGATCTTTGATCTCTTTATTTTCAAGGTTATAGTTCAAGTTTTTCAGAACGGTTTCTAGTTTATTTTCTAAAATTTTCCCTCCTTAATAAAGAAAGAGGCAGAATAAAAATGTGAAATTATGCTTAATATTAAAAAGAATTCTAAGTATATTAAGTATACACCAAACCCCAATGGGGTTGGGGGAGAAAAGCAAAGTTGCAATGCAGATGTTCAAGGAAAACATAAAACTAAGGCGGAGGGGGACAGAGTTGGGGAATGTGAAGAAAAGAACATCTCCCTTCCATATGCTATAACATACTCTGTTGAAATTTGTTATAGACATCTAAAGCCAGGAAAAGAAATGAAATTTCTTCTTCATTTTTCATTATTATTCATAATGGAGGAATATGGGGCCCCTGGGTGGCTCAGTCTTTTAAATGTCCCACTTCGGCTCAGGTCAAGATCTCAATGTTCGTGAGTTCGAGCCCTACATTGGGCTCTGTGCTGACAGCTCAGAGCCTGGAGCCTGCTATGGATTCTGTGTCTCCCTCTCTCGGCCCCTCTCCTGCTCATGCTCTCTCTCAAAAATAAACATTAAAAATAATTAAAAAAGACATAATGGATGAATATGTCAGAAACAATAGCCACAATTCTGGTTGCTGAATTTGAAACCTGCCATTATAACAGTAAACTATTTCTACCAACTTAGTGGTTACCTGAACTTGAATTATAAGTCATAAAGGGGAATAAAAAGGTTAATAACAGAGTGGTTAGGAATATGGGTTCAAATCTTCCTAAGTTCAAACTGTGTGACTTTAGGCAAGTTAGTTGGTTAATACCTCCCATTTGTAAAATGGTGTTAATTTAAGTATGTATCTCATAGGGTTTTTGTGATAATTAACTGAGTTACTAGACATAAAGTGTTTAGGATAGTACCTGGCATTATAATCAAGAGAAATAAGCTATTGTTATCATTAAGCTTATCACTTACCTTGGAAAGTCTTTAAACCATCTAGCAACCGATTGTGATATACCTTTCCATCAGCTATAAGAGAGGTCATAATTGAGGTCTTAGAGAAAGCGATACAGCAACTCCTAACAAGAGTAGAGTCTATTTCATAAAGACAACAATGTCACATGCTTTGCCTTACAGGTTTATCTAATTTCTTATCCACACATCCTTCCCTTCTTTAGCTTTAAGAAAAAGGGAAAGAGGGGGCACCTGGGTGGCTCAGTTGGTTAAAGAGTTCAACTTGGGCTCAAATCATGATCTTGCAGTTCGTGAGTTTGAGCCCTGCATCAGGCTCTCTGTCAGCATGCAGCCCACTTCAGATCCTCTGTCTTCCTTTCTCTATGCCCCTTCCCCCTCTCAAAAATAAAAAACATTAAAAAAAGTACATGTTTATTAAAAAAAAAAAGAATAAGGGGAAGGAATAGAGGAAGGTTTTAAATGTATCCATTTTACAGTTCTGAAACTTTTCACCTCTTGGATATGACACTTTTTAACGTGACTTTCTCTTTATGCTTTAGGGCTATCAGACACTTCAAAATTAATATACTAAATTAAAATTTACCAAGTTAAAAATCTTAATTTCTTTATGAAGTCCTCAAGCTAAATCCCAATTGAGTAAGCTCCATCCCCTATGGTAGCCTCTGTGAGGGCAAGGATTTTTGTCTTTAATCCCATAATCTAAAAAGTACTCAATAAATGCATTGAACATAAATATGTATTTAATAAATGTTTTATGAGTCCCCACCTACCCCAATGATATATACACTCAAACCGCATTCTCCTAAAGGCAAAGCCGTATCAGAAATGCTCACAAGTAATTGGCAGTGTTTTTAGCAGCCTCCAGCGCTCCTTAGGTGTGAGTTCTATTCCTATGTTTTTCAAAACGTCATCTACTTCATCAACATTAATCTTGGTTCCTTTGAAGAGATGGAAATTATGACTGATGAAAAATGTAAGGGTGATGAATGATTCTAAATTATGAATTTCATCTAAGTTTAATTGCAGAATTAAGAGCAGGGTTGGTCAAAACACTGAGTTAAGACTCTAAGGGAAGATCAGAAACAGAACTAAATCTTCTAATTCTAGAGAGGAAAAAAAAAACCCCTCTGAATGCTCTAATGAAAATGAGGTAAATCAACACTGAAATGGGAGTTGTATAAGAGACTAGAATTGCTTATATAAAGGACTATGTAAGTAATTCTTTAAGACAGTGTCTATATTACTTTTTTTGCCCGTATGATATATTATTCAGAAAAAGATTTATACCAATGTTTTATCATGCCAATTATTGTGGCAACATAGATTTTTTTTGGCTGTTTAAACAGTGGAAAGTGATGTGTATTTGTGAAAAAAAATCCAGAGAACACAGGATATTTTACTAAGACATAAAAATTCAGTAGTTTTGCTCAAAAAGCATATAACTCAAAGCTAATCTGGATCATTGCATAAAAGGTACCATTAATATACCAAGAAAACTAATAATGTCAGTATTATAGGAATAAAATGTTTCAAACCATGACAGGAAAGCATCAGAATATTGCTATTAATAATGAGTTTTTCCTATAAGCTTTCACTCACCTATGAATGGCTCTACATTTTCCATGAGTATATTCAGTTTAACCTTTGTATCTGTAAAATAAGGTACAGATGAGACCCAGCCATAATGACTCAGACCCAGAAAACATTATAAAGACCTCATATTGTGGAACAAAACACTGAAATTTAGAAGTTTATCCCATAAGAGCATGGGATTGAAGAAGAGAGTTTTACTTTTTTTAATTAAAATTAAAAAAAAATTTTTTTTGAGAGAGAGGGAGAGAGAGAGAATGAATAAATGAATGAATGGGGGAGGGGCAGAGAGAGAGAGAGAGAGATAGGGAGACCCAGAATCTGAAGCAGGCTCCAGGCTCTGAGCTGTCAGCACAGAGCCCGATTTGGGGCCCGAACTCACAAAGTGCAAGATCATGACCTGAGCCAAAGTCGGATACCCAACTGACAGCCATCCAGGTACTCCAAGAATAAAATTTTATATATGATAAATATATAGCAAAGAAGAAGGACTTGCAGTATAAAATATAAAATTCTATATAGAGAAGTGCTAGGAAGTTTTATTTTTAAATTTATTTTCATTTTATTTTTTTAGTTTCATGTATACAATTTATTGATTCAACACTTCACACATCACCCTATGCTCATCACTACAAGTGCACCCCTTAATCCCCATCACCTATTTCACCCATTCC
This sequence comes from Hyaena hyaena, assembly GCF_003009895.1. Classification (NCBI taxonomy): domain Eukaryota; kingdom Metazoa; phylum Chordata; class Mammalia; order Carnivora; family Hyaenidae; genus Hyaena; species Hyaena hyaena. The sequence goes on from NW_024081009.1 coordinate 346,399, forward strand.
CCTGCCCATCTCCCCTCTGGTAATCATCAGTTTGTTCTCTATAGTTAAGAGTCTGTTTCTTGGTTTCCCCGTCTATTTTTTCCTCCTTTATGATCTTTTGTTTTGGTTCTTAAATTCCACACGAGTGAAATCATATGGTATTTGTCTTTCTCTGACTTATTTTGCTTAGCCTAATATCCTCTAGCTCCATCCACATCATTGCAAATGGCAAGATTTCATCCTTTTTATGGCTGAGTAGTATTCCATTGTAAATATCCATTTATCAGGTGATGGACATTTGGGCTCTTTCCATGATTTGGCTATTGTTGATAATACATCTATAAACATTGGGGGCACATATCCCTTTGAATTAGTATTTTTGTATTCATTGGGTAAATCCCAGTAGTGCTGCAAGTTTTAAAAGCATTGCTGGTCCTGTTTTCCCCTTGGCTTGCTCTACTTTGGAATGCAGGAGTATTCTGATGTTTGGCCACCTTACTGTTACAGGATTTAAAAGCAATTTACACTGTAATATCAATGTGTTCACCTACCTAAAATGTTATAGGTGGTTACTTCTGCAGGCAACCTTTACTCAGCACATTCTTTAACCTTCCAATTCCACAGCCACCAAGATTTCTAGACTTTTCTGAATCTCTCATTTGTGTACTTACTGGTTGAAAACCCTCGTTTCTAGGACCACATCACACAGCTCCCCTGAGGGTATCATCCCTACCACAGTCTATGTAGCCCTGCTTCCCTCTCTTATACAAGGCAGTATTATTTAGTACAAAGGGCAAACCTTTGAAGATATATAAACCTAGTTAGGCTTCTATAGGGTTGACATCCCCATTCTGCCACTTAGCAGCCGTGTGGCTTTGGTCAAGGCAGTTAACTTCTGTGACTGACTCTCAATTTCCATGTCAGAGAAACTAGGATTACAATCTATTTTTCAGAGTTGTTTTGAGGACTACTGATAACATATTTCAAGTGTCAAATATTGTTTGTGGTATAAAGCAGGCATTTAATACTTTGTAATTACTGAGGAATAATGGCAGCATCATGGTAGGATAAGACGTCCCTCCTTTTTTTCCCCCTTTCTAACAACCAAATTCAGCACCCCCCCACCCCCCCATGAACAAAAGTACCTCTGTGGGAGCTGTGGGATCCAGCACCATATGCCAAGGAACCCAGTAGGAATCTGCCACATGGGTATTGGGTAACAGGTAGACAGACCTTGGTACAGGCTGGAGAGCCAGCAGGAACTTGCAAATCATCCACAACCCCCCCGTGGTTAAGAAAATCCAGAAGAGTGCAGACCTGGGCAGACACCCACAGTGAGTGGGGCTTCGTGGAGGTCCACCTTTCCTGAGGAGAGATGCCGGCCCTCCACAGGAGTTTGGACGCAATGGAGAGGGTAAGAGGAATCTTGTCAGTGCGGCCCTACCCTCCAGGCAGCACAGCGCAGGGCTACACTAGCTGGTGGCAATCTCTCCCGAGAGGGATGGGAGAGCTGCGAGTGGCCGTCCAGCTACCCCAGCTGTGTGGAACGCTGCTAGAGAAGCCAGTTTCTCCCCTGCAGCACCCCAAGTGTTGAGGTGGGGCCTCCATGACTGGAGAAAGGAAGATCAGGAATAGGCAGATAATATTAAAGAGCATTCGACGGGTGTGGTTGCTGCTGACTGCCTTCAGACTCAGTAGAGGAGCCTGTCCATGAGCTGCTGCGAGAACCTCACTGGAGGAACCCCACGTCTGGCCTGTGTGGACACCTCCAACACCCTGAGTGCTAAGCCCGTACCTCCTCCCAACTCTGCAGCAAGCTCCTTGTGAGCGAGTGCGGTGGTGAGAGTAAACAGGCAGCGCCCTCAGAGCACACTCTGGGCGCTGTGGACAAGGGAGAAACCATAAACCTGAGCTGCTTTGGGTAGTCATGACATCTTAACTATATTTATTCTTCCTATCCATGAGCATGGAATGTTTTCCATTTCTTTGTGTCTTCTTCAATTTCCTTCATAAGTTTTCTATAGTTTTCATCATACAGATCTCTTGTATCCTTGGTTAGGTTTATTCCTAGGTATTTTATGGTTTTTTGTGCAATTGTAAATGGGATCAGTTTCTTGATTTCTCTTTCTGTTGCTTCATTGTTGGCAATGAGAAACAATGAAATCTGGCCACGTGTAGCAACATGGATGGACCTTGAGGGTGTTATGCTGAGCGAAATAAGTCAGGCAGAGAGGACAAATATCATATGTTTGCACGTATAGGAGGATTAGGAGGAACTTAAGTGAGGAACAAGGGGGAGAAGAAGGGCGGAAATGGTGGGGGAAAGGGAGAGAGGTAAACCATGAGAGACTCTTGAATGCTGACAAAAACTGAAGACTGATGGATGTGGGGGGGAGGGGGGATGGGCATGGAAGAGGGCACTTGTGGGGATGAGCACTGGGTGTTATGTGGAAACTAATTTGACAATAAACTATTGGTAAAAAAGAGAGAGAGAGAGAGAGAGAAAACATGGAAAGAACTTAATTGTCCATCAACTGATGAATGGATCAAGAAGATGTGGCATATTTATACAATGGAATACTACATGGCAGTGAGAAAGAATGAAATCTGGCCATGTGTGGCAACATGGATGGACCTAGTGGGTGTTAGGCTGAACGAAGTAAGTCAGGCAGAGAGGGACAGATACCATATATTTGCACATATANCTGGAGCCTGTTTCAGAGTCTGTGACTCCCTCTCTCTCTGACCCTCCCCTGCTCACACTGTCTCTCTCTCTCTCCTAGAAATAAATAAAACATTAAAAAAATTAAAAAAACAAAAACAAACAAACAAACAAAAAAACAAATAAAAAGAAAGAACCAAAGAGTTCTTCCAGAAAGGGGAGCAAGAAGTGTGGGGTACATGTATCCAGACAATGTTAGAGGAAGTCAGACAGAAACAGGGCCAGTGAAAACTATCTCCCACCTGATAGTAATCTTCAAGACAAGGAAAGATTTGGGAAAGTGATCACTGATTTTAAAATTTCTTCTTTGACTTTACTTTCCTTTGTTTATTTCTCTACCTGCTTCTTAGGTCTGTCGACTTCTAGTTGGCATCTAGGAATTTAGTTCTGCGGGGTGTCACTGTTTTAACAGCTTACTGATTTAAACAATAATGATCTGAGAGGATACATTTTTTCCCATATGAATACATTTGGAGGTTTTATTAGAGGAGCTCACTTTCCCTAAAGGTGGAACCAAAAGCTTACCATCATGTGGCAGACGATTCTGCAGGTCCTCAACTTCCTCATCGTCCAGCTCATAGCCCAAGTTTTCCAGGATGCCTTGCATTTTAGAGGCGCGATACTTTCCACCTTAGGGAAGAAGGAATAGGGATGAAAATAGGAACCGACTGGCTATATTCACACATCAACTGAATGAAACAAATCCACAGCACAATAATTAAAAAAAGAAAACAAAATGTTGTTTAGGGCTACCTGTGGTACATGTTGAACACATTCCACAATAGAAATTTATTGTAGAAGTTAAGAATAGGATATATTCCTCCAATCTCATCTCAGGGGTCCTTTATATAGTTTGCAGGAAAGACACACACACACACACACACACACACACACACACACGGCCATATATAGTGGCTATATATATATGTATGTAGTATTCATATATATGTATATATACATATATGTATATATACATATATGACCATATATAGTGGCTATATAGTATAGATTCAGAATCTATTCAGTGTGTGTGTGTATATATATATATATATATATATATTCTACATATAGAATCCGATGAATTATTGTCTAACTAGAGCTCTGGATAGCAAATAGATTTTTTGAAACTTTTTTAGTATCAGAGAATTATAAATTATCACATTGGATGTAGTTGCATCTAAAGTAGATCTACAGGCTAATGGGATAATAAACTCAATAACCTAGTTATTGTATAACGATAAGGTCTTTAAAAGCTAAGGTAAAGTTTGTAGATCTTAGTATTACTTGTCTTCTTGTTGAGATTCTCACTTACCAGGAAAAGCTTGTATATGATCGAGTAATGTATTTTTCTCTACCTTCCCATCAGCTGTAAAATTAGACACATTTAAGGTACAAAAAATTATAAAGGTTATATGGACCAGGAGTAGGAAGAGTGAACTTTCATAAATACATACATTAAAAATATCATCTTAAGTTGCATGCCTACACTCCCCGGGCCTACATACCTCTTAATAAATAAGAAAAAAATAAGACAAAGAGAAATTTTTTAATGTGGACAGTCTGTCCATTCTTCTACACTGAAATAGATACACATTTTCCTCCATCCTGATTTCTCCTTTTCCTTCCTTTACTACCTGCTAATTTAGCCTTCTTTTGGTCTTTGCCCTGCTTAATCTTCATTCACCTCAGAGTAATGATATTCTTTTTTTTTTTTTTAGAGTAATGATATTCTTAAGGGCAGGAACTATGTTTGAAGATATCATAGCCTCCCAAAACAGTAAACCTAAAAGCCAAAGGCCTAATTTCTTTACAACTAAGTGTTGGTCTTTTTTGTCTTTTAGAATTTTATAGGAAACCAGATGGGTCCATTCTTTAGATGTTCTCACATTAAAGTTTACACTAGCACAGGGATATACTCTACATATACAGTGATATAGAAACCACTTACCAGTAATAGGCAATGTTTTCAACAGCCCCCTGAGCTCTCTATCTGTGAGCTCTATTCCCATGTCTCCCAGTACTTTGTGTATATCCTTGGCTTCAACTTTTCCTCCTTTAAAAGATGGGAATGGTAACAGATGACAATTGCCTACTGACTCCAAATGATGAAGTGTCTAAGCTTAAAAGGGTTATCTATTCAAGAGTCTCTTATGGTTTGTCTCTTCCCTCTCCCCAACTATTTTTTCCCCTTCTCCTCCCACATGGTCCCCTGTTAAGTTTCTTCTGATCCACATATAAGTGAAAACATACAGTACATTTGTCTTTCTCTGCCTGACTTATTTCGCTCAGCATAATACCCTCGAGTTCCATCCACATTGCTACACATGGACAGATTTCATTATTTCTCATTGCCATGTAGTATTCCATTGTATAGATAAACCACATCTTCTTGATCCATTCGTCCGTTGATGGACATTTAGGCTGTTTCCATGATTTGGCTATTGTTGAAAGTGCTGCTATGAACATTGGGGTACATGTGCCCCTATGCATCAGCACTCCTGTGTCTCTTGGGTAAATTCCTAGCAGAGAGACTCTTGAATACTGAGAACAAACTAAGGGCTGATGGGGGTGGGGGAGAGGGGAAGGGGGTTGATGGGCATGGAGGAGGGCACTTGTAGGGATGAGCACTGGGTGTTACATGGAAACCAACTTGACAATAAACTAAGAAAAAAAGGGTTATCTATAGTTATCAGAAAGTATTTCTTGAGTTCTAAATAAAATACTTATTCCTAATGCTCTTCATGACCTCAGAGGAGTTAACCCAGATCATAGAAAGGAATATATAGGAGGCAAAGTGATCTAAGTTATATAAAGACAGCTACCCAATTTTAACTGTATTATCATCACTGAAATCTGTTACTCTTTGCTTTGCCTGACTTGGGAGATAGATTATCTACCCTGACCACATTATTTGTATCCCTGTCAAAGTTTCACCTTAACATTTACTGGGTTACAGTAGATGGTAATTAAATATTTTAAGTAAATGAACAGGTGTGTTGCCCATTGGAATGAATCACAAAATAAAAATGAAATTTCAGAGAATATAGGACTTGTTATAAAGAGAACAGTGCAACATTTTTGCCAAAACATAAATAATCCAATGTAATCTTCATGTCATTAGAATAAAATTTTAATCATCAAAAAAGGAGAAGTTAACAGTCAATGACAGAATAAGAAAACACAACCTTAAATATGTATGTGAATGTGAAGTATTTTCTTTGTTTTATTTCTTTTCACAAAACATCTTGCTCACCTGTGAATTTCTTTATTTCTTTTAGCAGTTCATGCAGATCAGCCATCCCAGAAGCTAAAAAGATATAAGCCATGGTTCAGACAGACACAATTGTGCACTGATAGAGAATGATTGTTAAATAGAGCAAAAGAATATTTCTTTACGATTTGTTGTTGAATACACATATGCAAATTAGCAAGAAATGGAAAACTATGCTCTAAAAATATTAACTATTAAAACATTTTTCATTATTTATTATTTGAGGAGAGACAGAGACAGAGCATGAGCTGGGGAGGGGCAGAGAGAGAGAGACACAGAATCCGAAGTGGGCTCCAGGCTCTGAGCTGTCGGCACAGAGCCCCACGTGGGGCTTGAACTCACGAGCTGTGAGATCATGACCTGAGCCAAAGTTGGACGCTTAACCAGCTGAGCCACTCCGGTGCCCCTTCAAAAATGTTAATTATTTATTTCACTATTTATTTGCTGCTTTCTTTTAATATCTCAACCTCCACACACCATGTAACATCTCCCTCCTCAGGCTTGTTCTCTTCAGTTTATGCCATCTACTATCCCAGATGCTGGGAACAAGAGCAAAAAGTTCCAGTTCAGAAATTTAAATCTAGCTATTTCTTCATTTAACATTTCCAGTATTGACACTGCCAAGTTAGTTTAGTTTATTGCATTTTTTTTCTAATAGGTATGTTCATTATGTACTCAAAGATTGTGAGTGTCTTTAAATTGAAAAAAAAAAAGGTTTCTATTTATTTTGTATTCCATCCAGACATCCTAACCCAGTAAGCACCATAAGGCTTTGCACAAAGTAATATTAAAGACTTTAAAATTAAACAGTGGATGGGCACTTGGGTGGCTCAGTCAGTTAAGCATCCAACTTTGGCTCAGGTCATGATCTCACAGTTTGTGAGTTTGAGCCCTGCGACGGGCTCTGTGCTGACAGCTCAGACCCTGGAGTCTCCTTCCGATTCTGTGTCTCTCCCTCTCTCTGCCCCTCCCATGCTCATAGTCTGTCTCTCTCTGTCTCTCAATAATAAATAAAGACATTAAAAAATTAAAAAAAATTAAACAGTGGAGTGAAACATGTTAGAATGACAGAATTAGCTCTGAAATCAGTATATTTTTCCAGGATTGCAGATGCAGTATATTTTAGGGTACGAAAAAGAAAACTTAGAAATTATGCATATATTAGCATTTTCTTACCAAAACATATGCCATTTATTACTATGGAATCCCATTCTTCCTTTAGGGTAGTTTCCAGTATACCATCTCCATATGTTTAGTTGGTAGATTTGCACCCTGGGGGCTCTTGCTACATATATAGCACAATGTCGTTTTACATCAAACTCCCAGTTAACTATCAGTTAATGTCCATTGATGACCATAACTGGAAAGTCCTTGTGGAGGGCCTTGCAGAGAGGCTAAGAAACATATTACTTAACTAATTCAATTCCTCATTCATTCAACAAATAATTTATAAAGTTTCAAGTATCTGCATATATGGGAAGGCACTAGGTGTTACAACAGCAACATGATTCCTTTCCTCACGGAGCCTTTATTTATTACTTGTTTCACTGAGCCTAGGTAAGAAGAAAGCTTTGATCTTCTTGAGCTTCTCTATCAGGACACGCTTTCAGAAATCTCTCTTTTATTTTTTATTCTAAAATAGCAAGGAAAAAAAATAAAATAGCAAGGAAAAGTTTTGCTGATTTCACAGGATCGACAGCAAAGGTGTAATAGCTCATCATGCACATGATGACAATGGGAACCACTGAGGGAAGCAGAGTATTATTTATTTGATCTGGGTTTGTAAATGCTTATCTTTGTTCCAGATGTACGTAATATCCTCCAGCCTGAGGACTAAACCCAATGGCTCTCACTTCTCGATTTTTAATTGGCGATCCCTCTGTGGATTTCAGTTATTTAATTTTTTTTCTCAGAAAAAAATAGTTTGATCAATTTGTCGGCTAGGGTAATGTTTCAAAACCTTTACTCTCCACAAGTATTTATTTCCTCTTCTTCCTGAAAACCTCACTAAAATGATAGGAAAGGAATAATAAAAGAATATACTCACAAGGACAACAATATAGGAGATACCAGTGAACAAGAAACTTCACAAATATTTGGAAATTAGAAAGCAAGTAAGGTAGTGGTAACTAATTTAGCAGAGCTGAGGAAAGTATATTCCCCTTATGAGGGGAATAGTAATGAAAAGTCATTGAGATGTCTCTGACAGATAGTAAACTCAAATGAATAGGAAGTAAAGCAAATCCTTTCTGGAGGAATGCATTTCATTTCAGGTCTCGAAGAATTCTCACAGTAATTTTTCAAAACATTGAACAGCATATAGTAAATAACCAAACACAGAGGGAAACAAGGACACCATAAGTGAGAATCAGAAGAAACAAAAGAGGCAAAAAGAACCTCCACGAACAATTCATTAATTGTAATTACGAGGCCAAGATTATAAGAGAACCATTTTAATTGGAAAATATCTGCAGGGAACAACAAACTAAAAACCTGAGCTACTGGATTCAGAAGAGAACTAAGTAGAATTTCTGGAAATGAAAAATGAAAAACAGGGGCGCCTGGGTGGCTCAGTCAGTTAAGTGTCCAACTTCGGCTCAGGTCATGATCTCACAGTTTGTGGGTTTGAGCCCCATGTTGGGCTCTGTGTTGACAGCTTGGAGCCTGGAGCCTGCTCTGAATTCTGTGTCTCCCTCTCTCTCTGCCCCTCCCCTGCTCTCTCTCTCTCTCTCTCTCTCTCCCTCTGTCTCTCTGTCTCAAAAATAAACATTAAAAAAAATTAAAAACAAATAAAAACAAAACCCCCCAAAAGGATACAAGACAAAATACAAAAAAGAATACAAACACCACAAACTATTATTTGTATTTTTATTGAAATACAAAAACTAAAACAAGAGGTCAATAGTATATGTAACAGCAGGTTAGATAGCTGAAGAGTTAGCATAGTGGAGGTCAAGTCAGGCAAAATTATCAAGAATGAAGCACAGGAAGAAAAGTATAGAAAATACTGAAGAGGGACTAAGTGTCATGGAGGAGAGAGGAAGATGGTTTAGTATACATTTAATTGGAGTTCCAGGGGGAAAATAAAGACTATGGGATACAGACAATATTGGAACAGATGATGACTGAGAATTTTCTAGATCTGATGAAAGATTCTAATTTTCAGACTCAGAAGTCCCAAAGAATCCCAGGGAAAATAAGTGAAAAGAAATCCATCCTTATCTTCCACATTATAGTGAAACTTTGGAAACAAAGAAACATTTTAAAAGAAAAAAAAAGAGTACCCTCCAAAGACCAATAGATTCATAGCTGACTTTTATCACCAACATTATAAAGCAGAAGATAATGGAATGGTATTTTCAGTGTGAGGAAAAAAAAAAATAACTGTCCATCAAGAATTCTAAACCCAGAGAAAATATCTTTGAAAAGTAAGGGTAAAGATACTTTCAGGCCCCGAACCCTTCCCAAATCATTATGTGTCATTAGTAGACCCTAAATAAAGGAAATTACTAGCAGCAGAAGAAAAATTACCCCAAATAAAAGATCTGAAGTAAGAATGAATAGCAAAGAAAAGGCAAACGTGGTTAAATCTGATGAATATTGGCTTTATAAAACGTTGCTACTAATAATGCTTTGCTGAGTTGAAAAAATACACAAGATAGTATTAAAAGACATGAAACAACATTAATATAGGGAAGGGGAAAATGGGGTTAAAATGTTCTTAGGTCCTTGTACTATCCAAGAGGAAATGAGTTTGAAGGGGCACTGATCTGTAAGTTTATAGGATTTTCTTTAGCAAGGCTCAGAAATAGGAATGAAGGTTTGAATGACTAAGGTGATCAAATGCTGGAGTTATGTACAGCAGATATGACAGAGAGAGTAGCTAGACAGTCAAAGAAATAAAGTTAAAAGGAGTTATGTATTGAAAGCAAATGTAGAAATGCAGGGACTAGTATTTTTGATGAATATGAGGACTACATTTTTTCGTAATTAGAGTAAGAGAATTAGAAGGCTAGTTTTGTTTATGTGTATGTATGTTATGTATATAATCTCTATACCCAATGTGAGACTTGAACTCACACCCTGAGATCAAGAGTCGCATGCTCTTCTGACTGAGCCAGCTGGGTACTCCTAGAAGGCTATTTGAAAGAAAGTAAAATATTGCTGTTTAAAGTTCCTAATGTAGACCAGGAAGGAATAAGAATGAAAACTAGTGCCAAAACACAGGAGGAGGGGATCAGGAATGTATAGGTATAGAGGAATCGTTGATTCACAACCTTGGAAACTACCTGGATGAAATCTAAAACTGTACCACCCCCCTTCCCCCAACAGAAGGCAGAAAGAGGCGGGCCATTCTAGATTGGTAGGTGGCAGTTTTAATAAGCAAGAGAACTTACATACAAGGATTCTCCTGGGTAGCCAGCAAGATGAGTAGATCTCTGCATCTACCCTCTGGAATCTTAAAGTTCATATAGAGACCTTAACTGGGTTCAGTCAAGTATACTGTCCAGAAGGTTTCAAACACATTGTTCTTTCAAGACAACATCCTTGAATATGGCCCTCACTGTGGGAATGGTTGGCAGAGCATATATTCCAGGGACAAGGGAGGGAGTGAGGAGCCTCTGGTTGCCTGGGTCCAGTTCAGTGGTCAACCAGAAGTCACACCCTTTTAGTTATTTCTCCAACAGGATTGTATCGCTGGGTGACATGACATTTAAAAGATACTTAAATCATGTAGTTAATGTGAAATTAGCAACCTCTTCCCTGCAGGGAACAAGCCTTCCTTCACCTTCTTTTAAGTAATACTTATCTCCTATAACTCATTCTAACACATGTACCATGCACCTTGAGATTAATGCAAATACACTGAATCAAAATATTCTTTCATGTTTAAAGAGTTAAAAAGTCATATTAACACCCAAACGGATCTAGTTCTAGGAATTCTCATACATAAGCTTTTAAGTCTAAATTTCCCTTAAGAGGTCTCTAATATCTATGATGCTCACCATCAGTTGGTAGGTTTTGTGATAAGTCTTTAAGTTTCTTATCTGGGAACTTGATTTTCATGTTTTCCAAAACGTTTCCTAGGTTACTGACATCAACCTTCCCGCCTAAAGAAAGAATTGGGAATACAAGAGAAATTTAATGCCTTCTCCAAAGGAAAAAATTTCAATTAATTGTCATGCACCATGCAAAAATATCAGGGAATGAACACATTCAAGTGCACAAAGGTGGACAAAGTGAAATTAGAATTATAACCTCTTCCTTGGTCTGGAGGACAATCCTACAAAGTACAAATTCATTCTCCAGTGAGTTATAATGGTAGAGACAACCAAGTGAAAACTTTTTTTCTGGTAGGCAGTGCATAAATGCTGAGTTTCATTCTTCTAGTCACTGAAATGCCCAGAACAACTGCCAATTCTTTTTTTAAAATTTTATTTCTTTTGAGAGAGAGAGAGAAAGAGAGAGGGAGACTGCAAGCGGGACAGGAGTGGAGAGAGAGAGAAGAGAGAGAGAATCCCAAGCAGGCTCCATGCTGTCAGTGCAGAGCCCTACATGATCTCAGGAACCTCAAGATCATGACCTGAACTGAAACCAAGAGTCACATGCTTAACAGCAGATGCCCCTACCCAGATGCCCCTACCAAACCTCATGTTTTCTATGTACACCCAGATTTAAATATGCTCTTAAATTAAATTTGACAAAAACCAAACTCACTAATGAGCAAGATGAAATAATTTGAACAAGGCAGCTATATTCACAGCAGCAAAATAAATACAGAATCTGTTCATATGAGAGGTGGTAACAGCCACAAGAGAATAGCTAAATAAGAAAACAAATGTGAGGCGGGAGAATCTTATTTATCTTTCTTGTCATCATATTACTCACCGTTGAAAGATCTCAAGCAATCTAGCAATCTGTTTTCATATATGTTTCCATCATCTGCAAGAAAAGGCACAATTGACATCACAGATGAAGTGATATAGAGATTTAAAGAGATAGTACAAACATGCCACTTCACAAAGATACTTTTAAGTGATCTGCCTTAGAGATAACTCTGATTTTTACCCTCCAATGAATCTGAAACCACGGAAGGGAGAAAACTCTCAGAGCACTGTGTGTGGCTAAGTGCAAAGCCAGTAATCGGTGGCAGGTGCCATAATGGAATATGAACATATTTTTCTTTCACTTTCTTGGACTTTTCCTTCTTCTACTCTCTTATTCCTGCCACCCTCACTTTTTTCTTACATCTTTCAGCTTAACTTTTAGTTTTGGGGGTGAAAGCAAAATAGCTGAAAATTTTCTATCCAAAAGTAGGATTCAAGAAAATAGAGTTGCTGACTCCCAAAGAAAGGACTTTCTAAAGGGTAAACAAGGTTATGGTAAAATTTCTTAGACATTCTTTTTATTGTTTTAAAATTAGGAATATGTAATAAGTAGAGTAGTTCACAAATAATGTAGTATTGGTTCATCACTTATATATAACACCCAGTGCTCATCCCAGCAAGTGTCTTCCTTAATGCCCATCGTCCATTTAGTCCATCTCCCCACATGCCTCTTCTCCAGCAACCCTGAATTTGTTCTCTGTATTTAAGTCTTTTATGGTTTGGGCAGAAGACTTGAATAGACACTTTTCCAAAGACGCTCAACATCACTCACCATCAAATCAAAACCACAATGAGATACCACCTTACACCTGTCAGAATGGCTAAAATTAACAACTCAGGAAACAACAGATGTTGGTGAGGATATGGAGAAAGGGGAATGCTTTTGCACTGTTGGTGGGGATGTAAACTGGTATAGCCACTCCGGAAAACAGTATGGCGGCTTCTCAAAAAATTAAAAGTAGAACTACCCTGTGACTTAGCAATTGCACTTCTAGGTATTTATCCAAAGGATACAAAAATGCTATTTCAAAGAGGCACATGCACCCCAATGTTTATAGCAGTGCTATCAACAATAGCCAAATTATGAAAAGATCCCAAATGTCCATTGATTGATGAATGGATAAAGAATATGTACTGTATATATGCAATAGAATATTACTCAATGGCAAGAATGAAATCTTGTCATTTACAACAGTGTGGATGGAACTAGCATGTATTATGCTAAGTGAAATAAGTCAGTCAGAGAAAGACAAATATCATATGATTTCACTCATATAAGGAATTTAAGAAACAAAACAGATGAACATAGGGGAAGGGAAGGAAAAAATAAGTATAGCTTTTTTAAAAAGTTGTCTTAAACACCCAGACCACCTCCCTTGAAAGCTCTAATAGTATCTAAAATGCTTACCATCAACTTGAAGATTTTTCACCAGTTCCAGGTATTCTTTAGGTGTGAATTCTATCCCAATGTCTTTTAGAATATTTTTCAGATCTTTGACATTAACTTTTTCTCCTTCAAAAAACAGAAATGGCAAGTATAATTGACAATATTAAGAATTATCTAAGTATTCAAAAAGATCAAACAAAACTGCCCATGTTTATACATCACCCACTCCAACTACTAGATAAAAGACAAAGGCACAGCAAGTCCTGCTCAGTGGGGTAAAGGGCAGGCAGAAACTTAGAATGTATTCCCTTGACCCTAGGGAAAGATACACTTTCATAACATTGGGGGTAAGAAAGTACAATTCTCAGTAAAGAGGGGGTTTAGGTAATTGTCTTGTAAATTAGAATATAAAGGTTAACTTAATGTTGCTGTTTTCCTCCAAAATTATTAGGTTATTTGGACAATAAACCCCAGTTTTTACTTCAACTATTGTTGTGGTGATCTAGATCAAGGATTGGTGAACTTTATCTGTAAAAGGAGAGACTGTAAATATTTTAGGCTCTGCAAGGTATAGAGCCTCTGTTGTAGCTACTCGATTTTTCTGTTGTAGCACAAAAGCAGCCACTAATAATACATACATGAAGAATATGACTGTGTTCTAATAAAATTTTATTTATAAAAAGAGGCAGAAGACTAGATTTGGTCCACGGGCTATAGTTTGTTTGTTCTTGACATAGATTTTCAGTTTTTTCCAGTGGTGAAGATCAGAAGAATTATTACAGGCAAGCATTTTAGAGGATATAGGACTTGCTACTGAGAAATGAGAAAAAAATTTTTTAATCCCGACAATCTGAAGACTGACTTTGGAGAATTAGACATAAGCACTTGGAACAACACCTTTGTAACCACCATCTAGGTGAGAAATAGAACATGACAACACTCTGGGGATCTCTCACATTCTTTCCCAATCCCTATCCACGATCTTTCTCCAGAGGTAATCACTATCCTGACTTTTTGGACAATGATTTCTTGCTTTTCTCTATACACTTCTCACAATGATCTTAAAAAAACAAGTTCAAGAACCTGCACATAACTAGGGTTAGTGAACACTGCACACTATTTATGATAGCGTTTTTATAGAGGCAGGGGAAGCAAAATGAAAGACTATGTTGTTATTATATAGGTAATAAGACTATGACTTTTAAAAAGAAAAATGGACAATATAAAATTCAGAATAGTGCTATCTCAAAAAGTAAGGAGGCATGGTAAATGAATAAGGAAACAACCATTTATTGATGCAATGCTATTGGAAATACTCTAGTTATTTCGTTGAGGTGGAGTCATGGAAATTAGTACTATGTTTATGGATTTATGTGTTCAGCGAGAAGACAAGATGGGAAAATGTCATTAAATAATTAGAATTTTAATCTTTATGATAACTTTTAACTTGCCTGTAACTGCTTTCACATCATTCATTACTTTTTTCAGAGAAACATTTCCATCAGCTGTAATACAAAACAAAAAATTTAGACAATGACATAAGACTTAGAAAAATTGGGACTAGGGCTCAGTGAAAGTCCATATATTCGACTAAATAATTTATATTTTACCTTAAATTTATATTTCCTGGTTTGAGTGCTTGATTCCTTATTGGTAAGAAGGACAATGGCATTTGGCTCATGTTCCTTGAACACAGGGTCTGACTATACAAATGTACTATCTCCAGTTCTTAGGACTTCAGATACTTTAAGCATGGAAGAATGTATCATTCATAAAGGCCAGTTGGCTTTGTTTTGTTTATTTTTTGTGAACTTTACATCTAGCACACATACCGAGGAAGGGGCTTTACATCTTCCATCTATTTGCAGTTAACTTTTCTTGAGTGTTTTCAACTCCTGTATCTATCTCAAAATGGTGGTGACATGTGGTTACTAGATATAATTTTTTTTAATATTTTTATTTATTTCTAGGAGAGAGAGAGACAGCATGAGCAGGGGAGGGTCAGAGAGAGAGGGAGATACAGACTCAGAAAAAGGCTCCAGGCTCTGAGCTGGCAGTCAGCACAGAGCCCAACGCGGGGCTCGAACCCACGAACCGCGAGATCATGACCTAAGCGAAAGTCGGATGCTTAACCGACTAAGCCACCCAGGCGCCCCTACTAGATATAATATTAATGGTGGAAATATTAATGATGTTCTACTACTTCCAATATGTGTATTTTTCTCTCAATTATTTCAGGTTCTCTTAGTTAGGCATTCATTCATTTTCCCCACTGTTTCCATGTTTGTTTCTCTTTACCATTCTCCGGCATCACAATGGCTGTGAATATTCCTTCTGCATTTTTAATCATGGTTGAATAGGAGGACAATTTCAGATGAATAAAAATGAAAAAAGACAGGATTTCGTCTTAGTTTAAGATCAAGTTCTTTGGACGCCTGGATGGCTTAGTTGGTTAAGTGTCCGACTCTTGATTTCAGCTCAAGTTATAATCTCATGGTTCATAGGATTGAGTCTGCATCAGTCTCTGCACTAACAGCAGGGAGTCTGCTTGAGATTTTCTTTCTCTCTCTCTCTCTGCCCCTCACTCACTTGCAGGCACATGTTTTCTGTCTCTCAAATAAATAAACTTAAAAAAAGACCAAGTTTTTTCTATGATTCTTAAAAATAGCTTATACTCCTCAAATCAATCTAGTTTTAGAAATTCTTCTATTTTTATTTTTATTTATTTATTTTTAATGTTCTTTTATTTTTTCTTTTGTGTGTACGTGTGTATAGTTTCTTTTTTTTTCTTAGTTTATTGTCAAGTTGGTTTCCATGTAACACCCAGTGCTCATCCCAAAAGAGTCCTCCTCCATGCCCACCACTCCCATTCCCCTCTCCCCCACCCCTATGAGCCCTCATTTTGTTCTCAGCATTCAAGAGTCTCTTATGGTTTGCCTCCCTTCCCAACTATTTTACCCCTTCTCCTCCCCCATAGTCCTCCGTTAAGTTCCTCCTAATCCACCGATACATGCAAACATATGGTATCTGTCCTTCTCTGCCTGACTTATTTCGCTCAGCATGACACCCTCAAGTTCCATCCATGTTGCTACAAATGGCCAGGTTTCATTCTTTCTCATTGCCATGTAGTATTCCATTGTATAGATAAACCACATCTTCTTGATCCATTCATCATTTGATGGACACTTAGACTCTTTCCATGTTTTGGCTATTGTTGAGAGGGCTGTTATGAACATTGGAGTACATGTGCCCCTATGCATCAGCACATTTGTATCACTTGGGTAAATTCCTATCAGTGCTATTGTTGGGTCATAGGGGAGTTCTATTGTCAATTTTTTTTAGGAACCTCAACACTGTTTTCCAGAGGTGCTGCACCAGTTTACATTCCTACCAACAGTGTAGGAGGGTGCCCGTTTCTCCACATCCTCGCCAGCATTGATAGTCTCCTGATTTGTTCAGCATCCCTTATTAATAAAGACCATCAAGAAAGTCAGGATAGAAGGAACTTACTTTAACATCATAAAAGCCACCTATGAGAAGCCCTCAGCTAACATCATCCTCAATGGGGAAAAACTGAGACCTTTCCCTCTGAAATCAGGAGCACAACAGGGATGTCCACTCTCACCACTGTTGTTTAACATAGTGCTGGAAGTCCTAACATCAGCCATTAGACAACAAAAGGAAATAAAAGGCATCAGAATTGGCAAAGAAGAAGTCAAACTTTCACTTCTCACAGATGACGTGATACTCTATATAGAAAACCTGACAGACTCCACCAGAAGCCTGCTAGACCTGATCCATGAATTTAGCAAAGTTGCAGGTACAAAATCAATGTACAGAAATCAGTAGCATTTTTATGCACCAATAATGAAGCAACAGAAAGATAAATAAAAAAAAAAAAACTGATCCCATTCACAATTGCACAAAAACCCATAAAATACCTAGGAATAAACCTAACCAAAGATATAGGAGATCTGTATGATGAAAACTATAGAAAACTTATGAAGAACATTGAAGAAGACACAAAGAAATGGAAAAACATTCCATGCTCATGGGTCGGAAGAATAAATATTGTTAAAATGTCAATACTACCCAAAACAATCTACACATTCAATGCAATTCCAATCAAAATTGCACCAGCATACTTCTCAAAACTAGAACAAACAATCCTAAAATTTGTATGGAACCAAAAGACTTCAAATAGCCAAAGTAATATTGAAGAAGAAAACCAAAATGGGAGGCATCACCATCCCAGACTCTAGCCTCTACTACAAAGCCGTAATCATCAAGACAGTATGGTATTGGCACAAAAACAGACACATAGACCAATGGAATAGAATAGAGAACTCAGATTTGGACCCACAAATGTACAGCCAACTAATCTTTGACAAAGTGGGAAAGCATATCCAATGGAAAAAAGACAGCCTCTTTAACAGATGGTGCTGGGAGAACTGGTCAACAACATGCAGAAGAATGAAACTAGATCATTTTCTCACACCATACACAAAAATAAACTCAAAATGGATACAGGACCTGAATGTGAGACAGGAAACCGTCAAAATCCTAGAGAAGAAAGCAGGAAACAACTTCCTTGACCTCAACTGCAGCAATTTCTTACTTGACACATCCCCAAAGGCAAGGGAATCAAGAGCAAACATGAACTATTGGGACCTCATCAAGATAAAAAGCTTCTGCATGGCAAAGGAAACAATCAATAAAACTAATAGGCAACTGACGGAATGGGAAAAGATAGTTGCAAATGACATATCAGATAAAGGGCTAGTATCCAAAATCTATAAGGAACTCACCAAACTCCACACCCGAAAAACAAACAATCCCGTGAAGAAATGGGCAGAAGACATGAACAGACACTTCTCCAAAGAGGACATCCAGATGGCTAACAGACACATGAAATGATGTTCAGTATCCCTCATCATCAGGGAAATACAAATTAAAACCACACTAAGAAACCACCTCATGCCGGTCAGAGTGGCTAAAATAGTTTTAGAAATTCTTAAACATGATCCCAAGATTCTAAGTGTCTCTTAAAAGGTGATATAATTACACTGCTCACCGTCAATAGGTTGATTTTGTATAACATTTTTAAATTCCTTATTTTTGAGCTTGATCCCCATGTTCCTGAGAACTGTGTTCAGGTTATTGGCATCAATCTTTCCTCCTTAGAAAGGGATGGAGATGTAAGAAAAAAAAAAAAACAATAAAGATACAATAAGAAAAATACTTCTTGTGCTGATGAGTTAGAAAGCAAGCAAGCAAGCAAGTAAGCAAGACCCAGAATTTAGATATCTAATGACAGGGTATTGATAAGCAAACCATTATATTCATTTCATGGAAAAGTACATAGCCACAGCTGTTATAAATGGTGATTGCCATAGGAAAATAATGTTATTTTATAGGGTGAAGTTATATCATATAACATACATGAATTAAAATCATATGCTCAGTAAAAATATATATAAAATGAACAATGTAAATAATTCATGTGATTCTGACAATCTGCAGTCAACAAGCACATAGAGTAATCCCAGATGGACAATATCAATTTATTATTCAAGAAGATGGATTCATTTCCCCTCTATCATATTGTGAGCATCTTAAGTCAATGTGATTCTAGTATTAGATACAATTTTTTGTATACTCTGGCTCTTAGGCAAGCCAACCAGTTTACCTAATTGGTTAACTATAGTGATAACAATGTATTTCATCACAGGAAGAGTATGTTTGACTTACCAAGACTAGTACATTGGTGTCTTTTATGGAGTCTTCCAATGGAATGTTAGAGCACTTTTGACTCTATGAGATTATAGCTATTTTAATTACATAGGGTTTCAAAATATTTAGAGTGGTCATGATTGGATAGTTGGATTATGAGTGATCATTATTTCTTTAATTTATATTTAGTGAGCACATGACACATTTAATATTGAAAAAAAATAGAAGAAAACAATTCACAGCTAAGCATTTATGAGCATTAGCCTTCAACACTGTGAAGGCTAAAAGTCTAATTAGATCTATTCAAAAGTGCATAGAAAGACAATTGTGGAGATACTTAGGACTGATTCCTTTGAGTCTGATCCTGGGATCAAGCTTATACAGCACCAAAAAAAGAAGATTAATATACAGAAGGAATGGCAGAGGAATCATGATCTAATAAATAGGAAAAAATACAAATAGTTAAAAAATCTCAATTTTATATACTTTGTCATTACATTTCCTACCTACCTTTGAAAGACTTCAAAGCTGACAGCAATCTATTCTGAAAAACTCTCTTATCATCTGTAAGAAAAGGCACAGTTCAGGAGAGAGAATGAGTCACAAAAAGACACAGGGGTCAGACTTTCCTTTGTGTGACTAACTTTAGAAATCTATCCACTTTCACCTTCAAATCACGATGAAGTTAAGCAATGAAAAAGTTCTCAGTATGGTATAGAGTCATAGTATGGTTTAGAGGTATAGAGCCTGGATTCAAATTCTTGCTCTGCACTGACTAGTTTTGTGGCCTTAAGCAAATTTATTTAGTTTGCTGTGTTATAGTTTCCTCCTCTGTAAAACGGGTATCAGGTTTCATCTTTATATGTAGTGAGGACAGAACCTGCCACATCATTAGGGCTCAACAAATGTTAGCTGTTATTGTTACTAGATCTACTTTACTCTTTCACTTCCAAGGCAACTGTTGATTTATATGCTACAGAGGTGAAGTTCACATACCCGTATTTTTCTTTTCTATTTTTGGCTCCTCTCATTCCTTATTTCTATCACATTTCCATTGTTTCCTTTACTTCTTACTCCTAAAATTTGTTTGATCAGTGGCCTAATGAGTAACAACAGGAATTTGCTTGTTCCTTTTTTTCTTTTTTCAATTGCACTTTATTTTTAAAAAGCAGGTGATTATTCCTCTGTGTTCTGCATCTTCTGTATCTGATTCACTTCCTGCAGGTGTTCTCTCTCTCTCTCTCTTTTTTTTTTGAGAGAGAATTCATAAATGCAGGAAGGCCTTTGCCAGAAAACATCTCTAGTAAATAAAGAGAACTCTGATCCTGGGGAGATTTGAGATAATATCTGGCATCTCCTGAACTTTTTCATAACTGACAAATGCTCCGAGAAACAGGACAAAGCCTAAAATCCGGAACACCTGCCAAAGCCCAGTCAGACCATCAAAATATCCAGAGAAACAGGTATAAAACTTGACAATCAAGATCCACTTAATTTGAGAGAGACCAAATCCTAAAATGGTCTCATACCTTCCTGCAGCTGAGGTGGTCAAACAGAAGACATAAAAAACCCAATCCAGTTAAAGGGGCATACCATGAAAAAGAGTTAACATGAAAATTCCTTCATTTTGTATCCTCAGTTGGTCAGCATCATCAAAATTATTCTGACCCACAAAATCCTCGTCTCTTCCAGGAATCAAAGGGGTAGTAGCTTCAGCCTTGTGTTTCATGGCTTTATCATAACTGTGCAGTGTCAGAGATGGAGGCTTTGGAAACCCAGACTCCTCTTTGTAGTAAAATAATGCTGCATTCTCTGCAGAGAGGCTCCCATATGCTGGAGGAGTTTCACCTGCAGCCTGTTCTAGCTCCCTTCACCCTTTCTCATTCTGCAACTGCTGGTACCAGCTGCCATAAGGCTTGTGCTTGAAAGTTTTGCTAACTTCCAAACTGGTATAATAATGTCTAAAAATTTATTTTCCTAGGATATGATATAAGAGTTACTTGTGTAGATAGGCCTTTGTTAATAAGATGCCTTTTAAAGCTCAATTTGGGAAGATGTTGAGCTTTTGTGCTTAAAAGAAAAGAGAAATAACATTCATAAACAAAAGAGGAGAGAATTTTGGCATCCTTTCAGAACTGAGCTTTGAGAGGAAGGAAATAATAAAGATTAGAGCAGAAATAAATGATATAAAAACTAGAAAAAGAAAAACTCCAATAGAACAAATCAGTGAAACTAGGAGCTGTTCTTTCTTTCTTTACTTATATAAAAATTTTTAAATTTATTTATTTTTAAGATTTTAAGCTGATTGTTTTTGAGAGAGAGAGAGAAAGGAAGAAAGAAAGGAAGAAAGAAAGAAAGAGAGAATGGCGGTGTGGCAGAGGGAGAGGGAGAGGGAAACAGAAGCTCTGAAGTGGACTCTGATCTGACAGCAGAGAGCCCGATGCAGGACTCAAACTCACAAGCTGCAAGATCATGACCTTAGCTGAAGTCAAATGCTTTATGAACTGAACCACCCAGGTGCCCCTTAATTTTTTAAAAAATTTTATTTAAATCCAAGTTAGTTAACATATAATGTAATAATGGTTACAGGAGTGGAATTTAGTGATTCCTCACTTACATATTACACCCAGTCCTCATTCCAACAAGTGCCCTTCTTAATGCCCATCACCCATTTAGCCTATCCCCCCACCAAATACCTCTCCAGAAATTCTCAGTTTGTTCTCTATATTTAAGAATCTTTTATGGGGGCACCTGGGTGGTGGTTAAGTGTTTGACTTCAGCTCAGGTCATGATCTCACGGCTTTGGGTTCAAGCCCCATGTCCAGCTCTGTGCTTACAGCTCAGAGCCTGGAGTCTGCTTCAGATTCTGTGTCTCCCTCTCTCTCTTCCCCTCGTCTGCTCAATTCTGTCTTTCTCACTCTCAAAAATAAACACTAAAAAATTTATTTAAAAAACAATCTTTTATGATTTGCCCCTCTCTGTGTTTTTATCTTATTTTTTCTTCCCTTCCTCTATGTTCACATGCTTTGTTTCTTAAATTCCACATAAGAGTGAAATCCTATGATGTTTATATTTCTCTTATTTTGTGTAGCATAATACATTGTATTTCCATCCATGTTCTTGCAAATGGCAAAATTTCATTCTTTTTGGTCGCTAAATAGTATTCCATTGTATATATATTTTGCATCTTCTTTATCCATTCATTAGTCGATGGACATTTGGGCTCTTTCCATAATTTGGCTATTGTTGACAGTGCTGCTAAAAACATTGGGGTGCATGTGCCCCTTTGAATCAGTATTTTTGTATCCTTTGGATAAATACCTAGTAGTGCAGTTGCTGGATAACAGGATAGTTCTATTTTTAATTTGTTGAGGAAACTCCACATTGTTTACTAAAGTGGTTGCACCAGTTTGCATTCCCACCAACAATGCAAAAATGTTCACCTTTCTCTGCATTTCACAAACTTCTGTTGTTTCCTGGGTGTTAATTTTAGCCATCCTGACAGGTGTGAGGTGGTATCTCATTGTGGTTTTGATTTGTATTTCCATGATGATGAGTGATGTTGAGCATCTTTTCATGTGTCTGTTAGCCATCTGGATGTCTTCATTGGAAAATTATCT
Source organism: Hyaena hyaena (assembly GCF_003009895.1). Classification (NCBI taxonomy): domain Eukaryota; kingdom Metazoa; phylum Chordata; class Mammalia; order Carnivora; family Hyaenidae; genus Hyaena; species Hyaena hyaena. The sequence continues at coordinate 368,999 of NW_024081009.1, forward strand.
GTTCATGTCTTTTGCCCATTTCTACACCGGATTATTTGTTTTTTGGATGTTGAGTTTGATAAGTTATTTATAGATTTTTAGGATCTTGTTCTCTTAAAAGATCAGCAAAATGGATAAACTAGCCAGACTCAGAGACAAAGAGAGAGAGAGAGAGAGAGAGAGAAAGGACTCAAACAAAATCACCAATGAAAGAGGAGAAATAACAAACACCACCACATAAATACAAACAATTATAAGAGAATATTAGGAAAAACTACATGCCAACAAATTAGACAACCAAGAAGAAATAGATCAATTCCTAGAAACATATAACCTACCAAAACTGAAGCAGGAAGAAAGAGAAAATTTGAACTGACTGATTACCAGCAGATGAAATCAGTAACCAAAAAACTCCCAACAAACAAGAGATAAGGATGAGATGGCTTCACAGGTAAATCTTATCAAAATTTAAAGAATAGTTAATACCTCTTCTACTCAAACTATTCCAAAATATAGAAGAAGAAAAATTCCAAATTCATCTTATTAGGTGAGTATCACCCTGATCCTAAAACTGGATAAAGACATCACTGCCAATATCTCTGATAAACAGATGCAAAAATCTTCAACAAAATACTAGCAAACAGAACCCAACAATACATTTAAAAAATCATTCACCATGATCAAGTGGGATTTATTCCCCAGGATGCAAGTGTGGTTCAACATACGCAAATCAATCAAGGTCATACATCACATCAATAAGAGAAAGGATATGATAAATATGAGAAAGGATATGATCACAAAACCATATGCTCATCTCAGTGGATGCAGAAAAAGCATCTGATAAAGTACAACATCTATCCATGATAAAAACCCTCAACAAAATAGTTTATTTTTTATTTAAAAAAATGTTTTAATGTTTTATTTATTTCTGAGAGAAAGAGAGAGAGAGAGAGAGAGAGAGAGAGAGACAGCGTGAGTAGGGAGGGTCAGAGAGAGAGGGAGAAATAGAATCCGAAACAGGCTCCAGGCTCTGAACTGGCTGTCAGCACAGAGCCCGACGTGGAGCCTGAACCCACGAACTGTGAGATCATGACCTGAACCAAAGTAGGATGCTCAACTGACTGAGCCACCCAGGTGCCCCTAAACAAAATAGTTTTAAAGGGAACATACCTCAACATAATAAAGGCCATATATGAAAAATCCATGGCTAACAAAGACAAGGATGTCCATTCTCACCACTTTTATTCAATATAGTACTGGAAGTCCTAGCCACAGCAATTAGACAACAAAAAGAAATAAAAAGCATACAAACTGGTAAGGAAGAAGTAAAACTCACTATTTGCAGATGACATGATACTATATATAGAAAACCTTGGAGCCTTGTGGTTTCTCACTGCTGAGGAGGCCCCTGGAAACAAAGTGTGGAAGCTAATTTTGAGCTGCCTCTTTTTGTATAGTCTTAAGAGACCAGAGTGCCTGTTGTCTGACTATTACCCTCTACGTTTCTGTAGATGAGTCTTGTGCATACTCCTCACCATGGCTCAGCTCCAGATATGCTTCTTTATGCATGTCCAGACGTGTTCAAAATCTCCAGACACACTTTTGAACAACTTTTTCTTGGGAGGTGGGGTGGGGAGTGGCCAGGGTCTGCATCAGTACAGAGCCTGATGTGGGGTTTGAACTCATGGACCATGAGATCATGACCTGAGCCAAAATCAAGAATCAGATGCTTAGGCAGCTGAGCCACCCAGGCAACCAAGAGATTCTGATATATAGTTACTTCTAAATTACAAGACTGTCATATAGTCTTCTTGTTGAAAACGTCTTTGAGCTGGAATAAAAATTATTCTTGAGGGGTGCCTGGGTGGCTCAGTTAGTTGAGCATCCGACTTCCACTCAGGTCATGGTCTCGCAGTTTGTGATTCAAGCCCCCTGTTGAGCTCTATGCTAACAAACAGCTCAGAGCCTGGAGCCTGCTTCAGATTCTGTATCTCCCTCTCTCACTCCGTCTCCCCTGCTCATGCTCTGCCTCTCTCTGTCTCTCAAAAATAAATAAGTGTTAAAAACATGTTTAAAAAAGAATTATTCTTGTAATGGGAGCTTTGCAATATCAGTATATGGGTGTTTGTTGTTACTCAAACAGTTGTATATTTTCTTAATTTGTAGACTGAACACTGACTTCTTTTCATATAAACCAAATAATTAAGTCATTGCTTTTAAGTTGAAGATGGAAATGATTCAGATTTCAGATTTTTAAAAAGGATCCAAATAATCTATTGAGATAATTCTTTCAGAAGTATGTTAGCTAATAAATGCAGAAAGAATGAAGAATATTTACCATTTTGTAACTCCAAGTGAAATAATGGGTTTAAGTAGTGATTATCAATAGCTGCTAAAACCATTAATTAGGTAAAAGGCTGGCAGAGGATATTATGATGGATGAGATCAGAATGGTATCATGAGAGCCCAGATGAAGATTTTCACATCATAGAAAGAGATACATTTTATGCATTTCCTGATGTGATGCAATAGGAAGCACATAATACTAGGTGTAAATATTCTTGCTGAGGGGAAAAAAAGCTAACCTGAAATCTAATCAAATGTTTAGGTCTGCTTAGTGTATGGAATGTGTAGAGGAACATTTAAAGAACATCCTGGAGGAGCACCTGAGTGGCTCATTTGGTTGAGCATCCAACTTCAGTTCAGGTAATGATCTCACAGTTAATGGGTTTGAGCCCCACGTCGGCTCTGTGCTGACAGCTCAGAGCCTGGAACCTGCTTTGGATTCTGTGTTTCCTTTTCTCTCTGTCCTTCCCCTGCTCATGCTCTCTCTCAAAAGTAAATAAATGTTAAAAAATTAAAAAAATAAATAAAGAACACCCTGGAAGTGGCTCCATCAGTTGAGGGTCCTACTTTGGCTTAGGTCATGATCTCATAGTTCACGGGTTTGAGCCCTACATCAGGCTCTGTGCTGACAGCTCAGAGCCTGGAGCTTGCTTTGATTTTGTGTCTCCCTCTCTCTCTGTCCCTGCCTCACTTGCACTCTGTCTCTCTCTCTCTCTCTCTCTCTCTCAAAAATAAATAAAACATTAAAAAATTTTAAGAAACACCCTGAGATGTAACCAACCAAATCTAGAATGTAAGAAATATTAGAAGACAGATGACCCAGTTTATTTAATAAATAAATGGCAAGAAAAAAGGAGTGGAAACTGCTACAGATTAAATAAAACATATTATTAAAAAAAAGAAAACCCTAAAGACTTCACCAAAAACTACTAGAACTGATAAATGAATTCAATAAAGTCACAGGATACAAAATCAGTATGTAGAAATCTATTATTGCATTTGTATACACTAGTAATGAATTAGTAGAAAGAGAAACTAAGAAAATAATCCCATTTAGGGTGTTATATGTAGACCAACTTGACAATAAACTATTTAAAATAAAAAGAAAAGAATCCCATTTATAACTGCACCAAAAATAAAATACCTAGGAATAAACCTAATCAAAGAGGTGAAAGACCTGTACTCTGAAAACTGTAAAACACTGATGAAAGAAATTGAAAAAAACACAAATGAATGAAAAGATATTCCATGCTCATGGATTTAGAGAACAAATATTCTTAAAATGTTTATGCTACTCAAAGCAAATTGTATATTATTTTAATCCTTATCAAAATATCAGCAGCATTTTTTAACTAGAAAAATATCCTAGGGGCATTTGGGTGGCTCAGTCGGTTGGGTGTCTGACTTCAGCTCAGATCATGGTCTCACCACTCGTGACTTCGATCCCCATGTCAGGCTCTGTGGTAAGAGCTCAGAGCCTGGAGCCTGCTTCTGATTCTGTGTCTCCCTGTCTCTTTGCCCCTGTCCCACTCATGCTCTGCCTCTTTCTCTCAAAAAAAAAAAAATTTAAAAAACTTTAAGTAATTAAAAGAAAAAATTCTAAAATTTATATGGAACCACAAAAGACCCCAAATAGCCAAAGCAATTTTGAAAAAGAAAAGCAAAGCTGGAGGTATCACAATTCCAGACTTCAAGTTATATTACAAAGCAGTGGTAACCAAAACAGTATGGTACTGACACAAAAAGACACATAGATCAATGGAACAGAATAGAAAACCCAGAAATACACTCACAATTATATGGTCAATTAATCTTTGTCAAAGGAGACAAGAATATCCAATGGGAAGAAGATTGTCTCTTCAATAAATGGTGCTGGGAAAATTAGACAACCACATGCAAAAGAATGAAACTGGACCACTTTCTTATACCATACACAAAAATATATTCAAAATAGATTAAAGACCTAAATGTGAGACCTAGAACAATAAAAGTCCTTTATGAGAGCACAGCAGTAATTTCTCTGATATCAGCCATACCAACATTTTTCTAGATATGTCACCAGAGGCAAGGGAAACAAAAGTAAAAATAAACTACTGGGACTTCACCAAAATACAAAGCTTCTGCACAGTGAAGGAACCAATCAACAAAACTAAAGTCAATCTACTAAATGGGAGAAGATATGTGCAAGTGACATATCCGATAAAGGGTTAGTACTGAAAATATATAAAGAACTGATACAACTCAACACTCAAAAACCAAATAATCTCATTTAAAAATGTGCAGAAGGCATGTGCAGACATTTCTCCAAAGAAGACATACAGATGGCCAACAGACACATGAAAAGATGCTCAACATTACTCATCATCAGGGAAATGCAAATCAAAATAGCAATGTGATATCATCTCACACCTGTCAGAATGGGCTAAAATAAAAAACACAATAACTTTTGGTGAGGATGTGGAGAAATAGGAACTCAAACTGGTATTGGTGGTTGGTGGGAATGCAAACTGGTATAGCCAATGTGGAAAAACAGTACGAAGGTTCCTCAAAAAAAGCTAAAAACAGAACTACTTTTTGAATTGCACTACTGGGTATTTACTTCCAAAAATACAAAAACACTAACTCAAAGGAATACATGCACCCCTATGTTTATAGCAGCATTATTTACAATAGCCAAATTATGGAAGCAGCCCAAGGATCCATAGATAGATGAATGGATAAAGAAAATGTGGTAAACACACACACACACACACACACACACACACACACACACACACCTCGGAATATTATTCAGCCATAGAAAGAACAAAACCTTGCCATTTGCAATGACATGGATGGAGCCAGAGAGTATATAATGATAAGCGAAATAAGCGAAATAAGTTCGTCAGAGAAAGACAAACACCATATGATTTCACTCATGTGTGGAATTTAAGAACCAAAACAAACAAGAAAAGGAGAGAGAGAGGAGCCAAGAAACAGACTCTTAACTATAGAGAACAAACTGATGGCTACCAGAGGGAAACTGAGTGGGGTGATGGGTGAAATGGGTGATGGGCATTAAGGAGTACACTTGTGCTGAGCACTGAGTGATGTATGGAATTGCTGAATGACTATATTGTACACCTAAAACTAATATATCACTGTATGTTAACTACACTGGAATTAAAATAAAAACTTAATAAAAAATGTAGCTTAACAGAGGGAGGAGTTTTCAGGGTTCAGCTGTTCGGGTGATAAGGACTAGGAAAAGGGAGTCCCCAGGGGCAAAGTAAGGAACAGTGACTCGGAGAGAAGAGGAATTTATGAGGACTTTTGCAGTGTTTACTGAGAGAAATGAGATGTAACTCCCTCTGCCCTCTCCCTTCCAAAACCATCAGTAACATCCTTTGCCAACACTGATTTTGTGGAAAAGGATTCTTTTGACAGTGGAACTCTACCTGACTTGGCACAGATTAACAGACTGTTCATATGGAAGCAAGAGCTGGAGAAGCGGTGCAGGTAACACACACCCGGACGTGGGTCACTTGAAAATATAAATATCACACGTAGGACCATTAAACTGAACTCTCTGGAGGTCACCAATGCAGCTCACCATCAGTGGGTAGTAATTTTTGTAGTTCCAGACATTCCTTATCATTGACTTCTATCCCCATGACTCCAAGAATGTTTTTCAGATCTCTGACATCAATCTTTTCTCCTTTGAAAATACGGAGTGTTTACAGGTGAAAATTATAGAAATGAATAACTCAGTATTATGAAAGTTCAAGAGGTTAACAAGTACATGTTATTGACCTATGTGATACATATTTTTAGATACACTTAAAATACCTTATATGGCATCATTCCCAACTGGAGATTAAAGAGTGAAGGTAAAAAGGGATGTGGAAATACAGTGTGTTATTAGAACTCAAAGCAAACTTGTTCCTAAATTATTGATTAATAAAGGCTCTCTTAATTTTCAGGATAATGTACAGAATAAAATCTAGTTACCAAATTGGATAATGAATTGCCAAAAGAAATAATTATAGCAGGAGATCTTATACTGACCTAATACTTATACTGTAATTGATTGTTGACAAAATCCACATTATCTTCAGCTTTCCAAATATTCATGTGTTTACCTAAAATTTAGCTATTTACATGTAGGTGAAGACATATATACATATACAAGAAAAAAATCTCTACAGTATATAAGACGTGTTATCAAAAGCATGTCTTAGAGTTCATTTTAAAAACAGATAATATAAGATCAAATGGATTTTATTTGGCAGAAATATTTATATTTTATAATAACTGGGTAAAATGGCAAAATTAATATGAACAACAGACTACTGGGAATGTAAAATTGTAAATATAATTTATTATAAAACATTAGGGTTTCAGTGTTATAGCGACTCACCTGTAAAATCTTTCATTTCCATTGTCACATTTTTCAGATCAACCTTCCCATTACCTGTAAAATAAAAAGCAGTCACAGACCAACACTGAGACTGTTCCTTCTGCTTTCTCTACCTATGACAACTGTCCCCCAACTAGAATGTTGATATCATCTTGAATTTTGTTCTATACTACTATATTACATTTTCATCATATTTACTTAGATAAAAGACTAAGTTTTTAAAAGTGTTTTCCTCTGCTTCATTTCATGCATCCAAGTATTTTATCTTGTATTCAGATAATTTTATTTTGTTTGTAGTCTTTTTTTGCTCCTGTTAGCTATTTATAAATTTCTCTTGGTTCCTGAGAAAATTTTACATGACAGGCATACGCTGAAAATGTAAAAAAATTTTTTTATTAAAATTTTTTAAAAGTTTATTTTGAGAGAGAGTGGGAGAGGGGCACAGAGAGGGGGAGAGAGAGAATCCCAAGCAGGCTCTCCACAGGCAGCACAGAGCCTGACAGAGGTTTCAATCTCACAAACTCTGAGATCATGACCTGAGCTGAGATCAAGAATCAGACACTCAACCAACTGAGGCACCCAGGTGCCCCCCTAAAATTTTTTTTATCTGACTTAACTCTCAGTATTCCCTTTCAATACGGGACTACAGGGAAGGATAAGAAGAAATGAAATGATGATATAGAAGCAATTTTAAGAACACAATGTATAAAACAAAAACAGTATCACCTTGAATGAGGATAAATGTCCAGTATAAAATTATATTATGATAAATTAAAGATGCATATTGTAATTTCTACAATAACCTTTAAGGCTTCCAAATTAACAAGAAAAATAAAAAATAATTAGTCCAAAAGGAAGGCAAGAATGGAAGAAAACAGAATGTTGAACACGTGGTACAAAAACAGGAATTCACTAAAGTAGATTTAAACACAAATATGTCAGTAATTTCATTAATATTGCAAAAATGTAAATGATTTTCAGATTGCTAATTGGTTAAGATTTTGCATGATAATTGGTTAGGATTTTTGCCTTATTTGTTTATACAGAGATTAGCTTGTGGTCTTTTTGTATTGTCTTCATCAAATTTTGGTATCAAGATTATGATAGTTCTGTAAATGAAACTGGGAAGTGTTTCTTGTTTTTATGTTTTTTGAAGAGTTGAGTAATGCGGACATTATTTCTTACTTATATGCTAGGTAAAATTCATCAAGGAAGTGATCTAAGCCTCTAAAATTTAAGAATTTAAAATATCTGAAATCTAAAGATTCAGAGAGGTCAAAAGTAAGTATGTATTTTACTTAAAGAAAACTATAAAATTATAATGAGAAATAGAAAAATCCAAAATTACAATGAGGTATTTTTTAAAGTTCATTTTTTTATTTTGAGATAGAAAACATGTGAGCAAGGGTCAGGGGAAGAGAGAGGGAGAGAGAATCTTAACCAAGCTCCACATTGTTTGCACAGAGCCAGACGTGGGACTTAAAGTCACAAACTGTGAGTCATGACCTGATCTGAAATCAAGAGTCAGATGCTTAACTGACTGAGCCACCAGGCACCCCAGGGGGAGATTTGATACATCTTTGTCAGTAGTTAATAGAATAAGCAGATCTTAAGATATTAAATTATTAAGACTTTAGGATATTTGAACAAGAAATTTTAAAAACTTGATTTAATGGAGATATAGGCAACACTATAACTCAATAATTTCAGATTTTTCAAAAATTGCATATTTTTTCACATATTTTTATGTGAAATTTTTTATGTGAATTTTTATTTTTATGTGAAAAATATGTGAATATTTTTAAAAAATGACCATGTACTGGATTATAAAGCCAAATCTCAACAAACTTAAAAGTAATGGCAATAAGGGGCGCCTGGGTGGCTTAGTCGGTTAAGCATCCGACTTTTGCTTAGGTCATGATCTCGCGGTTCGTGGGTTCGAGCCCCGCATAGGGCTCTGTGCTGACTGCCAGCTCAGAGCCTGGAGCCTGTTTCAGTCTGTGACTCCCCCTCTCTCTGACCTTCCCCTGCTCATGCTGTCTCTCTCTCTCCTAGAAATAAATAAAAATATTAAAAAAAAAGTAATGGCAATAAGCAATTGAAAAATAATATTAAGAAAAATTTCACTTGGACGACCACCAAATAGAATAAATCGCCTAGGAATAAATTTAACAAAAGAAGTACAAAGCTCATACTTGAAGCACTAGAAAACACTGGTGAAAGAAATAAGACAAAACTCTTAGCAAAATAGGAATAGAAGGGAACTCCTTTAATTTGATAAAGATTATATACATTAAATTTCAATAAAGTAATACTTAACGATACTTAATGGTGAAATACGGAAATGCTTCTCTTTGTGATTAGAAATGAGGTAAGCTGGGTTTCCTGGGTGGCTCAACAGGTTGAGTGGTTGAGCTTAGCTCAGGTCATGATCTCACAGTCTGTGAGTCTGAGCCTGCGTCAGGCTCTGTGCCGACAGCTCAGAGCCTGGAGACTGCTTCAGATTCTGTGTCCCGTCTCTCTCTCCCCTGCTCCCCAACTCATGCTCTGTCTCTCTCAAAAATAAATAAACATTAAAGAATTTTTTTAATTAAAAAAAAAAAAGAAATGAGGTAGGGACTCCGAGGTGGCTCCATCAGGTAAGTATCTGACTCTTGGTTTTGGGTGAATTCATGATTTCATGGTCATAAGATTGAGCCCCCCGTTAGGCTTGGCACCGAACGTGGAGCCTGCTTAGGATTCTCTCCCTTCCTGTCCCTCTGCCCAACCCCGCTTGTGCTCTCCCTCTCTCTAAAAGAAAAAAAAAAAAAAAGAAATGAGGTAAGGATGCTCACTATCATCACATTTATACAATATTATACTGGAAATTCTAACTGATGCAGTAAGGCAAGATGAAGAAATAAAAGGTATAATTATTGAAAAGAAAGAAAACTATCACTATTTAGAGATATATATGTAGAAAACTCATGAGAATATTCAATCATAATTTATTGGGTACAAGGTCATTACCCAAAAATCAGTAATATTTTCTATGTATCAGCAACAAACTGAAAAAGAAATTTTTAAAAAAATATACCATTAGGACTGAGGCAAGATGGCAGAGAAGTAGGGAACTCCATGCATTTCGCTTGCACCCATCTCTCAAACAGAGAAGGCCTGAAGTCAAAGGACATTGAGCCACAGGAGTTTGGGAGGAGAGAGACAGAGTACACTGGGAAGGCAACCTTGTAAGAGTGTGAGTGCAAACTGGGGAAGATAAAAGCCAGCGGAACTGGAGACATGGAGGGAGGGGAGGGAGCGTGGCTCATGGGCAGCTGAGGTGAGTCTAGGGGGAAAAGAAAGAGCAGCTAAAACTGTTCAAAGAACTGTCCCTGGAGAAGAGAAAAACCTCGGCTCGGAAGGAGAGTGTTTTTAGTTCTAGCTGGGGTGCTGACTTTGAACTAGGTGCCCCCCGGTGCCAGAGGGTGCCAGGAAAAATTGCTCTGCTTCGCTCCTGGCACCATCCCCAGTGGTCGCTGTGGGCATGAGGCTGCGTTCCCCAGGCTTGACCCCTGGCAGCGCTGCAGTGGTGGATCACAGGCTGTGCCGCAGCTTGACCCAGGCGCATCTGAGGCTGTGCCACTCTCCTCCCCACCCTCTAAGCAGGGAGGCAGCAACCTGCTGGACTGTGTTTCGGGTGGTATCAATAAAGCGCGTGGACTGGGACCCGGAAATGAGGTGGAAAGTGGGGCATGGAACACAGCCCACCTTGGCTACACCAACAGCACAGGGTGATCGGATGCAAAGGAGTGATTTGCAATGGTTCGAGAAGGGACTGGGGCAACACCATTTTTCTCCCCATAACCACCAAGGCGGGGCCTCAGGGAAAGACCTGCCTACACCAAACCATGCTGATCCCCACTAGAGAGCTGCTTTATTTTATTTATTTATTTTTTTTACCTAGGCCCGGGGCAAGACCAACATGGATGCGCTGCCATGATTAATTCTAGATAATTCTTTCTATTCAGATATATTCCCCCTCTTCTCATTCGCAACCCTCCACTCTGCTGGTCGGGGCACTCTGGTCACTGGTTTGCTTAAACAGTAACATTTAATCCATTCTCTAGATGTACATTCTACACCTCCACCACTACCTTTTTCTCTCTCTCTCTCGGGAGTAATCAGACTATATAGTTTCTCTCAGTAACATCTTCGTTTCTTTCTCCTTGCCTCTAAACATATTCTATGATTTCTCCCTCTGAATCAAGCTGAATCAATCTTAGTCTCTCTGGCTGGTCATTTCATTTCCAATTTCGCTTCCTCTCTGCCCTGTCATTTCTCTTTGTAAATGCTCTTCCATCAGCACTGCATACACCTGGCTCTTTATTTGTAGCTGGGAATTCTGGTTTTATGCATTTAGACTGTCCTTTGTCTTTTGGGTTTTTTCTTCTTTTTAAATTTTTTATTAATTTTTATTTTTAATTGTCTTCCCTCTTTCCTCTTTTTTTTTCTTTTTTGTTTTGTTTTATTTATTTATTTATTTTTTTTGGTCCCTTCCTTTTTTTCTTTTTCTTTTTCCCTTTCGGTTTACATGTTTGTTGGATTTGTCTGTGCATTTGTTTACCTTTGTTCCCTGTGTGGTTGTCTGTCGGGTTTTTTTTCCAGGGCTACCTCAAGTAACAAGCCAAAGTACACATGGTGGAGAGTCCAAAATATAACTACAAGTAGGGAAGTTAAATAACCAAAGTCTCAACAAGAGAAACTAAGAGACACCATTCAAAGAACACTTCCTGAAAGGACAGGCCCTGGACAGTCAAAGAGCCTTCTTTAATACAGCAGTACTTGCAGGTACAGAGTGCGTAACAAGCTTTTAAAATTAACAAGATATAGAAAGCTAACCAAAATGATGAAACGGAAGAACTCTCCTCCAAAGAAATTCCAGGAAGAAATGTCAGCTAAAGAACTGCTCAAAACAGATATAAGCAACATAACTGAACAAGAATTTAGAACAATAGTCACAAAATTAATCGCTGGGCTTGAAAAAGGCATGGAGGACATTAGAGAAACTACTGCTACAAAGACTACAGAGCTTAAAAATAGTTGTGATGAATTAAAAAATGCCATACATGAGATACATAATAAAATGGAGGTGTCTAATGCACAGATTGAAGAGGCAGAAAGGAGAATAAATGATCTAGAAGACACAATTATAGAAAAAGAGGAAGCTGAGAAAAAGAGAGATAAACTGATCCAGGAACATGAAAGGAGAGTTCGAGAGCTCAGCAATACATTCAAATGGAACAATATCCGTATCATAGGAATTCCAGAAGAGGAAGAGAGAGGGAAAGGTGCCGAAGGAGTCCTGGAACAAATTATAGCAGAGAACTTCCCCAATCTGGGGAAGGAAACAGAGTTTGAAATCCAAGAGGCACAGAGAACCCCCCTCAGACATAACTTGAATCGATTTTCTGCATGACATATCATAGTGAAACTGACAAAATATAAGGACAAAGAGAATTTTGAAAGAAGCTAGGGATAAAGGGGCCCTAACATACAAAGGGAAACCTATCAGAGCGGTTACAGACCTATCTACGGAAACTTGGCACGCCAGAAAGGAATGGCAGGAGATCTTCAATGTGATGAACAGAAAAAATATGCAGCCAAGAATCCTCTACCAGCAAGCCTGTCATTCAGAATAGAAGGAGGGATAAAAGTCTTTCCAAATAAACAAAAATTGAAAGAATTCATCACCACTAAAACAGCCCTACAAGAAATCCTGAGGGGGACTCTATGAGGGAAATGTTGAAAGGAATGCAAGATACCAGAGACACCACCACAAGCATATCCCACAAAGGACACGATGACTCTAAACCCATTTTTTTCAATAATAACACTGAATGTATATGGACCAAATGCTCCAATCAAAAGAGATAGTGTAGCAGAATGGATAAAAAAACAAACAAACAAAATCCATCTATTTGCTGTCTATAAGAAATGCACTGTAGACTGGAGGACACCTTGAGATTAAAAGTATGGGGATAGAGAAATATATATCATGGTACGGGAAATCAAAAGAAAGCTGGAGTAGCTATACTTATACCAGACAAACTGGACTTTAAAGTAAAGACAGTAATAAGGGATGAAGAAGGGCATTATATAATAATTACAGGGTCTATCCATCAGGAAGAGCTAACAATTATAAATGTCTACGCACCGAATACGGGAGCCCTTAAATATGTAAAACAATCACAAACAGAAACAATCTTATGGATAAGAATGTGCTAATAGCAAGGACTTTAATATTCCACTTACAGCAATGGATAGATCAACTAGACAGAAAATCACTAAAGAAACAATGAACTTGAATGACACATTGGACCACATGGATTTGACAGATATATTTAGAACTCTACATACTGAGGCCATGGAATTCACTTTCTTCTCAAGTGAGCATGGCATATTCTCCAAGATGTATCACATACTGGGACACAAAGCAGCCCTCAATAAATATAAAAGAACTGAGATCATACCATGCACACTTTCAGATCACTATGCTATGAAACTTGAAATCAAACACAGGAAGAAGTCTGAAAAACCTCCAAAAACATTGAGTTTAAAGAACACCCTACTAAGGAACGAATGGGCCAATCAGGCAATTATAGAAGAAATTAAAAAATATACGGAAACAAATGAAAATGAAAATACAATAATCCAAACTCTATGGGATGCGGCAAAGGCAGTCCTAAGAGGAAAGTACATTGCACTCCAGGCCTATTTCAAGAAATTAGAAAAAGTGCAAGTGCAAAATCTCACAGCTCACCTAAAGGAACCAGAGGGAGAGCAACAGGAGAAGAAGAGAAATAATTAAAATCAGGGCAGAAACGAACAATATAGAAACCAAAAAAACAGTTGAACAGATCAACGAAACCAAGAGTTGGTTTTCTGAAAAAATAAACAACACTGGTAAACCTCTAGCCAGGCTTCCCAAAAAGAAAAGAGAGAGCACTCAAGTAGACAAAATCATGAATGAAAGTGGACTAATTACAAACGAAATCAACATATGGAAATTGGTAGTATTTTTATACACCAATAATGAAGCAACAGAAAGAGAAATCAAGAAACTGATCACATTCACAATTGCACAAAAAACCATAAAATACCTAGGAATAAACCTAACCAAAGATATAGGAGATCTGTATGATGAAAACTATAGAAAACTTATGAAGAACATTGAAGACACAAAGAAATGGAAAAACATTACATACTCATGGGTTGGAAGAATAAATATTGCTAAAATGTCATTACTACCCAAAGCAATCTACACATTTAATGCAAGCCTAATCAAAATTGCACCAGCATTCTTCTCAAAACTAAACAAACAATCCTAAAATTTGTATGGAACCACAAAAGACTTCAAATAGCCAAAGTAATATTGAAGAAGAAAACCAAAATGGGAGGCATCACCATCCCACACTTTAGCCTCTACTACAAAGCCGTAATCATCAAGGCAGTATGGTATGGCACAAAAACAGACACATAGACCAATGGACTAGAATAGAGAACTCAGATTTGGACCCACAAATGTATGGCCAACTAATTTTTGACAAAGTGGGAAAGAGTATCCAATGGAAAAAAGACAGCCTCTTTAACAGATGGTGCTGGGAGAACTGGACAGCAACATGCAGAAGAATGAAACTAGATCATTTTCTCACACCATATACCAAAATAAAATCAAATTGGTAAAGGTTCTGAATGTGAGACAGGAAACCATCAAAACCCTAGAAGAGAAAGCAGGAGACAACCTCCTTGATCTCCACCACAGCAATTTCTTACTTACACATCCCCAAAGGCAAGAGAATCAAGAGCAAACATGGACTACTGGGACCTCATCAAAATAAAAAACTTCTGCACAGCAAAGGAAACAATCAAAAAAATTAACAGGCAACTGACTGAATGGGAAAAGAAAGTCGCAAATGACATTTCAGATAAAGGGCTAGTATCCAAAATCTATAAGGAACTCACCAAACTCCACACCCAAAAAACAAACAATCCAGTGAAGAAAAGGGCAGAAGACATGAACAGACACTTCTCCAAAGAGGACATCCAGATGGCCAACAGACACATGAAATGATGTTCAGCAGCTCTCCTCATCAGGGAAATACAACTCAAAACCACACTGAGATACCACCTCATGCCGGTCAGAGTGGCTAAAATGAGCAAATCAGAGAACTCTAGATGCTGGCGAGGATGTGGAGAAACGGGCACCCTCCTCCACTGTTGTTCGGAATGTAAACTGGTGCAGCCCCTCTGGAAAACAGTGTGGAGGTTCCTCAAAAAATGAACAATAGAACTCCCCTATGACCCAGCAGTAGCACTGCTAGGAATTTACCCAAGGGATACAGGTGTGCTGATGCATAGGGGCACATGTACCCCAATGTCCATAGCAACACTCTCAACAATAGTCAAAACATGGAAAGAGCCTAAGTGTCCATCAACTGATGAATGGATCAAGAAGATGTGGTATATTTATACAATGAATACTACATGGCAATGAGAAAGAATGAAATCTGGCCATGTGTAGCAACATGGATGGACCTTGAGGGTGTTATGCTGAGTGAAATAAATCAGGCAGAAAGACAGATACCATATGTTTGCACATATATGTGGATTAGGGGGAAGCTAACGGAGGACCATGGGGGAGAAGAAGGGGAAAAATAGTGGGGAGAGGGAGAGAGGGAACCCATGAGAGACTCTTGAATGTTGAGAACAAACTGAAGGCTGATGGAGGTGGGAGGGCATGGAAGGGGGTGATGGGCATGGGGGAGGGCATTTGTTGGGTGAGCACTGGGTGTTATATGGAAACCAACTCGACAATAAAATTTTTAAGAAAGAAAAACAAAAAATTTATATACCATTTCCAATAGTATAAAAAATACCTAAAAATAAATCCATTGAATTAAAAGCAAAGCTTTACATAGAAAATTATAAAATAGCCAGCCTAGGACACCAGAACACCAGGAAGGTGAAGATGTTAACTTTGTTAGTCCAAGCCACTGTGTGGGTTATAAGGAAAAGGAAAATGCAAGCCCACTCAATCTGCCCCCACTCTGACACTTTCAGCAAACAACTTATTTTTTTAAAAGTTTTTAGGGTTTATTTATTTTTGAGAGAGAAAGAGAAAGACAGAGCATGGGCTGGGAGGAGCAGAGAGAGAGGGAGACACAGAATCTGAAGCAGGCTCTGGGCTCTGAGCTATCAGCACAGAGCTGGATGCCAGGCTCGAACCCACAAACTGTGAGACTGTGACCCAAGCTGACATCGAATGCTTAACCAACTGAGCCACCTGGGCACCCCAACAACTTCTTAAAAATAAGTTTGAACACATAGATGTGAAAGTTTGTGTTCAAACGAGGGATTGTAATAGGTTTTCTTATATTCTAGAATATACTAAAACAAAAGTGATTCTGATGGAGAAGTTCACAATGGAGTCAGAGTGTTCATCGAAAAGAAGCACAGCTAACACTTTTAGGAACAGAACTGATCTAAGTTGAAGAGTTTGTGTTCAATAATCCCAACAAGAAAGAAATTTGTAGCTGTGGAGAAAACTTTAATATTTGAAACCTCAGGACTAGTCTTGTTGTAAGCTCCTGGAGGCCGGTGGAAGTCTTCAGGCTTACTGAAAAAATCATGGGACTGTTATATGCTTAAGGTTTATAATGTATAGCTGCCTTATGAAGAAAATACAGTGATGCATTTTGAAAATGAAGCCATTACGTTAGAGTCAAGAAATGTTATTTGTATTCTTTTTAGGGGACAGTAAATGAGAAGCCATCACTTTTTGGGGGTCATTTTTCTATTTTTCCTTTCCTTTTAAAAAATTAATGTATAATTAGCATACAGTATTTATTAGTTTTAGATGTACAATATATAATTAAACAATTCTAGACATTTCTTAGTGCTCAAGATAATTGTACTCCAAATCCCCTTCACCTATTTCACTCACCTGCTCCACTCATTTTTTCTATTCTTTAAGGGAAAAAATCCTACTCTGTACTTAACTCTCTTGCATCTTTTCTGTTAGAACTAATTCCATTGAAGTTGTCTTTTTTTTTTTTTTTAATGTTTTATTTATTTCTAGGAGACAGAGAGAGACAGTGTGAGCAGGGGAGGGTCAGAGAGAGAGGGAGTCACAGACTGAAACAAGCTCCAGGCTCTGAGCTGGCAGTCAGCACAGAGCCCGATGCGGGGCTCGAACCCACGAACCGCGAGATCATGACCTAAGCGAAAGTCGGACGCTTAACCGACTAAGCCACCCAGGCGCCCCAAGAAGTTGTCTTTCTGAGAGGATCTTGGGAAATGTATTCTTAATAAGTGTGCAGTCATTAGATCTCTGTTGAATGGCCTGAAAATGCAAATCCATTGGCATTTTTTGACCAATTGATGGCTCCTACAATTTAGAGGTAGGATGTCCTGACTTTTAATCATTAAAAAAATTTTTTTACTGCTCACAAGTTTATATTTTTAGGTTTCATAAAGATTCTTGTATATTTATAAATACACAGACAAGACAGTTTTGGAAGTTTACATACATGTCCTAGGACACTTATAATAGGTAGGTAAATTACCTTAAAAAGATTAGTCTTCATAAAAGATCTTCCGAAAGAGCATTAATTTTTTTGAAAAAATTTAGAAAAACTTTTTTTTAACGTTTATTTATCATTGAGAGACAGAGCATGATCATGGGAGGGGCAGAGAGAAGGGAGACACAGAATTTGAAGGAGGCTCGGGGCTCTGAGCTGTCAGCACAGAACCCAATGTGGGGCTTGAACTCACAAACCGTGAGATCATGACTTGAGCTGAAGTCAGATGCTTAAACGATTAAGCCACCCAGGCGCCCCATTAATCTTTTTTTAAAAAAGTTTTTATTTAAATTGCAGATGGCATTAGGGGTGCCTGGTGGTTCAGTTGGTTAAACACCTGACTCGTGATTTTGGCTCAGGTCATGATCTCACAGTTTGTGAGTTCCAGCCCCACATTGGGCTCTGTGCTAACAGTGTAGAGCCTGCTTGGGATTTTGTGTCTCCTTAACTCTTTACCCATCCCCTACTCTCTCTCTCTCTCTCAAAAATAAATAAGTAAACATTAAAAAAATATAAATTCCAAATAGCATTAATCTTTTCTCCCTGTCTTTACTGTGGCTATCTTAAGTTCTCTTAGTCTTTCTTTTTTTTTTTTAATGTTTTTTTTTATTTTTTATTTTTTATTTTTAGGAGAGAGAGAGAGACAGCGTGAGCAGGGGAGGGTCAGGGAGAGAGGGAGTCACAGACTGAAACAGGCTCCAGGCTCTGAGCTGGCAGTCAGCACAGAGCCCTATGCGGGGCTCGAACCCACGAACCACGAGATCATGACCTAAGCAAAAGTCGGACGCTTAAGCGACTAAGCCACCCAGGCGCCCCTTTTTAATTTTTTTTTTAATGGTTTTTTTTTTTAATTTATTTTTAGGAGAGAGAGAGGTAAGTTCTCTTAGTCTTTCAATAGGATTTCAGCTATACCTATTTTTTTATTTTGATGTTTATAATTTATTTAGTAATTCTATAATGATTGCTTAGTACTCACTTGGTTTTTTTAGTTAGACAATTTCCCTTATTTTATTTTATTTAAAAATTTAATTATTTATTTTTAAATTTTATTATTTTTTTTGTAGTTTCAGGTTTTAATTTATATTTAAAAAATTTTTTTAAATTTATTTTGAGAGAGAGTCCATGAGAGGGGGACAGGCAGAGGAGAGGGAGAGAAAGAATCTTAAGTCTGGATCCAGGCTCCATCTCAGGACTGTGAGATCATGGCATGAGCTGAAAATAAGAGTCAGATGTCAGAACCTGACTGAGCCAGCCAGACTCCCCTCAAGTTTTTATTTAAACTCCAGTTAGTTAACAAATAGTGTAATATTACTTTCAAGAGTAGAATTTAGTGATTCATCACTTCCATACAACACCTAGTGCCCATCACAAGTGCCCTCCTTAATCTCCATCACCCATTTAGCCCACTCTCCCAACCTCCCTTCCAGCAACCTTTAGAATCTACTTCATGGTTTGTCGTTCCCTCTTTTTTCAATTTTTTTTTTTTTAGGTTTTATTTATTTTTGACAGAGAGACAGAGCATGAGTGGGGGAGGGGCAGAGAGAGGGGGAGATCCAGAATCTGAAGCAGGTTCTAGGCTATGAGCTGTCAGCAAAGAGCCCAATGAGGCTTGAACTCACAAACTGTGAGATTATGACCTGAGCCGAAATGAGATGCTTAACTGACTGAGCAACCCAGGCGCTCCTGTCTATTTTAATACTACCATGTTATGCTACCTTCTCATTTTGAGATCTAGCTTTATTGAATCCATTAAAGTTGCTCTGTAATATGACTTAATTGTCAAGTACTTCCTTTTGGTTGTTCCTTAGGTTAAACTGACTATGCTACTACAAGACGGGGTTATTTGTTTTTTGCATGCTATCTTCTTTCCATTCCAATCACTTTCCTTCTTATTTTTCTTTTGCTATTTTTCTCTGCTGTGCTAATACTAGAATTGTTGCCATATCCTTTCTTTTCATTTTGCATATACTCCAGCAGTCATGTTCAGATTTTCATTTTATTCTCAGGATTTAATGTAACAACATTTAGTTGCTCTTTTGATAGCATCTCAGACCAGTTAGCTTTCCTCAGTGAGATGCATTTGAAGAAAACTGTTCTACTCACTTCTATTGTAAGATGAGGCTGTGGTGAGATGTTATATAGTCTTTGTTATATGTGAGCCCTGCTCTCATATCTGAGGTTTGGTTGAATGACCCAACAGGGTTCATTGCTCTACTTAAGTAGAATGAACTCCAGTAAAGACATTTAACCAAACCACAGATCTGTGAATGGGATGGTTTTCTTGGGCTTCCCATCAGACCTTCAATTCTGTCCATAGCTAGCTCTGAGGTTTTTATTTTATTAATAAGTGATTCCTATTGTTCATTTCTCCTGTTTTATCAGATTTCTCCCCAGCAGTTGTTTCTACATCTTCTTAGTAAACAAGGAGTGAGAGAGAGAAAAGTTATCTATTCAATTTGCTGCATTCCAGATCTGGGCATTTTACCAGTTTAGTTTCTGAGGGAAGAGAAAGGCTTAGAGGACTGTAGCTCTTCTGTACTACCATTTCTACTCTAAAATCTTTGATTTCCTTGATTGTCCCCTTTAAACATTTCTGGCAGTAGGTTGGCCTCCTTTTACTATGTGATTGGTGCTGAAATTTCCTTTGCTGTTTTTTTTTTTACTTTTTTGTTCTTGTTCACTTTGTTAGGTATTGGAGGAAAGAAAAACTAGACAGATTTTGGTTTCCTCATCATCTCAAACCGGAATCCTCTGGACCGGTTTGGATAGTATTAAAATAAATTGAGGATTTGAAAGAACTTACTCCTAAAACTCTCTGTGCCTGTCATCTTTTGTTAGAGTGATAGATGGTGGTGGACAGTTGATAGATGCAATTATTTGATAGATTTTTTCAACTATTATTACTGGTCTCTTGATTTTTTTTCACTTCTTCTTGGCTCAACATAGGTAATTTATTTCTTTTACCCTGGAAAAAGGTTCATTTTATTAAAATATTTAACAACTTAATCTCATGTTATATATAATATCGTACTGTAATAGTAGTATTATGCTTGATATCTATAGTTATCTCTTTTAAAATTCTTAGTGTGTTTCTATCCTTTTTTGGTCTTTCTGACTTTATCAGAATAGGGAAATATACTGGAAATAACCATCAATTTAAAAAACTTTTTTATTTTTTAAAATTTATTTTTATTAAAAATTTTTTGAATGTTTTTCTTTATTTTTGGAGAGAGAGGGGGTGAGAGAGAGCGTGAGTGAGCTAACAGGGAGGGGCAGAGAGAGTGGGAGAGAGAGGATTCCAAGCAGGTTCCACATTGTCAGCACAGAACCCAATGTGGGCCTTGAACCTATGAACTGTAAGATCATGACTTGAGCTGAAATCGAGTCAGACACTCAACCAACTAAATCATCTAGGTGCCCCAACCATTAGTCAATTTTAATCATTCCTCATCATAGGCTGTTCTCTTATTGTTTAATGTTTCTTTTAAATGTTTCTCATTCTACTTTCCTTTTCTTCTTCATTCTTTGACCTCAGAATGGTCTGTCAGTACTCTCACAAATTTTCATAATTCATAGAATACTCTCTTAAAGAAGAGATAGGATGTTCTTTCACTGAAAACCTGAATTTAGCTACATGTTTTAAAAAAATGCCCTATTGATACTAAATAAATACTATCAGTGGTCTATGGATACTCTCAAACCAAGCTGTCCTAAAGGGAGTACATTTTTATGTACAATGCTCACCATCAACTGGTAGGTTTTGTGAAAAATCTTCAAGTTCTTCGTGTGATAGCTTAATCCCCATATTTCCCAGAAATGGGACCAGTTTATTCATAGCCACCTTTCCTCCTTAAGAGAGACAAATTATCATAAAAAGAACCAAGATGTAGAAAAATTCCTTACTAATTCATGGATATTATGGTTATCACTTTACTTATTAACTTTAAAGTCCAGTAAGAGCTAGTTAATGGTACAAGGAGGGCCAACATTAAAACTAGATCGAGAGTCTCATCCTCTGACTCCATCTTTTGTTCATACCAACATAGTGTAAGTTCTGAAAAGGCTGGGTTATTTCCCAGGGATCAATGGCATATATCACATATCCATTTAATATTGGGAAATACTTATGTGAAAATTTTAATGTAATAAAAATAAATCAGTGTATACAAAATAAGAGAATATCTCAGATTTATCTGCTTTCTCATCATACTTCTCACTCACTTTTAAGAGCCTTCACACCATCCTGCAACCTTTTTTGATACACCTTTCCTTCAGCTGTAAGAAAAGACATGATTCACAGTCAGAGAAAAATAATAAGGGAGATTCACCCAAACAATAAATATTCTACAATCTTCCCTTATTTCCATAATTTCAAAAAATAGATTTATATAATGATTTTTCTGAAGTGTATCTAATTTTCTCTCAAACAGTAACAAAGTTTAGAGAAATATTTTTAATGAGGCAAATTTTTTCACTTTTGCATAAAAGTCAAGAATTGTTGGCTTAACTCTCCACAATAGCTAAAACATGGAAAGAGCCTAAGTGTCCATCAACAGATGAATGGATCAAGAAGATGTGGTTTATCTATACCATGGAATACTACATGGCAATGGGAAACAATGAAATCTGGCCATGTGTAGCAACATGGATGGACCTTGAGGATGTTATGCTGAGCGAAATAAGTCAGGCAGAGAAGGACAAATATCATATGTTTGCACGTACAGGAGGATTAGGAGGAACTTGACGGAGGACCATGGGGGAGAAGAAGGGCGGAAATGGTGGGGGAGAGGGAGAGAGGCAAACCATGAGAGACTCTTGAGTGCTGACAAAAACTGAGGACTGATGGATGTGGGGGGGAGGGGGGATGGGCATGGAGGAGGACACTTGTGGGGATGAGCACTGAGTGTTATGTGGAAACTAATTTGACAATAAACTATTTGTAAAAAAAAAAAAAAAGAATTGTTGGCTTAAAACTTATAAAACATAGATCTCATTTGATTTATTTTTACCTCTGATTTCTTTCTTACATTCTTTATTCTTCCATTTTTACATCTTTCTACTAACTTTCAGGAATATTAATGGAACCCAGGACAATAATACACATATCTTATTGGCAAGATTAAGTGAAATAGCTACCAATTATCATAATAAAAATGAAATGACCCTGATTAAAACTAAACTTTTAGTTTTATTCTAAAATAATTATTTAAGAACTATTCTAAATAATTCTAAACGTTTTCAAAAATGATTAAAGAAAACAAAACAACCTGGTAACAATCTGATAGCATTTTAGAAGAAAATCTTATAGTACAGTAGTGTAAAGCCCCTTGAAGTATACATATATATTTAAAATTTTTTTTTAATGTTTACTTATTTCTGAGAGAGAGAGAGAGACAGTGTGAGCACGGGAGGGTCAGAGAGAGAGGGAGATATAGAATCTGAAACGGGCTCTAGGCTCTGAGCTAGCTGTCAGCACAGAGCCTGAAGTGGGGCTCGAACCCACAAGCCGTGAGATCATGACCTGAGCCAAAGTCTGACACTTAACTGACTGAGCCACCCAGGTGCCCCTACATATATATTTTAAGTCCTTACCATCAACTGGTAGATTTTTTACTAAATTAAAGTATTCCTTATCTGTGACCTCAACGTTCATGTCTTTCAGAGCACTGTCTATGTCACTGACATCAATTTGCTTTCCTAGAAAAGACAGAAATGGTAACAAAAAAGAATTTGAGAAGAACACAAAATTAGTGAGTTATTACAATCAAACACTATTAATTAGCAATATTTTCACTCATGTGCCATTAAGATAATTTCATGCGTATTAAAAATCACATATTCTGTAACAAACAAAAATTAAAATTTATTATCACCCTGACTGTCTTATAAACATATAAATAACAGAACAAACAATAATTTGGGTCTTTTCTTTACAAAATAGAAATTATAAGTAGTTCTCCTGATAGTTTGAAATTATAATTATGTTAGAGCAGTATAATGTTAGGCACATAAATCTAGAAAGGTACAAAAATTATATGCCTTATACGAATTAATAATTAATACTATATAAAAATACACATAATAATGCTAGTTATAAAGTATGTTTCAAAAACAGGGCCTCAGTCTTCCACAGTAATTTTGTTTTATACTATTTTTATGGTAAATAATCTTTTGATTATTATACTTTTATAACTTTAGAAAGGAAAAACAATTTTGGTTTAATTAAGTCTTTTGGTTTAAATAAGTGGAAAGAGAATCTCTGAAAGTTTACTGCCTAGAATCCTAAACTTTTAGTTCGTAAATTAGATATATTGCATATTTAAATGCATATGTCTAGTATGGATTTCTTTTTATTTATTCTGCTTAGGAGTCACTTGGTTCCTTTAGATTTACACTATTTATCTGTTCTGGAAAGTTCTCTTTAAATATTGCCTCTGTCTTCCTCTCTTTCTCTTTTCTTCCTAGGATTCCAAATAGACATATGTTAGATTTTCTTATCTATCTTCTGTGTCTCTTAACCTCTCTTTCATATTCCGCATTTGTCTTTTTGTATTATATACCTTGTAATTTCTTAAGTGCCTTAGTTCTTTCTTTAGCTATTTATAATTACTATTAAATCCTTCAAATGTTTTATTTATTTGTTTGTTTGTTTGTTTGTTTTTAGTGGCTGAATAATAGTCCATTGTGTCTTTTTTTTCCTTCCAAATTTTAATTTAAATTCTGGTTAGTTAACATATAGTGTAATACTGGTTTCAGGAGTAGAATTTAGTGACTCATCACTTCCATATAACACCCAGTCCTCACCCCAACAAGTACCCTTCTTAATACCCATCACCCATTTAGCCCATCCCCAACTCACCTCCTTCCATCAACCCCCAGTTTGTTTCTACCATTAAGAGTCTCTTATGGTTTACTTTTCTCTCTTTCCCCCCTCTTCATGTATGTTCATCTGTTGTGTTTCTTAAATTACACATCTCAGTGAAATCATATGGTATTGTCTTTCCCTGATTGACTTACTTCACTTAGCATAATGCACACTCTAGCTCCATCCAGATTGTTGCAAAGGGCAAGATTTCATTCTTTTTGATGGCTAAGTATATGTGTGTGTGTACACACACACACACACAAACACACACACAACATCGTCTTTATCCATTCATCAGTTGATGGACACTTGGGCTTTTTACATAGTTTGGCTATAGTGGATAAGTGAAATTAAGAGCTGGTTCTTTGAAAGAATTAATAAAATTGATAACTCCCTAACTAGACTTATCAGTAAGAGAATAAATAATATCATGAGTGAAAGAGGAGAGATTACAATCAACACCACAGAAGTACAAACAATATTAAACAATTATAAAATAATATTATGAAAAATTATATGCCAACAAACTGGAAAATCTGGAAGAAAGACAAATGTTTTAAATTTTTACTATTTTCATTTCTCAAAAGTCTTTTTTGTTCTTCATCAAATCATCTTGCTCTTCACTCATGTGTTCAAGCTTCTCTTTTAATTGTTAAACCATATTAAGCAAGCTTATTTAATAATTTTTGGTCTGATAATTCCAAAATCTAAAATCTTTGCTGATGTGCTAAATGTTCTTCATGATGGGTGTCTTACTCATGGTGGCTTGTTTCTTTGTATGTTTAATAATTTTAAACTATAAACTGCTCTTTATGTGAAATTCTTTGTTCTGAGAATGGGTATCCTTCAAGACAAGAGTCATATTGACATTCTGGATTATCAGTGCATGGGGTTAGGTGACACTTCGGGAGCATTAACACAGTGCATCAAGACTGTGCACTATAAGATCCACTGCTTTTTATAGCTTATCCCTTAATTCAGTAGCCTTGGCTATATCCTCCTTGCTTCAGAGAAATCGGAGTCTCTGAAGTTAGTCAAAACATATTCAGATCTCATATTAAGATCATATTTAAATCTGATGACACTGTATATATACAATTATACTCTCCACCGCTAACTGAAAATATCCAATATTGTTTTGACTAGTTGGTTACTAATTATGGACTACTGCTACTTTCTCTCCATATTACTATCTACTGGTGTAATGCTCTCAATCCAGTGACTCTATTCGCTTTACCCCATGGAGAAGAAGTAGAATTCTTATATAGAAATTAGAAATTATAATTTCTATAATTCAAGAAGCGTCCATCTCCTAAACAGATCATTTGGACACTTCAGCACCACACTATTATTTAATATTATTTGTTCATAGGTCTTGTCTTAAAAGTTTTGAAAGGGACCATAGTAGGCTAAATATGCAATAATTAGTTGGTTCAGTTCTCTTGAAAGATCCAAGTCCTTAACACACACACAAGATGGTTCAAGTGACTGAACATTGGCCCTTTCTAGAGATTTTAAATTGGTAAAATTAAATGATAGGTGATATGCTTTTATAGTAATTATTACTTGGTTCTTTGATACTGCCTAAAGAAATCGCTATCATAAAGGTAGAAGCTCACAGTAAAACAGATGTTATAAAGAGTAGAGAAAATGCCTTAGCAGATCATCTTACTAAATAGATTGTGCAGAAAAGAGTTAACATAGCAGGCCTAAGTCTGGAATCTTCAGAAGAGTCTGCTTGCCAGGTTGGTATTTGGCTGGCATCTGGGAACTGATAAGCCTAGGTCAATGTGCCTAGTCTTGTGCAACAATGCAATTTATGGTGAATATTTGTTTTTCTTCTGGGAGTCTGGTATATTGATAGACAGAGAGTGCCTATGTGAGAAGCCCCCAATAAAAAACCTTAGGCACTGAGTCCCTAATGGGCTTCCCTGGGCACACATGTGAAATGACATTTTTGCTACTGGAGGGAAATATGTTATGTTATGTGACCCCTCATAAGAAGGAGAGCATAGGAAGCCTTCACATCGATTTTTCTAGAAGCTGCCTATATATTTTTCTCTTAGTGATCCAGCTATATCCTTGGTATTTACTCTTTGCATTTTATGGTTCTATGGGTTTTGACAAATGCAATATGTCATGTATTTACCATTACAGTAACATACAGAACATTTTCACTGAAGTTAAAATAAAATTCTCTTGTGGCTCTCATATTCATCTCTCCTCCCTATGCCACCCCCTGTAAACTCCTGGCAATCACTGATATTTTTACTGTCTCTATAGTTTTGCCTTTTCCAGAATATCATAT
Organism: Hyaena hyaena; assembly: GCF_003009895.1. Taxonomy (NCBI): domain Eukaryota; kingdom Metazoa; phylum Chordata; class Mammalia; order Carnivora; family Hyaenidae; genus Hyaena; species Hyaena hyaena. The sequence continues at coordinate 395,515 of NW_024081009.1, forward strand.
ATTGGACTCATACAATATGTGTGTAGCCTTTTCAGACTGGCTTCTTCCACTAGGCAATACGCATTTAAGTTTCCTCCAAGTCTTTCTATAGATTGATAGCTCATTTCCTTTTATAATTGAATAATATTTCAATATGTGGAGGGACCACTATTCGTTTATCCATTCTTCTATTGAAGGATATCTTCTTTGCTTACAAGTTTCAGCAATTATGAACAAAGCTACTACAAGTATCTGTGTGCAGGTTTTTGTGTAGACATGTGTTCACCTCATTTGGGTAAATAGCTAATTTGTGACTGTTGGATCTCATTGTAAGATTAAGTTTAGCTTTGTAAGAAACTTCAAAACTGTCTTCCAAAGTGACTATACCATTTTGTATTCCCACCAACCATGAATAAGAGTTCTATTTGCTAGCCATTCTAATAGGTATGCAGCATTCTCTCATTGTTTTAATTTGCAATTTCCTAATGACAAATGATGTTGACCATCTTTTCATATCCTTATTTGCCATGTGTATATCTTCTTTGGTGAGGTAAATATTCAGATCTTTTGTTCACTCTTTTAAATGTTTATTTTTGAGAGAAAGAGATAGAGAGGGGGATGGGCAGAGAGAGATGGGGCAGAGGATATGAAGCAGGCTTTGCGCTGACAGCAGAGAGCCCAATGTGGGGCTTGAACTTATGAACCGTGAGATCATGACCTGAGCCGAAGTCAGATGCTTAGCCAACTGAGCCACCCAGGTACCCATGTTCAGTTTTTAATTAGGGTTGTTTTCTTATTGTTTAGCTTTAAAAATTCTTTGAATATTTTGGATATAAGTCCCTTATCAGATATGTGTTTTGCAAATATTTCTTTCCAGTCTGTGGCTCATCTTTTCATTTTTTAAAACTAAAGTTCTTCTTCTTTTTTTTTTTTTTTTTTAAAGTTTGTGTATTTATTTTAAGAAAGAGTGTGCTCACCCATGCAGGTAGGGGATGGGTAGAGAGAAAGAGGGAGAGAATTCCAAGCAGACTCTGTGCTGTCAGTGCATAGCCTGACACGGGTCTCCATCTCATGAATTGTGAGATCATGACCTGAGCCAAAACCAACAGTTGGATGCCACCCAGGCATCCCTAAACTAAAGTTCTCTTTGAATGACCTCTAATAGATAAGAAAAACACATGTAGGATCAGATTCAAAGATTCCATTATAGAGACACAAAATTTGAGTTCAATTTTGTAAAGAAATACTTGGAATGGTCCGGTTATAATATCCATGAGGATAAGATATGGCAAAGCCAGGATTGTTACCTACTTGAATCAGATACATTTCAAATTAATTACTTGTGAAAATTCCACATAAAGCAACATCATAATTTTGCCAATATTTGTGCAATTCCCTCAGTTGCTCAATCAGGTGCCCCAAACTTGCCACATTTAAAACTTATTAAGATATTTTGTACTATATTAGAGGATATCACCAATCCATGCCTCCTCTGAAATAAAAATAATTCTGGAAAATCTGTAACTATACCTTAAGGGACCATTGGGCATATCCAAATGGATTTTATATAGTTGCCTCTGAGTTATGGATATGTACTAATAATATTATGTTTATTTATTTATTTATTTTTAATATTTTTATTTATTTCTAGGAGAGAGAGAGACAGCGTGAACAGGGGAGGGTCAGAGAGAGAGGGAAATACAGACTCTGAAACAGGCTCCAGGCTCTGAGCTGGCAGTCAGCACAGAACCCGACGCGGAGCTTGAACCCGCGAACCTCGAGATCATGACCTAAGCGAAAGTTGGACGCTTAACCGACTAAGCCACCCAGGCGCCCCAATATTATGTTTATTTTCTGGATGGATTGAAACACTTTCTTGTCAAAAATCCATAGCACACATACTGGCTAGTAAACTTTTAGATATCCTGCTACCTACCTAGAACATCCCATCTTATCTATTCAATTACAAGGCAATATGTTTTCTTTTGGTAATTATTCATGATTATACAAGAAATTTTGTTTATTATTCAGAAACTTCACTGTCTTTTGAACACAAAAACTTCTGGGAAAATTTAAGAGACATTATCAGAATTGGAAAATTACGTTAGAGACCTCATATTGAGAGAGAGTCCAGAGAGAGTCCAAGAAGCAGGTGGTTCATGTTAGTCACCTGCTGACCCCAAATTCAAGATCTTCAGAACAAGTAGAAAACTGCATGAAGTAGAGTTTCATGCAAGATCATGAGAATAAGAAAACAGTTTGTCAGTGCTTTGTATATTTTTCAAATATTTTTATTTTTATTTTTGTCATATTTATTCTTTTTATTAATTATATACTTCTGATTTAGCCTATGATGATCTTCATGATCTCCCTTATTATAACCATTAACTTATTAAGGTTTAGGTTTTACTAGAGACAATCAGTTTGTTAGAGTTAGGACAATCTTAACTCTGTTACTCAGCCTTTTACTAGCAAACCAATTTAAAGAATTGATGTGGGGCTGACTGACAATTTCTGTGTATGAATTGTGCATGACTTTCCAATAGTCTTGATGGATCTTGTCTTCTTATAAAGAGTCTATGGGAATAGAAACTTTTATGGGGAAATAAATAATACCTAGTGGAACAGATTTCTAAGTATAATGTATTCCATCTACAATAATAAAAAACTTGTGGCTGAGTGAGTATATACTACAGTTAATGCCCTATTATTCAGTACAATAAGCCAGTTAAAATCCCTAGATAAATGACAGGATTTCCTTAAATTTTCTTTGACAAGAGGGGGATTTGCACCATTGTTAATAGTGGATATTGTACTTGGATTCATACTATAGATCCAATTTATCTAAGAAAAGCCAACTTGGAGGGAAATAGTGGGGTAGAGGGAGGGAGGCAAACCATGCGAGACTCTTGAATGCCGAGAACAAACTGAGGACTGATGGGTTTGGGGGGAGGGAAAGGGGGCGATGGGCATGGAGGAGGGCACTTGTGGGGATGAGCACTGGGTGTTATATGGAAACCAACTTGATAATAAACTATTAAAAAAAAAAAAAAGAAAGCCAACTTGGTTATGTAAGGTGGACCTAAGGCATTATTGGGAGTAGTTTTCTTTCAGCCCTAAGAAATACCAGACCATGATTCTAGACTGCTTTCCATTTCCTTCTTCTAATACCTTCAGCTGGTTTTGTCTGTCTCACAGCTGTTTGAGGTCTGCTTTTCAGAGTCTTAAATGCTTCTATGTAGCCACTGTATGTACAAATAATTAAACAAATAATTCACAGACAAAACCAGGATGAAACTATCTTGACATTCAGATGTCAGCTCATCTCAAGGAAAATCAACAATAGTGAAGGTCTGGACAGTCCCTGATGATCTCTTCTGTGGCTTCAGTTGAGTGAGGATCAAAAGGTGGAATTAGGAATAAAAACATTCTCACATTATGAAGAAAAGTCTGTTGCCATGGCTATAAGAGAACATTATCAAAAGAATACAAATTATGAAAAACAAAACAAAATGTATTTGTACAGTACCGCCTTCTATTGCTAGATGAAAAACAAAGACCTAAGGTCACTTACTGCATTGCATGGAGTGAATGTCAGACTTAAAAATATCATATTGTCCCTTATTTATAATACAAGGCAAGTCTTCATAATGTTGGAGGAAAATAATACATACAATAATATATAGTTAATATAACTGCTTAGAAAATTATGTTGATGACCTTTTCAAACAATTACATCTACATGTTATAACCTAAATTTTGAAATTCTTGTCTTATGTAAAGATCTAGTACCATTGTTGCAAAAGCACAGATTATTAAAAAAAAAAGGTTATCAATTATTTAATTAATGAAAGGTTAAAATAACAAAGGGATGGTAGAAAATATTTAAACAGTGTAAAGAATTAAGTAACTTTTCACTTACCTAAAACAGAACTCAATTCTTCCATCAACGTATTTAGTTGGACCTTCCCTTTATCTGTAAATCAAGACAAAATTTAGACACTGAGAAATCCAAACAAAAAAAAGAGCAAAGAGCATAAAATACTTAAATTATGAACAGAGTAGAGCCTAGAGGAAAGCCATTCACTATATCTTATCCTTTTACAATTTATAATTCTTGGGGCATCTGTGTGGCTCAGTCAGTTAAGTGTCCGACTTCAGCTCAGGTCATGATCTCACAGTTTGTGGGTTCGAGACCCGCATCGGGCTCTGTGCTGACAGCTCAGAGCCTGGAGCCTGCTTCGGATTCCGTGTCCCCTCTCTCTGCCCCTCCCCCCCTCGCTCTCTGTCTCTGTCTCTCAAAATAAAATAAAGACATTAAAATTTTTTAAAAATTTATAATTCTTGGAATTTAATAGATAGCTCCATTATCTGCAAGGGACACTAAGATTGTTTGAAATCATACAGTCTATTTAAATGTTCTCTCAAGTCTTTTGGATTCATTCTGTTTCTAACTCCATGTTTTTCTAGGAATGGCTGATAACACATGATTAGTATATATGTAAAACCATTGTTTGCAGAATTATGTTACTTTCTATCACTGGAGAAAGGCAAAGAATTTCAGGGAAATGAGCAATGAAGAACACAGTATCTCACATTTCATGATGTCGAGCCCTGCAACAGGCTCTGTGGTGACAGTGCAGAGCCTGCTTGGGATTCGCTCTCTCCTCTCTCTCTCTCCCTCTCGCTTCTCTCTCTCTCTGCCCCTACCCAGCTAAATGCACATGCATGCTCTCTCTCTCTCAAAATAAATTTAAAAAACTTAAAGAGAGAAACTGAAAATGGGAGTGTAGATGACAAATGGGTGTATTTGCTCAAGGAAATCTCCAGAGAGCATTGCTACATTAAATTAAAACACTGTTGGCCCATTTTTTTTTCCACGGAAATAAAACATTTAAGGTATATATATGTCATTTTTATTATTCCTTACGTTAACTAGATTTTTATATTATCTGATCTTGCCCCTGCCATGATACATAAAAAGATGTCACCATCCTAAACTGAAATGCATGAAATAAGTATAGGTTTGAGATAAAAGACTTGAAATCTTTTTTTTTTTTTTTTTGATGGAGAAAGGGAAACACTTTTATTTTTTTATTTTTATTTTATTTTGTTTTTTTAAAATTCTTTTTCTTAAATGGTTGATTGTCAAGTTGGTTTCCATATAACACCCAGTGCTGATCCCAACAAGTACCCTCCCCGATGCCCATCACCCCTCTTCCCCTCTCCTCCACCCCCATCAGCCCTCAGTTTGTTCTCAGCATTCAAGAGTCTCTCATGGTTTGCCTCCCTCCCTCTCCCCCACTATTTTTCCCATAATCACCCCCATGGTCCTCTGTTAAGTTCCTCCTAGTCCACCTATATGTGCAAACATATGGTATCTGTCCTTCTCTGCTTGACTTATTTCACTCAGCATAACACCCTCAAATTCCATCCATGTTTCTACAAATGGCCAGATTTCATTCTTTCTCATTGCCATGTAGTAGTCCATTGTATAGATGAACCACATCTTCTTGATCTATTCATCAGTTGATGGACACTTAGGCTCTTTCCATGTTTTGGTTATTATTGAGAGTGCTGCTATGAACATTTGGGGTACATGTGCCCCGATGCATCAGCACTCCTGTATCTCTTGGGTAAACTCCTAGCGGTACCACTGCTGGGTCATAGGGGAGTTCTACTGTTATTTTTTTGAGGAACCTCCACACTGTTTTCCAGAGAGGCTGCACCAGTTTACATTCCGAACAACAGTGGAGGAGGGTGCCCATTTCTCCACATCCTCGCCAGCATCTAGAGTCTCCTGATTTGCTCATTTTAGACACTCTGACTGGCATGAGGTGGTATCTCAGTGTTGTTTTGAGTTGTATTTCCCTGATGAGGTGGGATGCTGAGCATTGTTTCATGTGTCTGTTGGCCATCTGGATGTCCTCTTTGGAGAAGTGTCTGTTCATGTCTTCTGCCCTTTTCTTCACTGGATTGTTTGTTTTTGGGTGTGGAGTTTGGTGAGTTCCTTATAGATTTTGGATACTAGCCCTTTATCTTATATGTCATTTGTGACTATCTTTTCCCATTCCGTCGGTTGCCTATTAGTTTTATGGATTGTTTCCTTTGCTGTGCAGAAGCTTTTTATCTTGATGAGGTCCCAATAGTTCATGTTTGCTCTTGATTCCCTTGCCTTTGGGGATATGTCAAATAAGAAATTGCTGCGGTTGAGGTCAAGGAGGTTGTTTCCTGCTGTCTTCTCTAGGATTTTGATGGTTTCATGTCTCACATTCAGGTCCTTATCCAATTTGACCTTATTTTGGTGTGTGGTGTGCGTAAATGATGTAGTTTCATTTTTCTGCATGTTGCTGTCCAGTTCTCCCAGCACCATCTGTTAAAGAGGCTGTCTTTTTTCCATTGGATACTCTTTCCCACTTTGTCAAAGATTAGTTAGCCATACATTTGTGGGTCCAATTCTGAGTTCTCTATTCTAGTCCATTGGTCTATGTGTCTGTTTTTGTGCCAACATCATACTCTCTTGATGATTACAGCTTTGTAGTAGAGGCCAAAGTCTGGGATGGTGATGCCTCCCATTTTGATTTTCTTCTTTAATATTATTTTGGCTATTCGGGGTGAAAGACTTGAAATCTTAAACACATATGATTAAGTGGACTGATACAGGAAGAGTGTGGAAAGGACAAGAGACTGAATAGAACTGTTATATTACTATCATTTAAGCCAGTGATTTTCAAAATGTTTTATTGTAAACCATACTAAGAAACTGAGCATGCATGTGTGCGTGTGCATGCGTGCGCAGGCACACACACACACAATCATCAAGACTCATGAAACAATATCTAGCTTTACAATTTTATTTTATTTTATTAAAAAAAACTCAACCCACTAGTTTTAAGGGAGTAAGAGAAGGCTATAAGAAAATGAGTTTTGTGAATAAAACAAGGGTGCCCATTCTCACCACCCCTATTCCATACGATACTGGAAGTCTATGCTAGAGCAATCAGGTAAGGGGAGAAAAAGGCAACCAAAGAGGAAAGGAAGAACCATAATTGTCTTTGTTTGCAGATGATAGGATCTTATATATAGAAAGTCCTAAAGACTCCACCAAAAAACTGTTAGAACTAATCAATGAATTCAGTAAAGTTGCAGGGTACCAAATCAGCATAATGAAATCAGTTGCATTCTTATACACTAACAATGAAATGTCTGAAAAAGATATAAAGAGTAACATTCACAATAGCATAAAAAAACACCAAAATACTTGGGAATAAATGTGTTTGTCTGTCTGTCTATCTATCTACTTATAAGTAGGCTTCACAACCAGCATGGAGCCCAACGTGGGGCTTGAACTCACATCCCTGAGATCAAGACCTCAGCTGAGTCAAGAGTTCGACACTTAACTGACTAGCCACCCAGGCTCTCCTTTGGAATAAATTTAAATAAGGAGGTGAAAGATCTATATAATGAAAACTACAAAACCCTGGTGAAAAGAAATCGAAGAAGACACAAGCAAGCTGAAATATATATCATGTTCATGGGTCAGAAAAATTAATATTGTTAAAATGTCCATACTATGAAAAGTCATTTATAGATTCAATCCAATTCCTATAAAATTTTTGATGGTATTTTTTTCTTAAATAGTTTATTGTCAAGTTGGTTTCCATAAGTATTTTTTCATAGATGTAGAAAAAAATCCTTAAATTTATATGGAACCACAAAGGAGCAGCCAAAACAATACTGAGAGAGAAGAACTAGGCTGGAGGCATTGCCCTTCTTGATTTAAAACTATACTACAAGGCTCCTCAAACAGTATGATGTCCCATGAAAATAGATACATGGGCCAAGAGAACAGAATTGAGAGACTGGGAAAAAAACACTCACATATACAGCCAACTGTCAACAAGGCAGCAAGGAATACTCAATAGGGAAAGGATAGTCTCTTCAATATATGGTACTGGGACAAGTGGATAATCACATGCAAAATAAGGAAATTGTGCCATAATCTTATACCACTCACAAAAATGAACTTGAAATGGATTAAAGACTTATATGTAGACCTGAAAACTGTATAACTTCCAGAAGAAAACATAGGGGAATAAACTCCTTGACATGAGTCTTGGCAATTATTTTTTTAGATAGGACACAAAACACACAAGCAAAAAATAAAAAAATAAAAAAAGAAGAAGAAAAAGTTAATATGTGGGACTATATCACACTAGAAGCCTTCGGCACAGCAAAAGAAACAATCAACCAAATGAAAAGGCCACTTACAGAATGGGAGAAAATAACTGCAAACTGCATCTCTGGTAAGGGGTTAATATTCAAAGTATATAAGGAACATCTGATAGCAAAGCTCCCAAAATTCCATTTAAAAAACAGGCAAAGGAACTGAAGAGCCAACTTACCAAAGAACACACACAAATGGCCAATCGGTACATGAAAAGGTGCTCAGTATTACTAATCCTCAGGAAAATGCAAATCAAAACCATAATGAGATACCATGTCACATGTGTTCAAATGGCTATCATCAAAAAGATAAGAATTAATAAATGCTGGTGGGGATGTGGAGAAAAGGAAACAATGTTCACTGTTGGTGGGAATATAAATTGGTGCAGCCATTGTGGAAAACAGTATAGAGGTTCCTCAAGAAATGAAAAATAGAGCTACTATATAACTTAGCAATCCCACAGCATATGAATTAAAATCCACTTTGAAACAGGATTTCAAAAAGATAGCTGCATTCCCATGCTCATTGAAACATTAATCACAATAACCAAGATATGTGTCTGTCAGCTGATAACTGGAGAAAGAAGATGTGGTATATTATATACGGTAGAAAATAATTCAGCCATGAGAAAGAAGGAAATCTTGCCATTTGTGACAACATGGATAAACTTTGAAGGCATTGTGCTAAGTGAAATAAGTTGGACAGAGAAAGACCAATATTATATGATGTCACTTATATGTGGAATCTAAAAATGCTGAACCCATAGAAACAGTAAAATGGTGGTCACGAGGGGCTAGGGGAGGAGGTAGGAAAGTGGGGAGATGTTAGGTAAAAGGCACAAACTCCCATTTCTAATGTAAATGATTTCTGAGAATATAATACACAGTTGTGATTATAGTTAATAACACTGTATTACCTACTTGAAAGTTCCCAAGAGAGTAGATCTTAAATGTTTTCACCATAAAAAAAAAAAGATAATGATGTGATGTCACAGGGGTGTTAGTTACGGCATAATCATTTTGCAATATACAAGTGTATCAAATCAACGGGTTTATATCTTAAACTTACGCAGTATTGTGTGTTGATTATCTCAATAAAGATGAAAACAATAAATACCTCTTAAAAAGTACAGGGGTAATGTCAGTGCTCACCATCATCTGGCAATCTTTCTATCAGATCCATGAATTCTTCTTCTGTGATGCTGATTCCCATGTTTTCTAAAAGAGTGTCCAGCTTATTGACATCAACATTGCCTCCTAAGTAACGAGTAGGAAAGAAATATAGTAAAACAACTTTTCTAAAACTGGACCATGCATTCACTCTGCTGTGTTATTATTCCTCTTTATCAAGCATATGTTTTATTATAATAAGGAACATTTCACATATTTCTTAGTACTATTGTTAAGATTTTCAAGGCAAATACCAAAAATCCAGTTTTGTTCAGTTAATAGGAGAATAAAATTCCTTTCAATTTTATGTTGGGATTCTGAAAAGTCAGAGCTAGAGGTGACTCACATAATATTCTATAAAACGACAGGTATTTTTGTTGCCTATACTGTCAGATTATTTGCTTCTGCTTTTGATTGAAATCTTTATCTGACAGCATTCATTCTTCACCGTTTGCTTCATATTTTATTTTGTTTCTTTGAGGCTGTTAGGAAAATCCAAGACAGTTTAACACTTTCTGTAAAATATTAGTACAGGAAACTACTTGGTTTACCTGATAAAATGTAGATCTACTGAAGAAAGCATAAATAAAGACACAATTGTATAGGAAAGGATGATTCCTGTTTTAACAACACAACTAAAGGTTTCAGACTCAGGCTTTTCACAGTGCTTCTTACTCACGTTTGAGAGACTTTATGCCCTTCATCAACCTTTTCTTGTACACTTTTCCATCAGCTATAAAAAAAATGGGATTTTTGAAAACAGAGTCAGAAAGAAAGAATTTTGAAATCTTTGAGTAAGGAACATTTCAAATTACAAACAAAAAAATAGATATACACAATATTTGCTCTCAGTGGTAAAGGAGTAAATTGCAAATCATAATCATGAGATACTTTTTTTTTTCCTGAGAATGTATGGACAATACCATTCTCAAATACAGTTTGTGGGAGTTCATACTACAAATACTCTAGAAGGAAATGTGAGAAGACAAAATATCTTCCATTCTGCAACTCTACATAAAGGAATTTAATCTCAAAAGATTTCAGAATGTTTGCAAAGATTTATCCACAAGGTTGTCAAATAAAAAAAGGACATATATTCAAAGATGGAAAACTGGAAAAATATACATCAAATTTTTCACACTAGCTATGGCTTTGAGTTAGGAATAGAGATGTTTTATTTTCACCTATCTACATTTTCAAGATTTCTACAATATATACACATGTTACCGCTGTGAAGAGAGAAGAGTTATAAATAAATAAATATATACATAAATATTATCTATCAATTTATCATCTACTGAGCACTAGAAGGAAATGTATGACAATATTAACAATGGGTATCTTTGGGTTATGGGATTAAAACCATTTTTTAATGAAATTTTGTGCTTGTATTTAATCTAATGAGGAAGTTAAGAACTGTGGCCTTTTCTCAATGTACAAAATTACCCACTTATTGGTAAACTATATAGTCAATGCTGCAAAAACACAACTACATTATTAGTTGGTGCTGGGAAAACTGGACACCTTCCTCTCCTTTTTTCCTTTTTTAAAAAAAGTCCTTTTTTACAAATCCATTTGATCAGTAATCTGAAGGCTGAGTAATGAACTTTGCCTTTGATAGCAACTTATAACTGAAGAGAGTTAGACTGATGATTTTTAAAGCAAAATCTAAGTGATGAGACTTTTCTTTGTATTTGCATTAGCTTTTTAACAGTTTTTAAGCATTTTTAGTTTATTTTGTAATTTTTCACATAGTTCTACAAAATTAGGCTTTCTAAAAAACCAAGATAGCACCACCCATTAGACTCACCATCAGGGGCACCTGGGTGGCTTGGTTAGTTAAACATATGACTTCAGCTCAGGTCATGATCTCACGATTTGTGAGTTCGAACCCCACATTGGGCTCTGTGCTGACAGCTCAGAGCCTGGAGCCCCCTTCAGATTCTGTGTCTCTCCCCCTCCCCCCGCCACCCTTCCTATGCTCATACTGCCTCTCTCTGTCTCCCAATGATAAAAAGGCTGAAAAACATTAAAAAAAAAAAAAGACTCACCATCAAGTGGCAGTGTCTTCAGAAAGTTCAAATGTTCATTAGGTGTGAGCTCAAGTCCCAAATTTTTAAATACACTTTCAAGTCTATTGGCATCAACTTTGTCTCCTTTGAAAGAAGAATGGATTATTGACACATGGAAATGTGGCATTATAATGATCCAAAGTAATGAAAAAGCTGGCTTAGAGAACACCATCCTCACTTTCATATTCCCATATATTCCAATAGTGCTTAAGAATAATGAGGCGGAACTTATTCCTTGATTCTTCATAAAGACAGAGAGGTCCCCTAAGACTAATGGTAAGACACCATAAAAGAAAATCAGGTTATATAAGTAGCCAGTAATTTAGGACATCTAATCTTTTTTCTTTTTAATGTTGAGTTGATTATTACTTAAAGCAGAATATGTTCTAAAATTATTCACCTTCCTGTATTCTGTGCCTGCCTATTCAAGCCAGCAGTCATTAACTCAGAAGCTTATAGGAGCTGAACCCTAGAAGAAATGGGTGAAACTGTCACATGCCTTGTCCAAAGAGAAAATACACCAGTTATTGTGGTGAGGAAATGCAGGGCCAGTGTTGTCAGATTTTACAAAACTTGACTGCAGATTGGATTCTTAAAGTAATGGGTGGCCCATTTGTTAAACCTCTGATTTAAACGCTGGTTAAGATCAGTATAACACTGGTAGAAACTACCAAAAATATAATTATTACTTAAAATCACCATTTTCTTTTGTAGTCCAACGCTAGAGAATACAAAGTCAAAAGTGGAAGTAAAGTTGAATGTAAATATTTCATTAAAAATATGTAAAATATCAACATTAATAAATTTATGATATAATATTGGGAAAACACTATACAAAATATAACATAGGGTTAGAATTTAATTAAAAATGTTTAAGTAATGGCATACTCACCCGAAAAATATTTCACTTCATTCATCAGTTTTTCCAGATCAACTTTACCTTTACCTGTAAAACAAAGAATAAATTGGATAGAAACATGACAATGAAACCAAAAAATGTGTTGCATAGAGCAGAAAAATGTAGCAGTATTTATTTGTTCTAGAAAATTTAACCTTTTTCAGGTACACACTTTTAGTTACAAAATAAGTCATGAGGTTGTAATACACAGCATGATGACTATAGTTAATATTGAAATACTAATATTTGAAAGTTGCTAAGAGAGTAGATCTTAATTAAAAAATTTTGTTTTTCTTTGAGAGAGAGAGAGAGAAAGAGAGAACAGGCAGGGTAGAGGGGCACAGAGAGAGAGAGAGAGATGGAAGGAGAGAAAGAATCTCAAGCAGGCTCCAAGCTCAGGGTGGAGCCTGATGCGGAGTTCAATCCCAATACCCTGGCATCATAAGCTGAGCTGAAATCAAGAGTTGGATGTCCAAACGACTGAGCCACCCAGGCACCCTGAGAGATCTTAAAAGTTCTCATCATGATAAAAAATATTTGTAACTGTATGGTGACAGATGTTAACTAGATTTAATATGGTAATCATTTGCAATATATACAAATATTGAATCATTATGCCTGAACTAATATAATGTTATATGTCAGTTATACCTCAATATAAAAAATACAAAAACTGGTTTCACACACACACACACACACACACACACACGTGCACACACACTAAAACTTGACTTTGCTACACCTTTCGTAAGAAGGTAGAAGAGGAAAGACGTCAGCTTGAATGATAATAAGTACAATTATTTTCTGAAACAAGTAATATTCCAGCATTTCCAATGTATTATGCTCAGGGAAGCTAAGTGGCTAATTCTTTTCATTTAGTTTCTGAAGAGAAAACTGCTTTATTTCCCTGCAGTAAAATAATGATCCATGTTGATGAGAAAATCTAGCTATAACCTAGAAAACATTGTGTAAAGCATATTCATGAATTCAACAAACTTGTTTTTGAGTGTCCACAAATACTCACAAAATGACCAGAAAAGTGCATCAATTACCAGTAATGTTGCTAATTCTGTGGTGAGAATTTTTGGACCTTATTCTTTATCTATTAAAGTATTCTTAGTCACTAATGACTTCTGCATCAATACCAACTAAAGGTCAAGGCAAAATGGAAAATGTATGTTGGTTTACCTGGGTCATTATAGGTAACCAAGATTATCATGAAAAATGGACAGGATCCTTAGAGAGGATTACAATTTTTGGCCTGGCTTTGTAAATGGGTCACTGTGGTTATCCATTCACCTTTTCCTTTGCCCATCTGGCTTATTACTGGCAAAAATCTGACCCAAGATGAAAGGGCTATCTGCCATAGGCTGTCTAACTGAGAGGGAGTTCTGTTCCATTAAAATATTCCAAGTTCATCTCAGCAGAGGAGGAATCTATGAGTAAGAATTAGAACATCTGCGTGACAGGGGAAAAATTTTAAACCAAAGTTGATCATTTTCCTTTATTTATAATGTTGTTCTTACTCTTCTGTATTTACTTTAATAAAAATTTTGGAAGGGCTTCTGTGTACATGGAGACTGGAACATGGCTCATATCCTTTTACCTACCACCTCAAAGCTGTTTGCCTTTGAAATTCAAATGTTGCTGGTCTCTCTAGGCTGCTAGGGCTATGTCAAACCTTCAGCTCTGGCTGTGTCATGGAGAAAGAATGGGCATGGGATTCTTTCCCCTCTCAACTAGGGAAGCACCAGAGAGGTGTCAGAGTGCAGGAACAGAACTAGAAAGTAGTAGGTCTGGGGAAAAGCTTGGCATTCAGAATCCTGAAGACCCTGATGAAGATCAGTAAAGGCTAGCATGAGGGCATGCCTCCTCTGACTCTGAAAAGAGCAAGAAAGAAGAAAACAGGTAGGCAGAAATATTTATGCTCCTGAGGTGGTGGAAATACAAAAATACCTGAACAGATGCTTCCTTCTTTTCTAGAAGTTTGAAAGTAATCTGTTATGGAATATGTCATATTAAGTGCTAAATAAAGATCTTGAAATAGAAAGGAAATTATTTAAGATAGTTTTATTATTGTAATTGAGAGAGAGAAACACACACACACACGCACACACACAGAGCAAGCGAGCAGAGAAGGGGCAGGGGGAGAGGGAGAGAATCTTAAGCAGGCTCCAGTCTTAGTGCAGATCCCAATGTGGGGCTCCATCTCACAACTTTGAGATCATGACCTGAGCAGAAATCTAAAGTTGGATGCTTAAATGAATGAGCCACCCAGGCTCTAAGTTTTATGCATTGTTTGTGGGAGTTGAAAACGTATAGTTGGAGAAGTAAGGATATTCCCAAGATCTCATGGTGGGGAGTGGAGGAAATGATAGGAGGAATAAGTCTTCTAAAAGTTTGCACTTATTGGGATTGTGTGGGGGTGAGAGGGAAGGGATAAAAGTGAAATGAAATATTTGCTGGGAAAGGCTGTCTTGATGGAGAATAAAGTAATATTTTGTTGCCAGTAATAGTTATTATATGTAAGTATGACAGTGAATGGGAGGAAAAGGAATGTAAGACTTAATGAAATGTGACCCTCCTCTGAAACTTTAAAATTGATTAGAAAGAAAATAAATATAATAAATGACAACTTGAAGAAACCAGTGATAATAAGCATAAGAAAAAAAACAATAGAAAATAAATAATAAACGTTAAAGAAGATTAAATAAATTAAATTAAATATATCCAGTGTTACACCAAATATGAACAAATTGAAATTTCTCATTAAAAAAGGAACAATAGGTGCATCTTGGCAGCTCAGTTGTTTAAGCTTCAGACTTTGGCTCAGGTCATGATCTCACAGTCTGTGAGTTTGAGCTCCGCATTGGGGTCTGTGCTGACAGCTCAGAGCCTGGAGCCTGCTTCGGATTCTGTGTCTCCCTCTCTCTCTCTCTGTCCCTCCCATGCTTGCACTCTTTCTCTCTCAAGAATGAATAAACATTAAAAAAAAAAAAAAAAGGAACAATTGTCAGATGGGTTCCTTAAAAACTCAGCTATATGATGATTTCACAAAATAAATTTCAACCAAATGATAAAGAAGATAGAAAACAGAGGAGTGGGCAAAGATATATGAGGGATATATACAAGCAAAAAGCCATTGTTTCCTTGAGTTTCTGCTTAGATGATATGTTCATTGCTGTAAATGGGGTGGGTGTTGAAGTCCCTTACTATTATGGTATTATTATCAATGAGTTTATGTTTGTGATTAATTGATTTATATATTTGGGTGCCTTCATATCGGGGGCATAAATATTTACAATTGTAATATTTTGGTGGATAGACCATTTAATTATGATATAATGCCTCTCTCCATCTCGTTACAGTGTTTATTTTAAAATCTAATTTGTCTGATATAAGTATGGTTATTCCAGCTTTCTTTTGATGACCACTAATATGATAGATGTTTCTCCATCCCCTTACTTTCAATCAGGCGGTGTGCTTAGGTCTAAAATGAATCTCTTGGGAGCAGCATATAGATGGGTCTTGTTTTATCTATTCTGTTACGTTTTTTGACTGGAGAGTTTAGTCCACTGACATTTAGAGTGAGCACTGCAAGATATGAATTTAGAGCCATGCAGTTGCCTGTAGAGTTGGTGTTTCTGGTGATACTCTCTGGTCCTTTCCATTCTTTGTTGCCTTTGGTCTTTTGTTCTGTTTTGTCTTTTCTCCATTCAAAGAGTCCCCTTAAAATTTCTTGCAGAGGCTGGTTTACTGGTCACAAACTCCTTAAATTTTGTTTGTCTGGGAAACTCTTTACCTCTCCTTCTATTCTGAAAGACAGCCTTGCTAGATAAAGAATTCTTTGCTGCGTATTTTTCCAATTCAGCACATTGAATATACCCTGCCACTCCTTTCTTGCCTGCCAAGTTTCTGTGGGTAAATCTGTTGTGAACCTGATCTGTCTTTCCTTATAGCTTTAGGACTTCCCCCCTCCCCCTTGCTGCTTTTGTAATTCTTTCCTTGTCTGTGTATTTTGTGAATTTGACTATGATATGCCTTGTTGATGATCCATTTTTGTTGAATCTAATGTGAGTTTTCTGTGAGTCTTTGATTTTGATGTCTGTGTCCTTCCCCAGATTAGGAAAGTTTTCTGTTATAATTTGCTGACAAATTATACCTTCTGTCCCTTTTCCCCTTTCTTCATCTTCCGGGACTCCTATGATACATACATTATTCCTTTTTCATAAGTCACTGAGTTCTCTAAGTCTAGTATTGTGCTCTTTTGCTTTTTTTTCCTGCTTCATTATTCTCCATAGTTTTGTCTTATATATCGCTGATTCACTGTTCTGCTTCATCTGTTTTTGCTGCTGTGGCATCCATTTGAGATTGCATCTCATTTATAGCATTTTAATTATGTCCTGACTAGATTTTACTTCTTTTGTCTCTGCAGAAAGGGATTCCATGCTTTTTTCAACACCAGCTGTTTTTATTATCATGGTTCTAAATTCTAGTTTAGACATCTGTGTTGATTAAACCCTTGGCTGTCGTTTCTTCTTGTTATTTCTTTTGGGGTGAATTCCTTTGTCTTGTCATTTTAGGGAAGAAAAATTAATTCAATGAAAAATTAAAAACAAAACAACATATCAAATGAAGAAAGCTAGATTTTAGGTGTGTTTTTGTCTGCTTCTTGAAAGAAGCTTGATGGAATAGAGAAAAAAAGGCAAAGAAAAGAAAGAAAAAAGGTAAGAAAAAACTTAAAAAGTAAAAAATTTATATGATAAAATAGAATTATAGAAAATGAAATAGAATAAGATATCTAAAAAAATAAAGTATAAAAAAGAAAATAACAATAAACTTTTCTCTTTCTGCATCCAAGAAAGAGGAAAAAAAGAAAACAATTTAAGCAAAAAAGGAAGCAAAGAAAATGAATAAATGAACCATAAGACAGAATGAAACCTGAATGAAGTTATATCCACTTTTCCCTAGAACTGAAACTATAAAGTATGAAGTCCTCTGTAGCCCATAAAATAAACAGGTGGAGTGACTTGTGCTTGTCTTCCAGGAGACATGCTTGGAAGCACAGTTGGGTGGGGCTTGGTATAACACTCTGTTCTTCATTAGGTGGCAGCTTACTGGGGTGGATCAGTGTGGTAGGCATGTGCATGCATGGGAGAGATGGAAATGGCTTCACCCAGCCCCCTAGTCTCTGGCATAGGAACTTTGTGCTGTCACTGACCCACAATCAAGCATCCTCCTTTGTCTCAAGTCTTTCTCCACTCCGTCTCTACCCAGTCCATGTCCAAGCTGTCCACCTACCAGGCAGCACCTCCCTCTAGAGTTTTATCTCAGATGGGGTTGTCTTTCAAAACCCCATGCTTCAGGGACTCCTGAGGCTTGGACCCGCACCAACACTCTGGGGGAGGGTCTCACTGAACAACATCCCGATGCTGCCTTGCCCCAGAAAACACGTGTGTGATTGCACAGTGGCAGAAGTTCAGAGATTATGGCAAACCACAACACACAGCTGGCACCAGGTTTCACTGCACTCTGGCATCTAATGCCAGCAAACGTGGCTGCTCTCCAGGGTCGATTGGAACTTTTGCCTATGAGGAGGCCATATGGCCTCTACCAAGGGAAACTGCTTCTTTCTATTGTCACATGTACCCCTCAGATCCCACTGCCTGCCTCTGGGGATTTGTCCTACTTCCTCACCAGAGCACCTCCAGGCACTGATCTTCAGAACTTCAGACTCTGCATTCCACTGTTTATAGAATACTGGTAGTACTGAAACCCTTTCTTTTCTTCCCATCAATAATTTTGGGAAACAGATTTCTTGTTCAGTCTCCTGTGAGTGTTTTCACTCTTTCTCTCTTTTTCTCTCCAGCTACTTTAGGGAGAGTGTTTTTCTTCCATGATCCCGATGCACCACACACACACTCTCTCTATCTGTCCTATCTCAGCAAAAACAGCTCCGTACCCTCTGTGGCTTTTCTTTCCCTCAGTTCACTTCTCTTCACTGTGTACCTGCTGAGTTCTGTGGCTCAAGTTATGCAGATTGTTATGTTAATCCTTAGATCAATTTCCTAGGTGTTCAACATGGTTTGGTGCTGATCTAGCTGCACTTGAGGGGTGAGACAAGCTCAGGTCCCATGCTGCTCTACCATCTTAATTCCCAGCAACATAAATAACCGACACAGGCAAAATCAGATGAATCTAAAACATACACTAAGTAAAAGAAGCTGTAGCAGAACATATTTTTCAAGGATGGCTGAGATAATAGTTTGCCCCCCTCCACCTGATCTTATTACAGTGTGACTAATTCATCTCCCACCAAAAGCTTAGATTGAATCTGGGCAGGGACTTGTGATTGCTTCAATAACAGCATTTGGTGGAAGGGATGCTCTGTGACTTCTGTGACTTCACCTTAGTTACAGATTTAGAGAAGAACTGTTTTAAGTTGCCTGCAATAGACTTTTCCTCATAGGACCCATGTGAAAGTGAGAGACAGAAAGACAAATACTGAGATGGCTGCTGTGTAGTGCAGGGATACTCTCACCATATTAAAAAAGAAAAAAAAACCATTACAGATAGCCATACATATATTAAGTACCCTTTTTATAAATACTGGTGTCACACATTAGCAAATATGGCTAAAGAGTTCAACTGTAATTTGAGCAAAACCTATCAATTCTCACTAGAAAAAAGAAAGGTTGAGAGAAAAAGTCAAGTTATCTTGAAATCCTTCTCTAGTTTGCATTTGAAACCAGCAACATACAAGATGCATTTTTTCTTTGGACCCGAGTTTTTTCCCTAAGATTTTCAGAATGCCTTCTTGATGTCAAACAAGCATTTTTAATGATTGTTATAAATAGGCTCATAAAAGTAGCTTTTCTGGAGTGTTCAGTGGTATTTAAAATGCTCACCATTAACTGGCAGATTTTGCATTACATCTTTAAGCTCCTTTTCAGTGAGGACCATGCCCATGTTTCCCAAAACTTCATCCACTTTACTGGAATCAATCTTCCCTCCTTATAGAAAAAGAAGTACACAGGTAAAAGTTAATGTCCCTAAAATGTGGGATAAATTCCCACCTCCAGAGGATTATAGTTATCATGTTCATCCAAAAAAAAAAAAAACCCAAAGCCTGATGAGATCTTTACAAAAGGTCAGAGTCAATAATAAGAGCTCAAGTTAGAGCTTATTGTTTTAATTTTAATCTTAATGTATGCATGCCCAGTATAAACACTGAAAGGTGACAGAATGAATCCTAAGAGAATTCTAGTAGGGTGATCATAATTCCAGTGTTTCTAACTACTATTATCCCATTTCATTGCATTCATTTTTACAATGAATGTCTAGTTATGTTAAGGGATGCTGTTTTTCCATTACCATTAAATTTTTTAAAAAATTTAACTTAAAAATTAATCAATTTCAATGAAGATATTAATAGTAGTACAAATAGTATGTGGATGTGGCAGACATCATGAAGGTGGTATTGGGAACCTTGCTTAGACATGACTCTTCTCCTTGGCCTGTTCCCTGTCTATCTACTCAGTCCTATGTTCTTTCAATTTCTTGGAGACTTTCTAGCACTATCTTGTTCTCTCTCTCTTTTGGTATAAATGTCAGATTAGTAGTCTCTTGATGCTGAAAAAACTAACTGAAGAGGTGCTACTTTTCCCTTTACTTTTGCTATGTAGCCTGGGCTATGATAATTTCTTCTGTGTCAAAGTTGAAAAATCCCAGAAAAATCATGGGAATTCTTTCCAAGTTACAACATAAAAAGTGATCTCCTAAAGAACATGTTGATCTATAAAATAAGCAAAAATATATAATAATGTGTTAGGTGGCAGCGCTTATAATTTAATCACAAGGAATGCCAAATGTGATGATCTCAGAAAGATTTGTGTTTTGTTAAGTTTCTCCCTTACCTTTAAGAAACTTTATACCATCCAGCAGCCTTCTTTGATAGACTTTTCCATCTGTAAGGAAAAGGACTCTTCAGAACACAGAAGAACAATGTGGAGTGTCATTACTGTCTAGTAAGAAACAAGCAATTCAGGAAGACATCTTTTATGAACTGCCTTAGAAATTTTCTGATTTAGTGGCAAATAAAGCAATTGTAGGGGATGGGGATTCTGACAAAATATCTTTTACTTTTCTTTTGTGATATTTTCATTTTCCCCTATTAGATCATTCCCTTCTCTTTTTCTCATTTACTCTGGCTTAAATTTTAGATCTCTTGATAGATTCAAAAGTTATAAGTAATATAATTGAATCCTGATGATAGGAGTCATGGTGATACAACAGTTACTTCTCAAACTAAAGACAAATTTGGCACAGATAAATTTTTAACATATAATAGAGTCATTTAAAATTATGTAACATGAAACATAAAATTATTTCTGACAAGCAATAAGATAGAGACAATTTTAGAAGTTTTCACAAGTTAACAATACACTTCCCTGGATGACTCCATTTTTATTTGAAATACTCACTATCAACTGGTAGATTTTTCACCAGGTGTGAGAGTTCTTTATCTGTGAGTTCTATTCCCATGTTTCCTAGAACTGTTTTCATGTCATTGACATCAATTTTCTCTCCTTTAAAAGGATAGAAACGATAACATGTGAGATTTTAAAGAGGCATCGAATTATCCTAAATAATAATGAAATCTCTTATTACTGTTTAATTATTAGCACCAACTACTCAATGCATAATAAAGGCAAATGAGTCCTGTTTGACTGCAGTTATGGCAGAATATTAAAGTGTTTCTTTCAGGGCGGAAATGGTGGGGGAAAGGGAGAGAGGCAAACCATGAGAGACTCTTGAATGCTGACAAAAACTGAGGACTGATGGATGTGGGGGGGAGGGGGGATGGGCATGGAGGAGGGCACTCTTGGGGATGAGCACTGAGTGTTATGTGGAAACTAATTTGACAATAAACTATTTGTAAAAAATAAATAAATAAATAAATAAATAAAGTGTTTCTTTCCATAACTTTAGTAATAATAGAGACAAAATGACAGAGGGCATAATAATGCAGTTCATAATTTTCTGTTGTGGGAGGTTACCAGCAGGTAATAAAACTTTAGTCTCTTTTTATTGCACTCATGTATTTTTGGTAAAAATCTGGAATAAATGAGATTATAGGGCCTAACAAAATATGACACTATGTTTTGTTGTTAAAGCATTGACAAACTAGAGAAAGACAAATGCCTCATGGTTTCACTCATATGTGGAATTTAAGAAACAAAACAGATGAACATGGGGAAGGGGAAAAAAGAAAGAGGGAGGCAAACTCTTAATTAGAGAGAACAAACTGAAGGTTGAGGGAGAATGAACTGAGGTGGGCAAGGGATGGGCTAAACTGGTGATGGGTGGGCACTTGTTATGATGAGTGCTGAGTGTTATATGCAAGTGATGATGCACTAAGTTCTACTCCTGAAACCAGTATTATACCATATGTTAACTAACTAGAATTTTAAAAAAAACTTTAAAAAACCAACTGACAAACCAAAGTCCAGGAAATCAAATTACAATCAGTTTATTAAAAATTATACTTAATTTATTATTATTATTTAATGTTTATTTATTTTGAGAGAGCGAGCAGGGGAGGGGCAGAGAGAGAGGGAGAGAGAGAATCCCAAGCACTGCACTGTTAGTGCAGAGCCCTGATGCAGGGCTTATGAACCATGAGACCATGACCTGAACCAAATTTGAGAGTCAGACATTTAACTGAGCCACCCAGGTGCCCCAAAATATCATAATTTAAAAGGAATATAAAGTAACAGGAAAGAATATAAAGTATGTGTAAAGAATCAGAATCATGTATTTGGTAACTTCCTCCTCACCTGTAACAGCTTCTACCTTATCCATTAGTTTTTTCAGATCGACTTTCTTAGAGGCTGTAAGACAAAGTTAGAGAATAACAATAACATGAACTCAGAAAAAAAGACACATAGGACAAGAGTTGATTTTTACCTAAGATTTATTGTTCCAGATGATGACCAAGGAAAATAAAATCATTTACAATGAGGACCAAGATTTAATAATAAATAATGAATAAAAAAGATCTTGAAAGGTTTTATTAAGTAAGATGAAAACTGTGAAGGTTTACTTTATCTAATATTTAAGAAAATTCAGGTTATAATTATTCCATAATTCTTAGAAGAAACAATGAATCAATGCTGACTTTTACAAGTGTGTTGAGATATGACTTTTCTGAGAAAATTAGGTTACTGTACATCACAGCAGCCTTTTGAACTTTAAAATGAGACATATAAAAATACTACACTTGATCTTAGCCAAAAGGCCAAGAAGCGATTGAGACATATAAAAATAACCTTTACCAAAATGATTGATTTTTTTCCAAGGGCTTCTTTAAAATCTTTTGAAATTCAAATCAAAATGTATGTTGAATGTCCTATCATGTACAATTTTTCTTCTTCAATTATTAAACATTCTAATTCTTCCAGGTCTCCATTCATTAGTGGCTTTGTGTGATTTGAGTAGTCCTTCAACCTACTTTTGCTCACTTTTTAAAATTATGTATCTCTCAGTATTTTCTAGGATTGTGATCTTGTGTTACCACGTGTTGATGCAGTGGTCAGATAGAGACCAGTGTTAAGCAGTGAGGGATATGTGATAGGAGCTAATTACTTAAATGGTCAATTTAGTGATCCACTGAACCTAATGGGTAGATAAGAACACAGCCAAAATCCTATCATTTTACCACACCATTTGTATTCAGCTTAAAAAAATTTTTGTAATGCTTATTTATTTATTTATTTATTTATTTATTTTTAAATTTTTTAAAATTTTTTACTGATTTATTTATTTTTGAGAGAGAGAGAGAGAGACACAGCGTGAGCAGGGGAGGGTCAGAGAGAGAGGGAGACACAGAATCTGAAACGGCTCCAGGCTCTGAGCTAGCTGTCAGCACAGAGCCCGACGTGGGGCCTGAACCCACAAGCCATGAGATTATGACCTGAGCCGAAGTCAGACGCTCAACTGGCTGAGCCACCCAGGTGCCTCTATTTTTGACAGAGAGAGAGAGAGAGAGAGAGA